>NC_136411.1:132775515-133375515 GCF_051521515.1 Lactuca serriola
AACCCGAAATTTTCATTCTAACGAACTTTGCAATCCAACACTTCAATTAAAAGTTAAATGCTTTTCTGCTAATTTTTAGCAAGTTTAAAGTCCGTTTTAGTATTTTAATTAATTGTTCACGAATCGGACGGATAAAAGGAAGTGACTGCTAGTTGATCGGCAATGTAATGGAACGATCAACACCTTGAATTGGTGTTCATGGCCAAACAAAGAGAGTTTGGGCCGTGAACTCTCTTAGGGCTGAAAACTCATGCCTTAAGCATGATTTTACTCTCCATTCTTTCATTTCCTCACTTTCAAACTCAAGAACCAAAGCCATTCTCTCTCAAGTAGCATACCGTTCTTCACCCGATTTTCTGAGAATGTAAGTATTACTTGACTTGATTTGTTGTTATAACCTATCTCCTAGTCATTATACATCATTTCATCCATTCAGTTGTTGATTTTCATTAGATCTTCAAAACACCAAGAACATCAAGAACACACACTAGTGTTCTTGGACCTTAAACACCCAATCGAGCTCCGATCTTGTAAGTGCTCTTTGTATAGCTTCTTGTATGCTTAGTATGATCTTAACAACACATGAAAATCATCAAGAAACCATAGAACAAAGGAGTTTACGGCCAAGGATGATCTTGGGCCGTAAACCCCTTTCAAGGAGGTAAATTGGACCTTAGCTCCTTCCTATGCCTCGGATGCCAACCATAATTGTAACGACCCAAATTCACGTCGAAAAATTTCATTTAAATTAAGTAGTTTGTAAAACATTTGTAGTAAAACGTCATACGATCATATCATTTCAATAAACATATCTCGTGTCTAAATACCCAACACATGAAAATAGTAATAATGTCAGAGTACAATCCCAGAATATATAATAATGCGGAAAACCAAAGTGTGTGTATGATGTGCCGCTACCGCGCCGGCTCCTTCCCCTTCGCTGAAGAGGTACCTGAAACAAAAACTGAAAACTGTAAGCACGAAGCTTAGTGAGTTCCCCCATCATACCACATACCATACAATCATATCACATACATACTGCCAGACATTTATGGGGTGCCCGACCTACCCGATACGGCCATTCTATGGTGCCGACCTACCCATACGGCCATTCTGGGGTGCCGTCCTACCCGTGTCAAGCCATTCTGGGGCGCTGACCTACCCGTATCGAGCCATTCTGGGGTGCTGACTACCCATCGGTCCTAACAACCAAACCTCGGGGACTGGTCCCCTCCTACTACCTCTATCGCATATAACATACAAGCCATCATGCAAACATATCATCACATACTGTCAGACGTATCTAGTGTGTCTGACTACCCTTCGGTCCTAACAACCGAACTCTACACATACAACATATCATGCTAGCATATAACATATCAGGTAGTAGCAAACCTAGATGATATCACAAAGACAATCACCTAACATACGAACCCTATTGGTGGGCCGACATTATGGCCGTAGACCCACTACTACTGGAAGGTAACTCACCTCGTAGTAGCTGCCGAACTATGCGTGAATCCTCTAACTGATGCCGCCGCTGCTCCGGAAATCCTCTGGCTATAATTCCCACAAAACACTTAGTCAGTAACTGACATCTACCCATAGGGTAAAATGACCATTTTACCCCTTGACCAAGTCAACTTCCAGTTGACCTGACTCGCCGAGTTGGCTCGCCAACTCGGCGAGTCCCTATCCTTCCATCAGACCTCATACCCGTCTCTATTCGTCGAGTTAGGCGATGACTCGACGAGTTTTCCTTCTAAAAGAACACCGATTGAATCCACATCCGACTCACCGAGTTGTATGAACAACTCGTCGACTTCATCATCAACCGATACCCATGTCCTGCCCTGACTCGCCGAGTTGTATGAACAACTCGTCGAGTTACTCTTCATCCTATGAACACGTTCTATCCTTGACTCGCCGAGTTGTATGAACAACTAGCCGAGTACCATGAAGATTATCTTGGACTTGCCGAGTCCGTTCATGCACTCGCCGAGTACCATGAATTCCCAGAACACTTTGCTTAGCCCAGAACGTTGGGTCACTCCCCGGGACTCCTAAAAATCCTTCCACACTCAATTGGTCCTTATGACCCTCATTGATATGGGACCAAAACCCATGGACTCTCCGAGTCCAGGAATGGACTCGCCGAGTCTATCACATTCCTTACTAAGAACTTTGATTTCTGATGTACAACACTTAACCAAATGATAGATCGAGGCCCCTAAACTCGATCTAGCACGTAAAGTTACAAACTTTACGTGCATGCATGGGACATAAGAGCTTAAAAGGCTCTAAAATGGTTCTTTTGTTCCATGGGCCCCTCCTTGGTGCAAAAAGCAACCTAGATCTGACTTGTGGCTCATAAAATGACATGATACAGAAGCCCAAACCCCCAACCATGTTTGCAAACATGGTTGGCCACCAAGAATGGCTTATAAAAGCCCTAAATCACCCCAAAGAGGGATCTAACAAATGAATGAGCAAGGTTCAGACTTTATACCTTCCAAAGACTGCAAATGATGAACCAAACTCGAATCCTTCAGTCCCTTCTTGATCCTTCTATGCTCTTCCTGATGGGTTTGAGCCATAAAAACATTCCTATGTGCACATGCAAATCCTAATGCTTGGATCTAGGTTTCTCTAATTGAACATGCAATATATCCAAGACTTTGATTGATAGATCTAATGAAGAACATTCAAATCATATATGAAAAATAGATCTATAAGATTACCTTGAGTTG
Organism: Lactuca serriola; assembly: GCF_051521515.1. NCBI lineage: Eukaryota > Viridiplantae > Streptophyta > Magnoliopsida > Asterales > Asteraceae > Lactuca > Lactuca serriola. Next base: position 132,778,266 of record NC_136411.1, read on the forward strand.
CTTGCTTGAATCTTCATGTCCTTGAAGCTTAGAGTCACAATTGTCACTCCTCTAATGGCTTACAAACACCAACTAGCAAGAGGATGATTAGAGAGAGAGGGTAAGAAAAGTCGGCCAGGGTTTCTTCAATCACAAGAGTGCCGATTTTCTTAGCCTGAAGGGTCTATTTATACTAGTGAGCCTTCTAGGGTTTCACCCTTAAACTCTAATTGGATAACTTAGGCCCTAAGCAATCCAATCTCCTTATGATAAGCCTTGGACGATTTCTAGGTCCTTCTAAACCCTAAAAACGTCCACCCCTTATCCATAAGTCATCAAATAACAATATTATTATTCCTTATATTATACTCATAATATATTAATAATATTTCTTCTCTCATTATAAATCATCCTGTCAAGTTGCTATGGTGTAGGCAATCCAAAAGGACCATGCACAACCGGGTCAAACACTTGCCAAATATAGTTGCAGCCTTAGACACTATTCGAACATTCTCCCACTTGGATAAGTCTAGTAACTATATACACAAGCATAATCCGATTAGCAATCGTAGCTCTCAAAGACGCTGTCAAACTCTGATCTTATCTATCCTGTCCTTTAGATAAGGGATCGTACAGTCCTCTGTTTAGATATCATGCAGACAATTCTATGGAATTATTTGTCCAGCAGTTGGTTTCTCGATCTCAGATTTATTCGACATAGAACTTAATCGAACACATCAATTTAGTTCTGACCGGGCCCGACACATAAGTCAAATCAAATCATCGAGCGGCCGAGATATCGCTTTTACCCTCTTAGGATAAAAGTAACAGATAAACCTTGACTTATATGCATTTACTTATTCATTAATCAACTATACACAATAATGCGTTTTATAACATCAATTTACTGATGCGGTTTCGCATTATCAATGTACAACCAATTAACAAATAACAAACCATATATCTAGGTTTTAAGACCATATGATATTATCGTCTTGCGATCACCCCTTTTTATCATATTCCATAAGGTGATTCCAGCAAGCGCGAGTTTGTTCCAATGCTCAAAACTAGTTCATAAGCACTCATGAACGTTGTAGCAAACTTTTGCTATGTCTAATACCATTTAGACAAGCTACACACCAATTCATGACAATATTCATTCATACCTACTTCCAACATATGAACGATGGTGGACTGTTTGAATAATTCGATTATTCTTAATAAACTCAATTATTCTAGAAGTCAAAACATGCAAAGTGAAACAATAGTTAAACAATTAACATAAGACAGTAACTTTACTCATAAATAATACTCCTTTATTTAATCATCAAATGTCAATTACATTTATCTATTACATGTTTCAAAAAACTATCTAATCTAATCTAATATCATCTCTCAGTCCAATACTCCTAGCTTGCTGCAAATGCTTAACCCTACTCAGTCCCTTCGTAAGTGGATCTGTTGGGTTATCTTCTGATGATATCCTCCTAACCACGAGGTGTCCTTCTTCTAATCGTTATCTAATAAAGTGATATTTTTTGTCGATATGACGTGATCTACCATGATCCCTCGGTTCCTTGGTCAAGGCAACCGCTCCTTCATTATCACAGAAAATTTCCATAGGCTCCTTTATGGCAGGCACAACTCCAAGATCACCAATGAAGTTCTTCAACCATATTGTCTCCTTTGACGCTTCGCTCGCTGCAATGTACTCTGATTTGCACATTGAATCAGCTACGGTTTCCTGCTTGGAACTTTTCCAAGTTACTGCTCCTCCATTAAGGGTAAAGACCCAGCCCGACTGCGAACGGTAGATGTACCTGTCGGTCTGAAAGCTGGCGTCACTATACCCTCGCACCTTTAAGTCATCACTCCCCCCGAGGACTAAAAACCATTCCTTCGTCCTCCGAAGGTACTTAAGTATATTCTTGACCGCAATCCAATGGGCTCTGCCAGGGTTCCCTTGATATCTACTGACCATGCTCAAAGAAAAGGCTACATTAGGGCGAGTACAAGTCATAGCATACATGATTGATCCAACTGCGGAAGCGTATGGTACTTGGCTCATTTATGCTATCTCGGCTTCGGTACTCGGACTTTGAGTCTTACCCAACTTGGCATTGCTTTGTATCGGTAATTCTCCCTTCTTCGAATTTCCATACTAAAACATTTTAGTACTTTATATAAGTAAGTGTTCTGACTAAGTCCTATTAGTCTCTTACTTCGTTCTCTCACTATCCTTATTCCCAAAATATAGGAAGCCTCTCCGAGGTCCTTCATAGCGAAGCACTTCCCGAGCCAGGATGTAACAACCCGGAATTCAGGTATAACCTTTTATCCCTTCATCTTTTCATAAATGTCATGTTGGCCCTTTTATGTTGGGGTGAGTACGCTGGGCGTACAAAGAGTACGCTGCGCGTACTCGCGCGCTTAAATTGAACGCGTTGCCACCCGGGTATGCTGGGCGTACCTAAGGCTACGCTGGGCGTAACCGGTCCAGACCCAAAACCCTAATTTGAGTTGTTGGCTATAAAAGGAATGAGATGGCTTGGTTCCTCAGCCACCATCCTTCAGAAAGAAACCCTAAGAGAGTGTCCCTTCGTTCCTAGCCCTTTTGTGAGTGTTCTAAGCTTGGTGGTGTCATTTCAAGGTAGCAAAGGAGAAGAAGAGTCCATTGTGAAGGCTAGAAGCTGGTGTTCAAGTGTAGATTCGGGCTTAGCAAAGGTTGGAGTTTCCTTCTAAGGTAAAAAGTTCGGATCTTGACTTGTAGATCTTGTGGTATGCTTTATGGACCATTTTCTAGGGTTTTAGTCCCAAAGGTGGAGACTTTATGAGCAAGTGGTCTCCATTAGCTTAGATCCATCATATTTCTGGTCCATTTGAGTTGTAGATCCATAAAAATGTAATCTTGGACGTGAATGATTAGCCATGCATGAGATCTAGATCCTTGAGTTGAAATGGAAAGGTGTTAAGAAGCATAAGAGCCTTTACAGCCATGCCAAGGCTTAAAGGCTCCGAATTTATGAGTAAGGATGCTTAAATAAGGCCAGATCTAGAAGTTGAAGTAGTGGCTTAACCGATTAAGACCAGAAATGAAGTGTGTCTAGATCTGACTATTACGCTGGGCGTAACTCCCAGTACGCGCAGCGTACTGGGTGGAGACCCCGATTATTGAGTTGGCGATGTACGCTCCGTGTACATCAGTTTTTACGCCCCGCGTACTGAAGATGTTGACTTTTGCTGACTTTTAGGGTTTTGGTCAACATGTGGACTTTGAGTCAAGGGAGGTTAAAATGGTCTTTTACCCCTCTGAGGAATGTTAATAAGGGGTAAAGTCTAGTGGTGGAAGTCTATATTAGTTAAAATGATATTCGTTATGATTAGGCGAGGTTGAGTCTTCGTTTGGGATTCGGAGATAGCAAGCACGTGAGATTCTAGACTTTCCACGAGGTGAGTTTTCTCACTATACTATACCCGGAAGGGTTTTATTGTATGACCGGAAGGTCGGGTATGTTATGAGTTGTATGCATTGTATGTGATTAAGTTAGCCATTTATATGTGCTATGTATGCTATGCTTGATGTGGGCCGGAAGGCATTTATGTTATGGGCCGGAAGGCATTGTGGTGTGGACCGGAAGGTCAACGCGGGTAAGACCGGAAGGTTTACCGGGTTGGGACGGAAGTCCCCTGAGACACATGGACCGGAAGGCCATGGCCTGGAAAGACGTATGTGCGTAAGAAGTATTTTGGGGAACTCACTAAGCATTTATGCTTACAGTTGTTGTGTTATGTGTTTTAGGTACTAGCGAGGACCGTGGGAAGGCGCCGGCATGATCTGTACACACTGATGGGGGATTTATGATCTTGGGATTTATATGATTTGTATTATGATATGATACATTGGATCTTTTTGACTTGTTTTGGATGAAAACATGTTTTTAAGAAATGAAAATTTAGTTTTGAAAATTTACGTTGTTACACAGGACTTAACCTCCTGCAGTGTCAGGACATCGTTTCCTATGAGTAGTATGTCATCAACATACAGAACGAGGAAGCTAATTATACTCCCACTGGATTTGACATATACACATGATTCATCCTCGCTTCGTACAAATCCAAACTCTTTGACTTTCTCATCGAAGCAAAGATTCCATCCGCGAGATGCTTGCTTAAGTCCATAAATGGACTTCTCAAGCTTACACACTCTATTCGGATGCTTCGTATCAACAAACCCCTCTGGCTGATCCATGTAAACATCCTCAGCCAACTTTCCATTAAGGAAAGCGGTCTTGACAGCCATCTGCCATATCTCATAATCATGAAATGCAGCAATGGCCAGCATCACCCTAATAGACTTTATTTTCGCAACTGGTGAAAAGGTCTCATCATAGTGAACTCCGGGAGTTTGAGTAAATCCCTTCGCAACCAATCATGTGTGTACCTTTCCATCCACGTCGGTCTTCTTCTTGAAGATCCATTTGCACCCAACGGTCTTACGTCCGGGCACATTATCAACCAAATTCCAAACTTGGTTGTCATAAATGGATTGGATCTCGCTGTCCATCGTTTATTTCCATTTTGTAGACTCCGGGCCTGCCATGGCTTCCTTATAGCTATTAGGTTCATCTAGATTTATTAGTGTACCATCACTAATATACGTGTCCCCTTCGGTAGTAATATGAAAACCATAAAACTGGTGTTGAACTCTAACTCTTTCGGAACGTCTAAGAGGTAAGGACTCGTCAATCGGTTTAACCGGAGTTTCCTCCTCGGGTTGAGTGCCAGTGGTAGAGGTTCCTTCATCAATCGACTCTTGAATCTTTTCAAGTTCGATCTGCCTCCCACTGTCTCCTTGGCTTATGAGTTCTCGCTCTCGGAAAACCCTTCTCCTCGCAACGAAGACAACATTGTCACTTGGTCTATAGAAGAGATATCCAAAGGATTTCTACGGGTAGCCGATGAAAATACATCACTCACTACAAGGTTCAAGCTTGTCGTGACTATCTCGTCTTAAGAAAGCCTCACAACCCCAAACCTTAATATGTGCTAACGAGGGAGCTTTCCCTTCCACATCTCGTGAGGTGTTTTGGCAACCTTCATAGTAGGGACTCGGTTAAGGATATGGGTGGCAGTCTCTAAGGCATACCCCTAGAATGAGATAGGTAGTGAAGCACGACTCATCATAGAACGAACCATGTCTAACAAGGTTCGATTATGCCTTTCTGCCACACCATTCAACTGCGGTGTCCTAGGTGGCATCAATTGCGAAACGATTACGCATTCTTTAAGATAGTCATGGAATTCAAGACTTAGGTACTCTCCTCCTCGATCGAATCGAAGCATCTTGATTTTCCTGCCCAATTGATTCTCCACTTCATTTTTGAATTATTTGAAATTTTCAAACGTTTCTGACTTGTGCTTGATTAAGTAAATATACCCATATCTACTATAATCATCGGTAAAAGTCACATAGAAGCGGTTCCCAACCTTTGTGGTTGATCTAAAGGGTCCACATACATCGGTATGTATGAGGTCCAATAAACCCTCACCCCTTTCACATGTGCTAGTGAAGGGTGACTTGGTCATCTTTCCAAGTAAACAAGATTCGCATGTGTCATCTTCCCTAAGGTCGAATGACTCCAACACTCCATCCTTTTGGAGTTGCGCTATGCGCTTGTTGTTGAAATGTCCAAGACGACAATGCCACAAGGATGCTCTATCCATACTATTGGAAGAATCCATGCATAAAACATCATTTCCTAGGTTATCTACAATCATAACAGTTTCATAAATTCCATTACATGGCATTGCTTCAAAATATAAGACACCATTTAGATAAGCATAAATTGAACCATTCTCATTATTAAAAGAAATTCTAAATCCTTGTCTAAACAAACCATGAAATGAAATGATGTTTCTTGCCATTTCTGGCGAGTAGCAACAATTATTTAAATCTAAACATAATCCATTACTAAGCACTAGAGAATACACTCCAATCTTGGTCATAGGCGACGATCTTCTGTTCCCCATGATTAGATTTATTTTTCCACACTCCACATCCCTATTTCTTCTTAGTCCCTGCAATTCAAAACAAATGTGGTAACCACACCCGGTATCGAGGACCCAAGAAATAGCATGAGATGAATCATTAGATTTAATTGTGTAAATACCTGCGAAAGACGGCTTGATCTTTCCTTCCCTGATGGCTTGCAGGTATTCTGGGCAGCTTCTCTTCCAATGCCCTATTTTGTGGCAATGGTGGCACTCTGCCTTTTTCGGGTTAGGGTTGGGCTTAGCAGGATCAACTTTGGTCCCACTAGAAGAGGAACCATCTTGGGAATTTCCCTTGCAGTGGCTCTTAGACGGAGCCTTCCTCTTCTTTCCCCTTGTAACGCCCGCAAATCCGGGCTAGTCAATTTAGAGGCAATAGGGGTCGAAAACGACTTTTCGACAAAAGATTATTTAGAATAAATAATCTTAACCAAGTTGTAGAGTATGTCACAAGGTTTCCGTACATATAAGGAACGCCAAAATCCGAGTTATAACGAAGAAGTTATGGCCCGTCGAAGTTTTACGGCAAAACCGGCACGGCACCGGGAAGCGTAAATAGTGAATTTACGATAGAGCGAGATTTAGCCTTAGCAATCTAAACGGAAGTCGTAGAATATGTTAAATTAAGAACATCGATAAAAAGAACGCCCAAATCTGACTTCGTATGAAGAAGTTATGATTTTTCGAAGTTTCGGACTAGCAGTGTACAGCCCGAAATTCGAATATTTGATCGAGCGGTTTTTAGCCGACACGACCTAAACGAGAATCGAAGATATCGTTGAGAGTAGCATAACGAGAAAAAGATGGGCGAAAACGGATGTCGGATGAAGAAGTTATGAGGATTTAACGGACCAATCGTGTCCCGACCCGTTAATAATATAAAATTTAAAATCGAGCCAAAATTAGCCGACGGAGTCTAAACGAAAGTTGTAGAGTACGTTCCCACCTTCGCGTGGATATAAAGAACGTCGAAAACGGAGGTCGTACGCGAAAGTTACGAATTTTTCAAGTTTATAATCGAATTTGCGAAGGCTGATGAGGATTGATGACGTGGCACGTTGTGGGCCGTCGGATGATGATTCAGAACTCGCTTCGGATCATGCCACGAAGCCTCGCCCTACGCCCCGCGTCCGAAGTCTGTACGCCCCGCGTACCCTCGCCCTGATCTACTCCGAGTGTTAGACAGCTGGACCCTCGCTGGCAGTCTTATCCGATGACTACGCCCCGCGTAGGTCCGAGGTACGCCCAGCGTACCGAGGCCTCGCAGGGCTATAAAAGGGGGCCGAATTTCCTTCATTTTACACACCTTTCTTCACTCTCTCTCTAACTTCTTTCTCTCTCTAAGTGTTGTAAACATCCCCAAACCCTAGGGAACCTCCCTAGCACCCTAGGGAAGCCCCGAGGCTCCCGGAGTCCCGAGAAAAAGAAGTTTTTCGGTTTCGAAACGCTGCTCCAATTAAGTTCCGGTTTTCGATAAAATTCGCTGTAAGTGTGCTACGCTTACGCAATTTTTAATATAGCTTTCAAATAATTATAGGAATGTTATTAGGTCCTTAAAATAATTATTTGGGCTATTATTATGAGTTATATCGAGTATTATTAACGCTTAATAATACCCGGACTAATTAATTTGTCGCGGTTATCGTTAAACTAAACCCTAGTGGTATCGATACTAGGTTTTATCGAAGGAATATCGTTTTGAGAGTATCGAAGCGCTGTCCGAGTGCTGAGTCACCACCTACTCAGGTGAGTGCATAGTCCCTTTCATCTTCCACATAGATATGAAGTATTTTAATATAAATTACGTGCTATGTGTGCATATTGTTTGAATACTTGTTGTCTATGCTGGATGAATGATTTATACATGTTTTAAATGATTTAAACTGTATATTTATTTTATATCTACAAATATGTTGGGATAAAACATGGGTAGATGAAATAGTTGGTGAGTGATGAAATAAAATAATGAGAGATAGGTGATGATAGATAGGTGATTATGAATTGGTGATGTAGGATACTACAACCTTGTCCGACAATTTGGAGATGTAGTCATCTACCAGAGTATAGATGGCGACCACGGACTATTATAGACAACCCCGTGGAAACACCAGCAGGCTAGCAACCTGTAGGTGATGAATTACGAGTTCAGGCGATGTTGTAACTACGTATTCATGCGATGATAGTCTAACCCTTATTATGAAGTACGAGTCCAGGCGATGTTGTGGCTATGTATTCATGCGATGATAGACTAACCCTTATCATGATTTACAAGTCCAGGCGATGTTGTGGCTGCGTAATCATGCGATGATACCCTAACTCTTGCTAGACACATATTGAGGGAGTAATCCCCGGATTAGTATTGTCTATGCAATGTAGGCGATGATCCTTAGGTAAAGTTCGTAAGAACAATCATATAAGGAAATACGATGTAAGGAGATGAAAAGTAAAAATGATATAAGAGATGACCCTTGAGATAATATCTTTAGGGAAGACTAAAAGAAGATAACGGGGATGGGTAATTGGGTTGATTGTTTGATTGTTTAAACATAATAACTATATTATTGTGGGTTGAAAACCCTATGTACTCACCAGGTTTCCCAACCTGACCCACTCAGTTTATTTACATCACAGGTGACGATATGAAGTGACATTACACTGAGAGATTTAAAGAGATGTAGATCACTAGTGTAAATAATTGTAAGTTCTGTTTATGCTTATGTTTCTGTATTAACAATGACATCCCAAACGTTTTAAAATGAAATAAATACGTTTCTTCGAAAATGTTTTAATAAGGTATTTATCGTGTTTTTCTGGGAACAAATTCCGCAACATTTTTATAAAATGAAGTACTCTGATTTTTATAAAGCATAAACAAAATCGGTCTTTTCTGGCCGTGATTTTGGGGATGTCACACCCCTTCCTTGCCCAATTGCCAAAACAGGAGCAGCCGGTGGATTGGGAGTTGGTGCAACAGACTTGTCCTTGAGGTTTCTCTCAGCAACCCTTAGGAGACCTTGGAGCTTACTTAGGGTGACCTCTTCCTTGTTCATGTGGTAGGTCATCCTAAATTGGTTGTAACACGAAGGCAAAGAATGAAGCACCATGTCGATAGCCAAATCTTCCCCAAAGTCGACATTCAACTTGCGAAGAGGATCGACATACCTTTGCATCTTTTGCAAGTGTACGGTTAGCGATTCTCCATGTCCCATTTTAGCGGAGATCATGTTAGTGAAGATCTCGTAACATTCCTGCCTCACGTTTTGATGGTATCTCGCCAATAAGTCCTGATGCATTTCATACGGATACATGTCCTCATAGGACTTTTGGAATTTGGCGTTCATTGTTGCTATCATGATGCAATAAACCTTCGTCGCATCATGTTCATGAGTCTCAAAAGCAGTCATTTCAGTCGGAGTAGCGATTTCGGGATTGATCTTCTCGAGCTTCTCGTCGAGGACATACTCCTTGTCCTCGTAGCGAGCAATCGTGCGAATGTATCTTATCCATTCGCTAAAGTTCATTCCATCGAAAGTCACCTTTTGGCAAAGGCTCATCAATGTGAATGAACTAGCAGCAGCGTTGTTCGCGTTCGACATCTACAAATAGAAAGGAAAAAGATTGATTAGAATTTGAATCCCTAATTATCACCCAATAAGAAAAATTAGGGCTAGGATCCAACAACAATATTTACATATTAGAAAAGGGATGCCGTAATCCAACATGCAAACAATTTGAAGGTAAGTGAATGGCGATTCACTAATTCTCCATTACAAAACATAACCTTAAGTTCTAAATGTATTGAGAATTCCTAGGTTTCGATGAGATTCATTGAACTTTTCAATGGCATGTTTAAATCTCGATATGCCCCTCTCGTTTGTGACTCGGATACCGAGGATCACAAAGTGGGTGTGAATAACCATGCAAATCTACACGGTGCCTTCATTGTAACAATCACCTACTCGATGTGCTGGTAAACCACACACGCTCCAACGAACTATGATAAACAATGAATCACCCTTTGCCACCTATGCTTAGAACTAATTAGTGTGCCGGTAAACCACACACGCTCCACTAACTTCTAGGCAAATGTGCAAAGTGTAATTTCATGGGATTGCATCAATTCACTTTTCCTAAAGTAACTAGGATTGGGAATTTTAGAAAATAGTTTAGTTACTTTATAGATTCATTATACTTATTAATGAGGAGAGAGAGGTTGCCATATCCTACCCGTTCGGCTAACGACCCTCCACCGATCAAGCAAGCGGTGGGTGTGAGTGTACACCCATTAAGCGCCATTTTATACGCAGCAACCTTATACCCACCTTATAGACCGACTTCGTGAATGAGGCCTACTAATGGTAAGACTAGCATTTTAATTATACATATATATATTAACCTTGTAATCATATAGAGTATAGGGTTGAATTTTAAACTTGTAAAATTCTAGGGTTTGAAATTTAAATTGTCTAAATTAAACTTTTAATCACAAAACATAAATTTCAAAATTTGAGGACAAGTTTTAAACTTTTCGAAACATAAGGGATCAAATAAAAAATAATTCAAATTAACCATTTAATCTCATAATTATCTATATTTGATTTATTTAAATGTTTCTTGCAAAACAATTTACCAATTCAATCAAAATAATCAATTAATATCATATATGGAAATTATTATTCAATTAATTGATAAATTTCTCTTATTAGGTCAAGGATATACTCTAATATATGTTAAAATCGGATTTATATTGACCCACAAAGATAAAGGCAAGTTTCCAAAAGATAAACAGCAAGAAAACCCGAAAATAGCTCCTTCTGACGCTCACAGTCACCGAGTACCACCATGGAATCGCTGAGTCCACTATGGTACTCGCCGAGTTCATTAGGAAAAAGGACAGAAAATGAATTTTTCAATCAACAATCAAGCAACCAATGCATTCATTCAATAGAAACCAATCAAGGCTCTGATACCACTGATGGGTTTGAGCCATAAGAACATTCATATGTGCACATGCAAACCCTAATGCTTGGATCTAGGTTTCTCTAATTGAACATGCAATATATCCACGACTTTGATTGATAGATCTAATGAAGAACATTCAAATCATATATGAAAAACAAATCTAGAAGATTACCTTGAGTTGCTTGCTTGAATCTTCTTGTCCTTGAAGCTTAGAGTCACAATTGTCACTCCTCTAATGGCTTACAAACACCAACTAGCAAGAGGATGATTAGAGAGAGAGAGGGTAAGAAAAGTCGGCCAGGGTTTCTTCAATCACAAGAGTGCCGATTTTCTTAGCCTTATGGGTCTATTTATACTAGTGATCCTTCTAGGGTTTCACCCTTAAACCCTAATTGGATAACTTAGGCTCTAAGCAATCCAATCTCCTTATGATAAGCCTTGGATGATTTCTAGGTCCTTCTAAACCCTAAAACCGTCCACCCCTTATCCATAAGGGATTATAGCCCACAGTACAACTATCATACAATTGACAGTTTAAGCCCCTTTATTTAATTAATCTCTTTAAGTCACCAAATTAATTCCTAATTAATTTATGACTTATATTAATCAAATAAAAATATTATTATTCCTTATATTATACTTATAATATATTAATAATATTTCTTCTTTCATTATAAATCATCCTGTCAAGTTGCTATGGTGAAGGCAACCCAAAAGGACCATGCACAACCGGGTCAAATACTTGCCAAATATAGTTGCAGCCTTAGACACTATTCCAACACTTCCTTCTTCCTTGAGATCAAAACTCACTAGAATCACTCAAAAAGCCTTAGATCTTCACAAAAACGGATAGGGTTTGCTATGACGTGTGTTTGGGAGCATAAAGGGGAAAAGAAGGCTGCATAAGGATGTTTAAATAGGGTGCAAACCCCTGGATTAGGGTTTTTGTCCAAAAAGCCGCTACTCGTTGAGTCCGGGACCCGACTCGCCAAGTCCACAGCTCAAACCCCGCGCCTCATCCCGCTTCTACTCGGCGAGTCAGTCCTTCGACTCGCTGAGTCCAAGGCTAAAATGTAAAAACAAGTGAAGATTTAATAACAGAATACATACCAAGAACCAGGTGCTACAAATCTCCCCCACTTATTTTAGACTTCGTCCTCAAATTCTGCCACTCGATCCTGAAACAGCTCGGGGTAGTGCTCCATCGTCTCACTCACCGACTCCCAAGTCCACTCCGACCCCTTCCGGTGCTGCCATTGCACCTTCACGAGTTCTACACTTTTGTTCCTCAGATCCTTCGACTTCCGGTCAAGGATCACCACAGGCCGCTCGATGTAATTCAGGCTGCCATCAACCTGAATGTCCTCCAAGGGTACCGCCGCCGCATCGTCCACTAGGCACTTCCGCAACTGAGAGACGTGGAAGGTGCTGTGGATCTGACTGAGTTCGGCTGGCAGATCCAGCCGGTACGCCACCTTGCCCACCCGGGCTACAACCCTGAACGGTCCGATATACCTTGGTCCCAACTTGCCCCGCTTCCTGAATCGGATGACGCCCTTCCATGGCGACACTTTCAGGAGAACCATATCCCCGACCTGGAATTCCAGGTCTGATCGACGCTTATCGGTGTAACTTTTCTGCCGACTCTGAGCAGTCTGAAGCCTACTCCAGACCGGCTGAATCTTCTCTGTCGTCTTGAGCACTACTTCGGTGCTCCCCATGACTCTCTGGCCAACCTCGCCCCAACATATCGGAGTCCTGCACCTCCTCCCATACAACATCTCGAAGGGAGGACGGTCGATACTCGCATGATAGCTGTTATTATACGAGAACTCCGCCAACGGGAGGTAGGTATCCCAGCTACCTCCGAAATGTAAAACACATGCCCGCAACATATCCTTCAGAGTCTGGATGGTCCGCTCGCTTTGGCCATCCGTCTGCGGGTGAAAAGCGGTGCTAAAATGCAGACGAGTACCCATCTCTTCATGAAACCTCTTCCAAAACCTGGAAGTGAACCGCACGTCTCTGTCTGAAATCACCGAAACTGGCACTCCGTGCCGCGCCACCACCTCCCTGATATAGATATCAGACAATTTCTCGGCTGAGATGCTCTCCTGAATCGGAATAAAGTGGGCGCTCGTGATAAAATCCATCGTAATATCCTCCCATTTCCACAGCGGGATATCCAACGGCTGCATCTTGCTGTGTGGTCTCTAATGCTCAGCCTTGACCTTCCTGCAGGTCAAGCACCACTCCACGTACCACGCCACATCCCGCTTCATGCAGGGCCACCAATAGTCCAGACGAAGATCCCTATACATCTTCGTCGCCCCGGGATGAATGGAGAATCGGGATTTGTGCGCCTCCTCCATCAGGACCTGGCGCACACCTCCATGATAAGGGACCCACACCCTACGGTGAAGAGTCAATAACCCTCGGCTGTCATAGTCATAGGACGAAACCTGTCCCACAATCTGCTCACGCTTCTGATGTTCCTCCTTCATAGCCTCCTGCTGAGCCTCTCGAATCCGCTCCAACAGCGGAGTCACTACTGTCATCCTCATGCAGATACCCCCGATCGGCGCCGCCTTGTGGCTAATCGCATCGGCCACCACATTGGCCTTACCCGGGTGATAAAGGATCTCGCAATCGTAATCCTTTACCACATCCATCCACTGACGCTGCCTCATGTTTAGATTCGGCTGATCCATGAGGTACCTCAAACTCTTATGATCCGTGTAAATGGTACAACGAACCCCATAGAGGTAATGACGCCAAATCTTGAGGGCGAACACAACAACCCCCAGCTCCAATTCATGCGTCGAGTAATTCGCCTCGTGAGGCTTCAGCTGCCTCGACGCGTAGGCGATGACATGCCCTCTCTGCATCAACACCACGCCGAAACCTGAGATGGACGCATCGCAGTACACAACAAAATCCTCCATGCCCTCTGGCAGGGCTAAGATTGGCGCCTCGCACAATCTCTGTCTTAGTGTCTCGAACGCTGCCTGCTGCTCAGGCCCCCAACTGTGCAGACTCGATGTCTGCAATCCACCGCCTGGCAGCTATGGGGTCCTTTGCCCCATGGAAACCCAGCGCACCACTGCCCCTGAAGTCCTTAAAGGACAGTGTGCGAGATCCTAACTGGCCAGATGCCATGTCACTCTTGAACACCTTGAGGCGATCTTCCATCAGCTCAACTATCCCTTCCTTGATCAACCCGAAAATGATGGGGGTCGACTCAAGGATGCCTCTGGTGATCTCTGACGCGATGAACTCGCGTAGCCTCTCATCTACTGGCTCGGAACTTGATCGCGAACCCGATCCCTCTCCAGAACTGCCAACTGCTGGCCTTTGTCGTAGTACCACCATTCTGCAATACATACAGGCAACTATTAGTGATACTGATATCTTTAAAGGGATCACATCTATTACAAGTTCCCCGGTCTTGTCTTAGCCTTCCCCAAGTCAGGTACGGATCCTCTACTTCCAGTAGTACGAGCCCATACTACCGTCCACATCTATCCGTACCTTCCTCAAGGACTGCCTTGACTCCACCAGATCCCTTTTACCACTGCTGATCTCTGCTACTCTTATCCTAGGCTTACCCTAGGAAACCTCTGACTCCACCCAAACCGGTCCTCAGCTGCTGAAGGTCTCTTTGTAATGCCAATTAGTCATTACCTGAATACAATCACATGCAACGAGGCTCGGATAATCCTTCGAGTAAGGGACTTATCCCCCACAACGTTTAGGACTCAAACAAGAGCTATGCCATAGGGTCAAATCAAACACTCTGAGATTATTCTAACCTGATCAAATGTGACTTTAACGTATTCACCTAACAGCTAACTCCCATCACTTAAGGCCCACAAAGCACAAAGAAAACAGCATTCAGACAAAAGGAAAAAATCTCAAGCTACTCTATCCTCATAACAGGAACTGCAATAGCATACAATTCTAAGCTCATACTATCAGGCATAACCTAAACAGGCTATCCTACTACTGTCTACTCAAATCTAGCATGCAACTCTCATAAGCTGAAGCATATAAAGCAGGCACATAAGGCATCACTCCTAGATCCTTAGTCCTATTCTAGCATGCTGTTCTACTGAAACTGATAACTTAACATAAACTTGTATGGGTACTTTGGGGAGTACTTACTTGAGCTCGGCCGGTCACGCACATTAGACACTTGTTCTTTCTGAAACAAAATCTCTTCTATTTTATTCTTTAGAAAACTATTTACTTATAAAATCTTTTAATCCCTCGGTTTGAGTCCAGACGCCCCCGAAGGTGTGTCCGAATCCCTCAAACCAGGGCTATGATACCAACTTGTAACAACCCAAATTTCATGTCCAAAAATTTCATTTAAATTAAGTAGTTTGTAAAACATTTGCAGTAAAACGTCATACGATCATATCATTTCAATAAACATATCTCGTGTCTAAATACCCAACACATGAAAATAGTAATAATGTCAGAGTACAATCCCATAATATATCATAATACGGAAAACCAAAGTGTGTGTGTATGATGTGCCACTAACACGCCGGCTCCTTCCCCTTCGATGAAGAGGTACCTGAAACAAAAACTGAAAACTGTAAGCACGAAGCTTAGTGAGTTCCCCCATCGTACCACATACCATACAATCATATCACATACATATTGCCAGGCATTTCTGGAGTGCCGCCCTACCCGTATGGTACGGCCATTCTGGGGTGCCGACCTACCCATACGACCATTCTGGGGTGCCGTCCTACTAGTGTCAAGCCATTCTGGGGTGCTGACCTACCCGTATCGAGACATTCTGGGGTGCTGACTACCCATCGGTCCTAACAACCCAACCTCGGGGACTGGTCCCCTCCTACTACCTCTATCGCATATAACATACAAGCCAGCATGCAAACATATCATCACATACTGTTAGACGTATCTGGGGTGTCTGACTACCCTTCGGTCCTAACAACCAAACTCTACACATACAACATATCATGCTAGCATATAACATATCAAGTAGTAGCAAACCTAGATGATATCACAAAGACAATCACCTAACATATGAACCCTACTGGTGGGCCGACATTGTGGCCGTAGACCCACCGCTACTGGAAGGTAACTCACC
The DNA here is from genome assembly GCF_051521515.1 of Lactuca serriola. Lineage (NCBI taxonomy): Eukaryota > Viridiplantae > Streptophyta > Magnoliopsida > Asterales > Asteraceae > Lactuca > Lactuca serriola. The sequence continues at coordinate 132,794,383 of NC_136411.1, forward strand.
TCGTAGTAGCTGCCGAACTGTGCCAGAATCCTCTGACTGATGTGGTCATTGCTCCGGAAATCCTCCGACTATAATTCCCACAAAACACTTAGTCAGTAACTGACATCTACCCTTAGGGTAAAATGACCATTTTACCCCTTGAGCAAGTCAAAGACCAAGTCAGCTTCTAGTTGACCTGACTCGCCGAGTTGGCTCACCAACTCGCCGAGTCCCTATCCTTCCATCAGACCTCATACCCATGTCTATTCGTCGATTTAGGCGATGACTCGACGAGTTTTCCTTCTAAAAGAACACCGATTGAATCCACATCCGACTCACCGAGTTGTATGAACAACTCGTCGAGTTCATCATCAACCGATACCCATGACTTGCCCTGACTTACCGAGTTGTATGAACAACTCGTCGAGTTACTCTTCATCCTATGAACACGTTCTGTTGACTCGCCATGTTGTATACACAACTCGCCGAGTACCATGAAGATTGTCTTGGACTCGCCGAGTCCGTTCATGCACTCGCCGAGTACCATGAATTCCCAGAACACTTTGCTTAGCCCAGAACATTGGGTCACTCCCCGGGACTCCTAAAAACCCTTCCACACTCAACTGGTCCTTATGACCCTCACTGATATGGGACCAAAACCCCTGGACTCTCCGAGTCCAAGAATGGACTCGCCGAGTCTATCACATTCCTTACTAAGAACTTTGATTTCTGATGTACAACACTTAACCAAATGATAGATCCATGCCCCTAAACTCGATCTAGCACGTAAAGTTACAAACTTTACATGCATGCATGGGACATAAGAGCTTAAAAGGCTCTAAAATGGTTCTTTTGTTGCATGGGGCCCTCCTTGGTGCAAAAAGCAACCTAGATCTGACTTGTGGCTCATAAAATGACATGATACAGAAGCCCAAACCCCCAACCATGATTGCAAACATGGTTGGCCACCAAGAATGGCTTATAAAAGCCCTAAATCACCCCAAAGAGGGATCTAACAAATGAGTGCCGAGGTTCAAACTTTATACCTTCCAAAGACTGGAAATGATGAACCAAACTCGAATCCTTCAGTCCCCTCTTGATCCTTCTATGCTCTTACTTCTTCCTTGAGATCATAACTCACAAGAATCACTCAAAAAGCCTTAGATCTTCACAAAAACGGCTAGGGTTTTCTATGAGGAGTGTTTAGGAGTATAAAGGGGAAAAGGAGGTTGCATAAGGTCGTTTAAATAGGGTGAAAACCCCTGGATTAGGGTTTTTGTCCAAACAGCGGCTACTCGCCGAGTCCGCAGCTCAAACCCCGCGCCTCATCCCGCTTCTACTCGGCAAGTCAGTCCTTCGAATCGCCGAGTCCAAGGCTAAAATGTAAAAATAAGTGAAGATTTAATAACAGAATACATACCAAGAACCAGGTGCTACATTAATCCTTTCTAGAAGTGGTTAAGACCTTAAACAATAATCAAAACAACTCCCCATAGGATTTTACGACCGTAATCACCTAAGGAAAGGGTCCTTAGGCCGTGAACTCTACTCGGTAGTGTTATTGTGCCCATAATGCTATCCTAAGGCTTGGACTTGATCATTTGATGCCCAATCATGACTTGTAAGACCTCAAAACACAATTTAGCACTTAGTACCATGAGTTTACGGACCTAAACTCATGGGGAAATGGTCATGGGCCGTAAACTCCTTAAAGGGTTGGTTCATGGGCCACAAACTCCAATGCCATGCCATATAACCCTTCGGTGCAACCCTTTCGTACTTGTAGCACTTGAATCAAAGTGTTTCTATGACCTAGGGTGTCTTAACTTGATTAATTAGTTATTAATTAACAAATTAGATACATATATGTTTGATTATATGTTATCTAGGATCATTGTGTGTACAAGTCCTCACTTGACACTCAGCAATCCTACATCGTTCAGTTCATCCAAACCACCATCTACAGGTGAGTTCATACCCCTTAATATATGTTTTAAACGATTTTAAATGCTTTAATGGGGGGGGGGGGGAATACAAGTAGAAAACAGTATGTTATAGAATCAATCAAATGTGATTTATAACTGTGTTTTCAACCAACTGATCTCACATACTTCAAAATGTGATACATGAAATGGTTTTCTGTCTTAAAATATTTTGTTATCAAATGAATTACTTTTGAAATGTCTTATTAAATGACATCAAGTCATTGTTATTTATTGTTCAAAACTCTTAAATGTTTTACAAAACCTCTTTCATGTCCTTGAGCAAATCTATATCTATACACTTGTTTATATATATATATATATATATATATATATATATATATATTGATATGACAACTTTCATTCTTCATTTAGTTCCCACACTCTTGAGTAGAAAGGGTGTATAAACCTTCTTGGACCACAAATACATTCCAGTAAAATATTATAGGGATAGTTTAGGGATACAAAACATTACTCCTATTACAAGGAATCACACCAGAGTCAGTTCATTCATGAGTCTATACTAAATGTTATATGAAGAGATACACTTACCTGGATCCTCTTACATGGATACACTGACATGGATACACGTACTTAGATACTATATGATGAGATACTATTACATACTATACGTGTAGATTAGTTCTTTCTATCCTAGTACAGAAGGATACTATACGAGACTAACCATTCCGGAACCCACCTGTTAGCAACAGAGGTAATGAACATATACGAATGCCTACGGTTAATTCTTATACTAGGGGTACCTTTACGGGACTAACCATTCCTTCGACCTGCTGTTAGCTACAGAGGAAAATGAACATCTACGGATGTTCAAGGTTAATACTCTTCGGCAGTCGCGATGTCGTGTTTATCCTAATACAAAAGGATAATACTTATATGACTATATTTTCCCTATTACTTTTATTTTGTGTTACGTTCACATAAACGATGATGTAGACTATATATTGTTAATAGTAGTCATACACGGGAAAAACCATCTTTGTTATAGCAAAACATTCAAGTCTTGGTAGAAGACTACATTCAAAACATTCGGGTCTTAGTAGAAGACTACTTTTATACTAGTAGGAAATATGGGATTTTCTAGGGTTTTCACACTTATATCAAATGTTTCATTCAAAGGTTTACATGGCATTCATAACAGCTTTCCAAAACAGAGTAATGACACTTAATTACTTATGAATTCACCAGCTTTATGCTGATCTACTCTTTCAAAATAACTTGTATTCTCAGGTCACCAGTAGATAGGTACGATGACCAGGTTTTGAGAAGACGGAATAAAGACAAGACTCATCTTTATTTTGATTACATATTTTGGTGTCTTATTACAATGAAAGAACACACATGTATTACAACTTTACTTTTAATGCAATGGATGATGTTGTTGCTTGTTTACTACTTTACACTGTTATGATACTTCACATGACGTCCTCCACCCCTGAACGTTTCCGCCGTTCTTGGTTTTGGGGTGTGACATATTAGGATATGATCATCACATCTATACTTATTATGTTCTACATATATTAGTATGTTTAATCCATGAAGAATCTTATTATTCTAAAAGTTCATAGCCGATTATAATTGTGGGAGCAATTATGAAGTAAGACTAATATGAATTGGTTTGGTTGACTCTCACTAAATGAAAAAAGTTTCATAGGTACTTATCAGAGAACTAGTATTGAATGGACCCGCATCAAGATCAACTCATAGATTACAATTATGAGTGATACGTGACTAGGGTACTATCTTTGTATCCTTAACACTTAAGATACATAGTGGGACTTAAGTGTAGGGAGTGTTGTGATTTGATATGGTCAAATGTTGATCCTTAACCGGGAAGCTGTAAAATCCATTTTAAGGTGTGTTGTGAACTATGCAAGAAGCTTATGGAGTCAAGATGAGATTTGTTCCTCTTGTGTGTTGAGAGTTAGACATATAACACATGTTACCCAAAGTTGAACTACAAATGAGATTAATTGCGATCCAAGTCTCATGTTTAATAGGATGTCTGTGACAAAGGGATAACAGATAAACTTACCTTAATACATCAATTAAAGCTTGGATCTTTTAGGAATTTGATGTTGATGAATGCCATTCTCCGTAATGTGTTATTGGGGGCAGTGAAATGTTGCTAGACGTTCACCATTGTCTATATTAATCTATGATGAGTCTTGTGCAAGTCGGAGATTAAAAGATCTTGTATGCCCAAGAGTCATCATAGAATGATATTGCTAAAAACATATGATCCTATAGGGTTACACCTTATAACAAGTTACCTCTAATTGATTATTTTTTAGTATAATTTGATTATTAATAAATATATCAACACTTGTATTTAATTGAAAAAAAAAACATTATTTTGGGAAATAATATCTTTCTAACATAATGGGAATTATTATTTCCACCATATAATAATAAAGAAAACAAAACTATTTATATATCATGTGGTATGATTATTAATGTTGTGTACAATATTTTTGATCTCTTTAAGTAATCAATTGGTTACACATGCAACTAGTTAGTTGAATAAAGTAATTGGCAATTGGTTTTTGTCCTTTTTTGGAACCATTGCCAAAAATGAAGCATGATGGAGTTAGATTTGCTTTTAATCAGTTTATTAGTACAACCATGCTTGTAACAAATGGTCTCTTACTTTTACCTTTCATCATGAATGAAAGATATGGCCATACTTTACCTTATGACTATTTTTTGACTCTTGAAACTCTCTTAATATATAAAGAAGAGAAAGTGATCAAATTGATAAAGTTTTGGGCTTAAAACTTTCTTCTTTTACTCCCAAAACTGAGAGCACTTTTGTGCTCTCAATTCTTCTCCTTTGCCTTGTGTAGTATAAAGTTTAGACCTTTAGTTGCTTCACCTTTGACAATATATTTGGTATATATTTCTAAGGCTTATGAACAACTAATTTACAAGTGAATGACTAGCATCTAATGGTGATTTCATCTTTCTTGGTGGATACTTCTAGAGAGGTCTTAATTTATAGCTTAAGCCATCTTCATCAACTTCCTAATTGTTAAAAGGAACCAAAGTCTTCAAAGGTTGTAACACATTCCTTATATGCTTGTTTTAATCTTTCTAAGTCTTGCAAAATGATATTTTAGTGGGAATAAAAATAGTTTTATTTTGTTCAAAATCAAAGTCTTCTGTTGCCATGTTTATGTTTTTGAAACAATTTTTGAATAAAAAACCCAACAACAACCACTACCACCGCCACCACAACCACTTACCACACCCACCCACCACCACTACTCACCACCCGCCACCGTTACCACTACTACCATCACCACCACTACCACCCACCACCATCCACTACAACTTCTATCATTAATGCCACCATCTACTGTCACTGTCACCGTCATCACTAACTACCACCACCTACTACTGTCACCACTACCTACCACCCACCATCACTACCATTACCGTCTGCCACCACCACCTACCACCTCCACCGCCACCGACATGAATGCTCAATTAAAAAAATGTAAATTTACTATTTTTATGGTTTATATAATGTATCTTTAGATGTAAGATAAAAAGAAAAGTAAAATTAAACAAAACAGACAAAAAAAGGACAATTCTGTCATTTTACATGGATTACAATTCAATTTCATGTCAACTAAACAGAATTTGGAAATAATTCCAATTCCATTTCCTGCGAACCAAACAGTATATGGAACTAGATTCAAATTCTTGACAGATTCATTTTTCAATTCCAATTCCAATTCCTTAGAAATATTCTACGAACTAAACAATACATTAGCTCTTATGGCCATTTATTAAAAGAAACATAGTTTATTAATATATATATTCATTTGTTTTAATATATATTAAAAGAAACACATTAGCTCTTATGGCCATTTCTTTTAATATATATTAAAAGAAACATAGTCAAACTTAAGCCTAACATAACAAAAAAGTCAAACACAACATTCAAAAAAGAAAAGAAACGTGACGTTGCAATGCGTTGTGCTAACAACGTGAGGAAACGGTGCGTTACGAGGGGACGGTGTTCTCGGCGTGACAACGATGCTATGGAGTGCCACCTTAGCCTCTCCATGGCGTTTTAGATTCGTACCCATCATTCTTAATTTTTTCAAGCATATTTCATCATTCAAACATTTTCGTTCAATGTGAGTAACCAAACATGAAATAAGCTTTTTATATAGGCAACACATTTCAATTAATCATGTAGTTAATTAGCTTAAGTTGAAAAGGTAGTAGTTTCAAACGAATATTGTTCAAATATTGATTTAAATAATTTTCTTTAAGAAATAAATAGATAGATAAATATGATGTAAAATGATTATATCGGTGACTATTATTTTTTTGTTTGGTGAAACATAGACATTGAAGGAATTTATTTAAGACCAACAAAATAATATTTTATCTATTAAATTAAATATTGCAATTGGACTTAAAAATGTAGTTTATTTCATTATCCAATCATCAATTTGACTTCTTCCGTCCCTTACTTATGCTTATGCAATTACGGTGACACCTTTCCATATGACTTCTATGTTTAATACGTCTTGGTGGTTGATATACGTCATATATAACTTGACTTGATGTTTGGCAGATGTTATGGTCTTTCTCTAATTTTTATTGATTACAAAATTATTGAGATTTAAAAATATAAGTTCAAAGTATTTTCAAAATTTTATTAATAATTAGCAAAACTTACTTATTAACAAAATTCACATCAACACAGAACTATGAAATATATTCGTATAAAAATGTTTTGAAATATTTCAAAAATATTATAAAATGTATTTTTCGTCTTTGTTTGACAAACTAACTGATAATCTAGCTTTTAGTTTATAAACTAATTTTTAACTTATAAGCTATCTCAAACTATATCATCAATAAATTAGCTTATAAACTAATTTAAAAACTAAGCTAAACTATTTTTATAATTTACCGACACAAAATTAAAATAATAAATTAGTATATTGTTGTCAAACAAAAATTTAATTAAAACTAGAGAAGGTTTTCCGCTTTGCGGGAGTTGGAAGCCATATGTTGATTGCAAATGGGAGGCATTCCTTAATTTTTTGGTTGTAGTATTTTTAATTTTGTGACGTATGTAGGGCAAATAGAAAAGGACATTGCTATTCTTTCACATTAACCAAAACCATGTTAATTCTAAAATTGGGTAGAATTTTCAAAATATAATGCCTAAATAAGAAAAGTTTGAAACTGCAATTACGTGAAGTAGAAGATGCTCATACTACAATACCATAATGAGTAAAAAATGTAAAAATACTATGTCGTAATAGAAAAGATGTAAGTAAGATGTTGAAAAAAACAAATATACGAATGTACATTGCTATTTATGGAAATATGAGGTTAACACATTTATCTAAGGTTTTCTTCTTTCTTTTTCCTATCTCAGACATCAGTTCAGCCGCCCGTTACATTTTAAGATCAGTACATTGACTAATTTTGAAATACCCAAAATACATATCTAAGAACCACCCATCACACCTATTTTGGCATTCGACAAAAAGAACATAAAATCCAAACTATATGGTCGCTCACACATTGCATAATTTCCAAACTCAAAGCTTCCACCAACAACAATAGTAATCTTGGGTACCTATAAAGAATAGAAAAACACAAGGCTAAAATAGGCTACTAAAGTATATTACATTCCAAAAGAGATTGCATAAAGATTGATATTAAAAACTATATATGATGTCAGTTACATTCTGCAAGCTTCCAATGGTTTCAAGACTATTGGGTGACAGGTTGCTACAGATGGATAAAGTACTTTTATATCTTGAAGTAAATAGTTGCAACCTTACATAATATCATATGATAGCCATTAATTTATGCAAATTTGTATTAAAATCATGCATTTATACCTAGGTAGTGTTAATTTGAAATTTTTTCTCTACCTATTTATGTCTTTAGTAATCCATATAAAACATAATTAATTCTTAAATACTATATAAAAAAGAAAGGAATCCAAAATAGCATATAATATAACTTTAACAAAAACAATATGAAGAGTTGTCTTTATAGTGAAAAAATAATCAAACCAACCATTGGGGTGGGAATTCTTTCAAGCCAATGTGACCTCTCTTTGCAGTCAAATAAGTAACACACATAATGAAGCATTGAACCAATATTTTATATTTTTTAACCTGCACAGATCATGAATAGTTAATAAAAAAACATAGATTTTTAAGACTTTTAAGATTTAATTGCTCTACAAAACAAAGTAAAGTCAACTGATGAAGTAAAATCTAATTATGTAGAAGTGAAATTGCAAAAATTATTAATAGATAACTAACTAAAATATGTTGGCAAACGTAAACAGAACACCAATTCACCTTCACCTGGTTACACAACATATTGACAACAATGGAAATTCTAGGCCACAACACAATTTACCATATTCCTTCCCAATAAGGATCCTAAAATATAAAGTTATAAATATTAGAAAAAATTGGAAAATGAAAATAACATATGAAAATTTTTGTGAAACCTTAAGCTTACGGATAAGGGAGATTGTGTCTGCAAACTGTTGTCACTAAAACATGAAGCATAATCCATGGATGACACAGTTAATACAATTAGCTTTAAGGATGAAAGATTTGTTGTTGGAAGAGATGACCATCCACCCAAAGGGAGACAGGTTCCTTCCCTCAAACATGATCCTGAATCATGGTTTCCTACTTTAGTAGTCTACAGAACATTTGCAATCAACTTCATGGGGTAAATAAGTAAAAAAATTCAATAGTTAAAAAGCAGCATGCAGAATGCAGAAGGTATTTCTTTTACATGCATTAGTAGATCAAATTCAGTTACTATGGTAACATTTGTTTCCTTATTTTCATTTTTCAAGGAAATCTACATGTATAGCAGTAGTAGTCATGTATAATTTGAAATTTTGAAAAAAAGACAATTATAACCCTTGAAAAAATGGGAGAACAACAATAACTAAAATGGCATGGATCATTGTTGAGGAAGAGCAATTGAATTCATCACCACATCATCTATAAAAACATCAAAACGTTAAAAAAAATTATTCCTAATCAATATTATAGTAACTCTTCAAAATGGCCTAAAACATATATTCATCAAAAACCCACAACAACTTGCATTCGAAACACACACAACAAAAAACCCTAGAAAATCGAACAAAATTTGGTAGCGACGATTGGAAGAAATTAGAATCCATGGTTAGAATAGAAAACCCACAACCATCAATTGAAACCATCGATTCAGAATCGAAAACGTACCTTCAAGGAAACACAGGAAGAACGCAATCGATACTTGAAGAGGAGTAGAAGCACTGGTGTCATAGTGGAGTAGAACAACTTTCGCGATCTCCTTTGCTGAGTGTGCTGAGAGCCGTCTAGGCCGGCGGTCGCTCAATCTCGAACCCAACAATTTTGAAGCGGTGATTACCGTGTCGTTTTTGGGAGAAAGAACATGGACTCGGGAATGGAAACAGAGAATTCGTCGGCGGAACCATGATAGACCCAAGATGTATCTACCTAGTAAGCACTAAAAGAAACACAAAATATACTGAAAAGACTCAAATTTGTATTGATAATCCCAGTTTTTGAGATCTGGGTATCTCCAAAGAAGAAGCAAGTTCTTCACAAAATTCTTACCTAAAGACAAATGAAGAAAACAAAGCCTACTTATACTCTGAGACTAGACCAGAAGGACCGACCATTACATAAGACCCAAATCTTTTTGTCCCCCACCAAAAAGGACCACCTGCATAGATAATGGCCATGACACAACTAATAAAAAGAAAAGCAATAAAACAAGGACACTCCCCTCTTCAAGAAGCTAATTGGCTGTTGTTTTGGTACTAGTAGGACCTCCTTCGGTAAACCAACATGGATTGGGGCTTATCAACATCGGCCGCCCAAACCTTCACCTTGTCCTCAAGGTGAAAACTTGGTAATTGTTGTGTCATATTGGTGAAATCCTCCCAGGTAGCTTCTGCTTCAGACAACCCTTCCCATTGGATTAAGACCTCTAGTTCCTTGTTGTTTTCTATCTTGTTTCTGACCCCTTTGAGCTCTAGGGGTTGAACCACCAGTTCTAAGTTAGCATCTAGATGAGGTGGCATCTCTGTGGTCTTTATAGGAACTCCAAAAGTAGTACAAAGTTGGTAGATGTGAAAGAAATGGTGTATGGTAGCAGCAGCTGGAAATTCGAGCTTGTAGGCCACCTTAACGACTCTCTTTAAGATGGAGTAAGTCGGTAAGGTCCATAGTACCTGGCTGCTAACTTTTCAAATCTTCTTTTAGCCAAACTCTGTTGCTTATAAGGTTTGAGCTTGAGATAAACTAGATCTCCCTACTTGAATTCCTTTTATGTTCGCTTCATATCTGCCTGAACTTTCATTTTATGTTGTACTCTTAAAAGGTTCATTTTTAAATCATCCAATATTATGTCTCGATCTTCCAAAAGTCGGTCCAAGGAGTCGATGGCTATTTGTTGACCTTCATATCTGATGATTGGAGGTGGGTCTCTTCCATATAAGTCTTTGAAAGGAGTACACTTTGTAGATGTGTGAAACGATGTATTATACCAAAATTCCACCCACGCCAACCATTTTGCCCAACTTTTCGGTTTTTCTGAACAAAAACACCTAAGATAAGTCTCCAAACAACGGTTCACCTCCTCCGATTGTCTGTCAGTTTGGGGATGGTACGTCGTGTTGTGTTTAAGTCTACCTCGTTCAATCTGAATAGTTCTTGCCTAAATTGACTAAAAAAGATCATGTCCCTGTCACTGATAATTGAAAGAGGTAACTTGTGTAGTCGTATTATTTCCCACATGAATTTGTCAGCTACTGTGGTGGCTGTGAACGGGTGGCGAAGTGGGATGAAGTGAGCGTATTTACTCAACCTGTTTACCACTACCCAAATTGTATCCCATCCACCAAATTTTGGAAGTCCTATGAAATCCATGGTTACTTCATCCCACGTTTGAGCAGGTATAGGAATCAGCTGAAGAAGTCCAGTTGGTGAAGTGGTGGGGTTTTTGTGCTTTTGACAAACTTCACAATTTTTGATATACTCCCTTATAGTAGCTTTCATACCTATTCATAACACCTCTCTTAAGGCCCTCGTGTATGTTTTCTTTTCTCCCGAGTGCCCACCTATGGGAGAATAATGGAATTCCTTGATGATATTTGGTACGAGGGTAGATTTGGTGGGAATCACTAATCTATTTTTTATATAGCATGTTTTCTTGGAAAACAGAAAACCCCTTGTGGCTATTAGGGTCTTCCAGAACCTCTTTGTTGACACGCGATATCATTTCGTCTTGAGCCATTTCTTCTTTTAGTTTGTCGTAAAATTGCCACATGCCCACTGACATGGTGTTGCAAGATGTAACAGGACCCTTTCGTGAAGCACGTCCGCCACTTTATTTCTAGCCCCGGACGGTATTGTATGTCAAACGTGAACCCCATCAACTTGGTCACCCACTTTTGATAATCACTCCCGATTACCCGTTGTTCCAGGATGTATTTTAAGCTCAGTTGGTCCGTTCTAACCAAGAATCTTCTACCCACCAAATAAGGCCTCCACTTGAGCACAACCTTCACTATCGCCATCAATTCTTTTTCATAAATTCACTTGTCCCTCGCTTTAATTCCTAATCCATAACCTAAAGGATCAGTCTCCATAATAAATAGTTTCTTGAAGCCGGGCATAGCTAAAATGGAGACAGTGGCCATAGCGGTTTTAAGTTGCTAAAACGCCTTATTGGCAGCCTCATTCCACCCATAGCACTCTTTTCTCAGTTGATTTGTCAAGGGCATGGCGATTTCAGCATATCCCTTAACAAATTTTTTGTAGTAGCACGTGAGTCCGAGAAAACCCCTCAATTCTCTTATGTTCTTGGAGTTGGCCAATCCAACATAGCTTGCACTTTAGAAGCTTTAGTAGCCACTCCCTTGGCAGATATCTCATGGCCCAAATATGAAACTTTTCATTGACTAAATGCACATTTCTTCTGATTGAGGAACAATTGGTGTTTTTGTAGTACTTCAAAAGCCATGGTGAGGTGGTTTTGATGAAGAACTTCACTAGAACTATAAATTAGGATGTCATCAAAAAAAATACTAGAACAAATTTTCTCAAATATGGGCGAAAGATGTCGTTCATTAGAGATTGGAAGGTTGTTGGGGGCGTTTGTAAGACCGAAAGGCATTACTTTGAACTCGTAATGCTCATCATGTGTGCGGAAGGCAGTCTTGGGAATATCTTGCGTCCGGACCCAAATTTGATGATATTCTGATCCTAGATCCAACTTGCTAAAAATGACTGACCCATTCAATTCATCTAACAGCTCATCAATGACTGGAATGGGGAATTTATCGGGAACGATGGCTCGATTTAATGCCCGGTAATCAATGCAGAACCGCCATGACCCATCCTTCTTTTTAACTAAAATCAACGGACTAGAATATGGGCTGTTGCTGACTAGAATAACCCCATCCATTAGCATTCCAGATCAAGCGCTCTATCTCTTCCTTTTGGAAGTGGGGGTACCGATAAGGCCGGACACTAGTCGGAGGGGTACCGTCTTTTAGGACAATCTGATGTTCTAAAAGATGCTTTGGTGGAAGCTCATTAGGTCCCTAAAAATTCCTTCAAACTTGTGGAGAATTTGAGTTAGAAATTGGGGTACCTCATTAAGCATTTCCGTTTATGTGTTGCTGAACTCCACCATCATTCCTACCTTCTCCCTCTTTAGTTCCTTTTCCATTGTTTTTAGGGTAACTAGTGATTTTACCATATCAACCTCCCCCTTCAATTTCTCTTTCTGATTCCCCACTACAAATTCAATGGTTTGTTCCTTCCAATTGGTTTGTGTGGTTCCCAATGTTTCCAATCATTTCATGCTTAATATGATGTCTGCGCTTCCCAGTCTTAATGGAAGGAATTCTTCAAAAATATCTATCTCTTGGAGTTGAAGAAGGATACCCTTACACACACCTCGCCCCGCCTCGCTATCACTAGTGCCCATCTTTACATCGTACGATTCAGTATCTATGACCGAAATACCTAATTCTTCGACCATCCTCGAAGCTATGAAGTTGGGAGTCGCTCCAGGGTCGATCAGGGTAACCACGGGTATGTCCTAAACTCTTCCAGTCAGCTTCATGGTTTTAGGTGAGGTTAATCCAGCCACCGAATTCAGGGAGACTTCCACCGGATTGTTCACCTCCGTGGACTCCATACTGGCTTCTGGATCTGCCAACTCTTCTGGGGGTGGATCGACTTCTGTCTGTAGTTCTTCTTCTTCTTCCACCAAGAGGACGTTGATCTGTGACTTGCATTTGTGACTTTTGTTCCATTTTTCATCGCATTTGTAACAAAGTCCTTTGGCCCTCTTTTCGTTGGTTTGCGCTTCTGTCAGGGGTCAAACTTCTCCCAAATTGTGTTTCCAACAAATAGGGTTCTTTACGGTGGTGACCTTACTGGGGGAATAAGAAGTGACATTAACTTTAGAGGATAGAGAGTTAGAGTTTCTAACCCCCACAGACCCAATTTTGCTACAGCTGCTGGGTTGATTTTTTTCTTCAATCTGTTGGGCTAGATCAATCACACGACCCAAATGCTCAGGAGTCCACATTCGTAATTCTCTTCTGATGTTGTCCTTTAGGCCTTTCTTGAAGATTTCCATGGCTACTCTTTCTGGAATCTCTTCGTCCAAGGACACTGACAAGTCAATGAAACGGTGTATGTAATCGTTGGTGGTTCCCGTCTGCTCAATTGAGGCCCATTGTTAAAACAAATCCCCACTGTGAATCGACCGGAACTTCTTTAAGAACAAGATCTTCATCTCCTCCCATGTTTCAATTCTTTTCTATTTGTTAGACCATCGATACCATGCTAGTGCATCACCGTTGAGACTGAGGACCGCCACCTCCACCTTTTCTTCATTCATGAGTTGGTAAATCGCAAAATAACGTTCAGCTTGTAGTATCTAACCATCTGGGTCGGTTCCATCAAAAGTGGGCATATCAACCTTCCGATGTTTGTATTCAAATCGCCCCCTTCCCTGATTCATTCCGTTGAAGGACCCAAAAACCAAACCCGGTCCTCCACCGCCTGGACCGCCGGCACCGCCGCCTCTGCTGCTTCCTTGACCACTATTCTTGTCTCGGGGATTAAACTTGGGAGTGAGTATACCTGAGTTTAGTGTTTCATTCCCCTTCCCCCTTTCCATCTTCTCCATTTTCCCCAACAGAGCATCCAACTGTCTCATCATCTCATGTTGCATGACCTTGTTGTCTTCAATTTCCCTTGCTTGCTGCTGGTTAACCAATTTATGTTGCTTTTGTTCATCCATGATTTTTCCTAGGTTTTCTTCAACAGTCTCCAACCTCTTATCTGCTGGAACATTCTTATGTGGAGCAACCATGCTCTGATACCAATGGATAGACCCAAGATGTATCTACCTAGTAAGCACTGAATGAAACACAAAATATACTGAAAAGACACAATTTTGTATTGACAATCCCAGTTTTCGAGATCTGAGTATCTCCAAGGAAGAAGCAAGTTCTTTACAAAATTCTTAGCTAAAGACAAATGAAGAAAACAATGCCTACTTATACTCTGAGACTAGACCAGAAGGACCGACCATTACATAAGACCCAAATCTTGTTGTCCCCCACTAAAAGGACCACCTATAGAGATAATGGCCATGACACAACTAATAAAATAAAAGCAATAAAACAGGGACACTGCCCTCTTCAAGAAGCTAATTGGTTGTTGTTTTGGTACTAGTCACGCCCCTTGGCCTATGGGACCTCCTTCGGTAAATCAACATGGATTGGGGCTTATCAAACCATCGCAACCGATCCTAGTCTCTGACGACGGTGGACGTGAGAAAAGAGGTGGTTGGAGCCGGATTGAAAATCGACAGTTGTGTGAGTGATAATCGTTTGAGAGAAGACTACGAAAGGATGAGAAAGTTATTGGATGAGGGAGGAGGTGGGGAATGATCCGATTTTAGTTTGCAATTGATGAAACAAGCAGTGTTGAAAGCGTATATGGACACCAATCTCATTCTTATTGGCCTACATAGTCGTTGGCTTTAAGTGCAGAAAGTTAATGGAGAAAGCTAAAGTGGCAAAAGCTATAAACATCAATGACAGAAAATAAAAAGAAGCCCCTTTAATATAAAAAATATAAAATAAAATAAATTACTATGAACTAATAGGAATAGAATATTGTTCGTAAAGGAGTCCTCTTTTAATATATATATATATATATATATATATATATATATATAAGAAATATACATTACAACCCCACCTAAGCTTAGGTACTAAACCTCTAAATTATGCACTTTTATTCTTAGTAAATATAACCAATTCATTTTTCACTTGGTAAATATACAATTCCCCATTGCGTTTCTTTCCTCTATTATCGTTTAACCACCCATATTTTCTTTCATCTATTATCGTTTATTACTTCATGTCAGTGAACATTATTGTTTTCCATCATCACGAATTTCAAAGATAATTAATATATTTGTTTCCCTATCAAAATTATCGTTTAAATATTGAATCTAAAACATCAAGTGTTTATTATGAATCCCTAATTACAATCTGTAGCTAATAAAACGACGTAGTTTAATAAAGTTTAATACCTAAGCTTAGGTGAGGCTGTAATGTATATTCACTTTTCCCATATATATATATATATATATATATATATATATATATATATATATATATATATATATATATATATAGAGAGAGAGAGAGAGAGAGAGGTTCAAATATTTTTCACATCTATTGTGTGCTAGAATGCACCAATAAGAATTGAGTAAACATTAAATGTATATTAAATGATATCCATATTTATAAATCCTTTTTATGGAAACTAGTTTAATCATCATTAATGTCAATAATAATATTCTTTCAGAATGAATTCATATATAAAATAATAAGAGTGTATTCTAGGAGAACGAGGGTATATTCTACTCTAATACACTCTCATTCTTCATATTCCATATAATTTTATTGTATTTTAAGTCAGTGAGTCCTGAAATAATGTTATTGCTGACATAAAAATCTAGATATGAATTCATTCTGAAAGAATATTATTGCTGACATTAATGACGAATTTAATTAATTTTCATAAAGATAAAATTATAATTATGGATATCATTTAATTTACATACAATTATGGAAACCGTTTAATATCTATTATTATTTAATTAAATAATAATATTGTAACACCCAAAGTTTTGAAGGCCAAGAAAGGAAAGAAAACCCTAAGTTTAGGGGTCGACTCGGCGAGTCCAAGGAGGGACTCGGCGAGTCCGAGCGGGATTCGAGTCGAGGAGTAAGTGACCGACTCGGCGAGTCGGCCAAGGTGACTCGGCGAGTCTGGTCTGTGCGAGGAAAACCCTAAATCCGGGGCTTGGAGCCTATTTAATCGCCTCATTCTTCTTCCTAGGGCTCCTTTACTGTCTCTCACACCTAGAACGCCGCACCCTAAGCCTCCATTGTGCTCATTCAAGCTTTTAGCCATTTTTGAGTGATTTAGAAGAAGAAGAAGTGGGAATCTTTGAAGCATTAAGGAGTGGCCTTGGATCTGAAGTTTGGGGAACATTTCAGAGCATTTGAAGGTATTAATTCGTTTCTCTCCTTTAGATCTTCTTTGGTTATGAGTTTTGGGGCTTTTAAGCCATGTCTAAGATCAATTTCGAGCTTGAGGTCCAGATCTGAGGTTGCTATCTCAGATCCATGCTTATTTTGGTTTAGAATCCCGTAATGTATCAGCCATTGGGTGGATTTTGGAGCCTCTTGGTCTTGAACCCTAGTTCATGGTGTATTTTGCTTAGATCTCCATCTTTGCACGTAAAGTTTGCAACTTTACGTGGGGAATAGGCTTGGGAAGGGTAGATCTACAGTTTGGAGTCCATGCATGACTCGAAAGTCCTCTGCATGTAAGTAGATCTTAATGGACTCGGCGAGTCCTTCGAGTGGACTCGGCGAGTAGCCTGAAGATGAGGAGGAACTTGATGAGTGGGATGAACAGCTCGTCGAGTCGGATGATGATGGGCATGAACTCGGCGAGTTGGAATGATGCCTTATGTGCCTATTATATGTGTTTGAGCTGCATGATAGTGCTGAGTAGACAGTAGTAGGATAGCCTGTTTAGGTTATGCCTGAGTTTATGAGTTGTGTTGCATGTTAGTTCAAATTCTTATTGTTTGGATATGATTGCTTGAGGATGTTGTGGTTAGATTTTCCCCTTGTCTGAATGCTGCTTGCTTTGTGCAATGTGGGATTTTGAGTGATGGGAGTTAGCTATTAGGTGGATACGCCACGTCACATGTGATCAGGGTTGAATAATCTCAGAGTGCTGGGTTTGGCCCTATTTCGCAGCTCTCGTTTGAGTCTAACCATTTTAGGGACGAGTCTTTTACACGAAGGATTATCTGAGCCTCGTCACATGTGATGGTATCCAGGTAATGGCTAATTGGCATCACAAGGAGACCTTCAGCAGTTGAGGACTGGATTGAGTTGAGTCAGAGGTATCCTTAGGGTTAGCCTAGGATGAGATAGTGCTGGGAGCAGTAGTAGTGGATAAGGGACCTGGTGGAGTCAAAGCAATTCCTGAGGAAAGTACGGATAGATGTGGAAGGTAGTATGGGCCCGTACTACTGAAAGCAGAGGATCCATACTTGATTCGGGAAGGGCCAAGACAAGACCGGGAACCTAGTAAGGGGTGTGTTTGGTCTCGTAGCAGTGAAGAGTTTTCTGATAGTGGTTGTGTTATATGTTTCATGTGCAGAATGGTGACATTGCGAGAGATACCAGTGGGCAGTTCAGGTGCCGGAAAGGGATCTGGCTCCGACTCTGGAGTCGGACAGATGGACAATTGGACGAGAAAGTTTATTTCAGCAGAGATTATGTGCAACATCATTGATCAGACTCCTGTGATTTTTGGTTCGGTTAAGGAGGCTATTGTGGGGCTTTTGGATAGCCGCCTCGGGGCCCTCCGGGCCGAGATTGTAGCAGAGCAAGTGGGGGATCATCTGGAGCCCGAAACATGTGGGTCTTTGGGATCCTTCTGGAAGGAGGATCCTACCACTAGCTTTTGTAGATTGGGGTCAAAAGTGAATGGTTCATCATGTTCTCAGGAGGGTCATTTGCAGGATTGGATTGCTGCAGAGGTTTCGCGGGCTCTCCAGGAAGAGTTACCGAACACCATTGGTTGTATCACCGATAGAGTGGTCGACGGGATTGAAAGGCGGACCTCAGCTGTCCAGGCAATGGGTGAAATGGTCACTATGACCCGTGAACGGGAGATTGGCTCGGATAGTCAGCTAAGAAAGAGGAAGTCTTCCGGTCTAGTTCGACAGGATGGGCGGTCGGACACTGTCGTAGTTGGTGTCAGGGGCCCGCAGGGTCGAGATGGTTGCACGAGGGAGAAGGGAGCACGGGCTGGCGTGCGCAGCAAGTCTAAGTGCGGCAGGTGCGGATGGAAGGGTCATAGACGACAAGAATGCACAATAGGAGTAGAGTTATGCCATCGTTGTCATCAACCTGGTCATGTCCGGGCAAATTGCCCCGCTCAGTGGGAGGAGCAGCCTCAGTATCATCGGAGGCCTCAGAAGGAAGGAGGATTTGGGGGTTCTTCAGAGCAGGATGCGGGTATGAATCCTCCTCTTTCTGTCAGCTTATGTTATGATTATATTGTTATGGTTCTGTATCGATTTTGGTATGAGTATTGTATTAGGATGTGGCTTGCTTGTGATTATGTTATATGCCATCTGCATACCTTGGATATTTGTATGGTAGTTAGGGGTTGTGCTTTATTGAAGAAAGTTTCGAAGGATGCAGAACTGCAGCATGCTTGGGAGGGATTCAGTACGTCTCGCTAGTTCGGAGTGGCATAGTGTTAGAAATGGGTGGGATAGATCCCTAGCTAGGGCGGGCTTGGGTTCCTTAGCAGATTGATTATGGAATGGCAGCAAAGATCGGGATCTCTTTTGAGTATTGAGCAGTAAGGGGTAAGCAGGATCTAAGTGGGGGAGAATCCTACGAGCGTGCCCAGGTAGGAGCACGCAGACCCAGAATGAGTATGCGGCCACCGAGAAGGAAAATAGGTAGTTCGGCGTTGATGGATTGAGGATTCGGGGCTGGGAGTTTGGGAAACTCCCCATCAGTTAGTGCGCATGATGGTAATGGTTGTGCGCAGATGGGAATTTAGGTTGTGGATCGCCCGAAGGACTCAAGGGAGTCGGAATGAGGATCTAGAGAGCTAATTGGCACATGGGTGCCTTCGTATTAGCAGTCAGTGGTGGAAGTGTTGTAAGACTACGGGGCAGCCGTAGCATTCATTGGCAGTCAGTGGTGGAGGTGTTGTAAGACTACGGGGCGGCCGTAGCATTCACTAGCATTTAGCAATGGATGGTGATGTAAGACTACGGGTAAGCCGTAGCATTCCTTAGTAGTTTTGTTAGCGGAGTTGGGGCGAGGCCCTTATCTCCTAGTGATCAGATTGGGATCAGGAATGGGTAGTGGACGAGAATGGTATGGAGTTGCCTGTATAGCCCTAGAGAGGTGAGACCTTGGGAGAGGCCGCTCCAGGATATAGTTGGGTGAGACCCGTGGGCGAGGCCCGTATGAGATTAGCAGTGTAGATGAGACCTGGGAGCAGGGTTGCTCAGTAGTGTGGTTGGGTGGGACCCATGGGCGAGGCCCGAGCGAGAGTGATTAGACTAGTGGGAATAGAAGGATAGATGCGGGTGGGACCCGTGGACGAGGCCCGTGAGTTTTAGCAGCACAGGTGGGACCTGGTAGGGACCTTAGTGTCAAGTTAGGGGATCGAGAATCCCAGGTTTGTAGTGCCTGAATGGAATAGTAGATTGAGCAGTTATAGGTGACCGAAGTTCTTTGGAAGTCGCTGGGAGCGACTATTGGTGGTGTTGGGACTAGCTACCGGTGGGAGCCGGTAATCCATTCATTGGTAGGTTGGTGGGGACCAGGGTGGTCTCAGTTCATCAGGAAGTCAACCGAGGAATAGCAGAATTGCCAGTCAGTGGCAGTGCGAGTATGCAGCATATGGTGGAATTCAGTTAGCTGATCATGTGGTGCTCGACACCAAATTGTAGTAGAAAGAAATGCCCAGTGGATACTGGCGATAATGACCTGTACTGGAAGTAACGGGAGTAATAGAATCGATGAAATCAGGGGTGATGGAGTGGGTGAAGGATAGGGCCTTCACAGTGACAGAAGGAATAGTTGGTTATGGGGTTTTGCCTTGGGAAGGCAAGGAATTGTGCAAGGAAAGAAGGGGTGAACCCCAATAGGTTCAACGCAGTACTCAGTGAGTACCAGGTGGATTATCGGTTGAGTAAGTCGTGTTTTCAGAATGTTCGAGGTCAGGTTGACTTGAGATGATTATCCTCAAGGCTTGATGCTAGTCAGAATGATCAGGCAGTAGGTCAGCAAAGGAAGGCAGCTAGTGTTGGGGTAATTGGTTTGGTATTAGAGGCAGATCGCAGGCGGTGGGCCATAGCAAACTTCGAGGACGAAGTTTAGTTTAAGTGGGGGAGAGTTGTAACACCCAAAGTTTTGAAGGCCAAGAAAGGAAACAAAACCCTAAGTTTAGGGGTCGACTCGGCGAGTCCAAGGAGGGACTCGGCGAGTCCAAGCGGGATCCGAGTCGAGGAGTAAGTGACCGACTCGGCGAGTCGGCCAAGGTGACTCGGCGAGTCTGGTCTGTGCGAGGAAAACCCTAAATCCGGGGCTTGGAGCCTATTTAATCGCCTCATTCTTCTTCCTAGGGCTCCTTTACTGTCTCTCACACCCAGAACGCCGCACCCTAAGCCTCCATTGTGCTCATTCAAGCTTTTAGCCATTTTTGAGTGATTTAGAAGAAGAAGAAGAAGTGGGAATCTTTGAAGCATCAAGGAGTGGCCTTGGATCCGATGTTTGGGGAACATTTCAGAGCATTTGAAGGTATTAATTCGTTTCTCTCCTTTAGATCTTCTTTGGTTATGAGTTTTGGGGCTTTTAAGCCACGTCTAAGATCAATTTCGAGCTTGAGGTCTAGATCTGAGGTTGCTATCTCAGATCCATGCTTGTTTTGGTTTAGAATCCCGTAAAGTATCAGCCATTGGGTGGATTTTGGAGCCTCTTGGTCTTGAACCCTAGTTCATGGTTTATTTTGCTTAGATCTCCATCTTTGCACGTAAAGTTTGTAACTTTACGTGGGGAATAGGCTTGGGAAGGGTAGATCTACAGTTTGGAGTCCATGCATGACTCGAAAGTCCTCTGCATGTAAGTAGATCTTAATGGACTCGGCGAGTAGCCTGAAGATGAGGAGGAACTCGACGTGTGGGATGAACAGCTCGTCGAGTCGGATGATGATGGGCATGAACTCGGCGAGTTGGATGAAGATTGCCTTGTACTCGGCGAGTCTGTTCTTAGACTCGGCGAGTCAGGTCGCGTAGTCCCAAACCCTTCGAGTTAAGACTCGAATCAGCGAGTCGAGCAAGGAATCAGTGAGTTGGACAGGACAGGATTCGGGAATCAGTAGACTCGGCGAGTCAAGTCGTGATTGGAAGGACTTTGAGCATAGGGACTCGGCGAGTCAGTAAGTGAACTCGGCGAGTAGGGTTGACCTGGAAGGTTGACTTTGACCAGGACTTTGACTTTGGCAAGAGTTGATTTGGTTGACCTTTAAAGGTCGGTTAATCTAAGTGTTATGTTGATTTTGGTAGCTCGGGGAGCTAGTGGAGCAGCAGTTCGGAGTCAGTGGTCAGGTAGCGGTCAAAGGGATTAGCAGCAGCAGTTCATCAGTATCAGGTGAGTTTCCCTTTGTGTGAATGGGTCTACGGCCACAATGCTGGCCCATGTAGTTATGAGTAGAAGACCTGGGGGTAAGCCCTAGGCACAGTATGCTAGTATGATATTCGGACGAGGTCCAATGATAGAGGGCGGGTTCCCAAGAGATGGTTTATGTGATAGTTTATACTTGTTGTCTGTGTGATACTTGTATGTGACTGGTAGGGAGGTGAGTGTGGGCGAGGTCTCGTATCTCACCAATAGCAGAGTGTGGATGGTGTTCCACATCTCAGTAGCAGCAGCCCAGGGGCGAGGCCCAAGTTAGGAAAGGAGTGAGAGTGGGTTGGGCCCGTATCTCAGTATCAGCAGGAGTATGGACGAGGTTCCATGACTCATCAGTAGCAGGACACGGGCGGGGCCCAGAGATAGGCGAGGCCTTAGAGCAAGAGCTGTTAGCATACGTTTAGCTTATGTGATGTTATGTGATATGTGTATGTGCTATTATATGTTAGTGGGCGGGGCCCTGTGATAAGCGAGGCCTAAGTGAAACAGATCCGTATCCGAGCGGGGCCTGGAGCGGCGGGGCCATTGTACCGGGCAAGGCCTGAAGAAGGGGGCGAGGCCCCGGATAGCGGGCGTGGCCCAGTATGTGGTTATGCATGGTATGTGGTAAAGTGGGGAACTCACTAAGCTTCATGCTTACGGTTTTCAGTTTTGTTTTCAGGTACTTCCGGTAGCGGAGGGAGGAGCTCGGGGTGATCGCATGGCACACACCATAGATTAGTCAGCCTGGGAATGTTTACTCTGATAATGAACATGTGTTTTGAAAACTTATACTCAGATTATGTTTTGGAATGATGTCTTTGCTTAAAGTAATGTTTTATTAAAAGAAATATTTGGTCTTGAATTTTGGGACGTTACAAATATAATTTTACTAAATTCCTATTGGTGCATTCTAGCACACAATAAATATAAAAAACACTTTAACCTAGCCCTATATATATATATATATATATATATATATATATATATATATATATGTATATATATATATATGGAGCTGCTCATCTAAATTAAAGTAAGACTAAATTTCATTTTCAGTCCCTTAATATATCTATTTTTTTCAAACTTGGCCCCAAAATGTTTTCATTTACATTTTTGGTCTTAAAAGGTTTTCTTTATAATTATGGTCCTTATTTGACATGTTTGTAAGAGTATAGATGTGGGCAACAAAGTGCAACACCAAGTTGTGTCACCTCACATGCTACATAGGTAAATGATGTTATAATACCAAGTAAGGAAATAGACAACAAGATTCAACACCAACTTTTTGAAAATAAATATGTTTTATTTTTGATTTTTTTTCGATATTAGTTTTTTTTTTTTTAATTTTTCGTTTCTTTTTTTACTTTTTTGGTTTTTTTTTTCTTTTTGGTTTTTTTTTGTTTTTTTAATCACTAACATGAATATATTTTTTATAAGAACATAGAATTCAAAAACAAAAAAAGACATAATATTTAAAATCTAAAATTACGATTACAATTAAAAAAACATAATTTTAAACCTAAAATCATAACTAAAATACCATTCAAATTACTCCTAAAATCCTAATTAACCCAAATATTGCTTCCTAATTTGTTCCTTCATCGCTTGTAGCACCGCTTGATCAGCAGACACCAAACCTTCCTTGCTCGTTCGAAGAATTGACAACTGATGTGCCATTAGTTCCCTCTCTTTTTGCGCATGCTTCTCCCGTGTCTGCCTTTCTAGAAACTCCAAATGACGACGTTTCAACTCATTTTTTTCTTTTATTAATGAAGTGTGCTCGTCGAATTTCGCTCTCATTTCCGTCGTATCTTTTGCTTTCGCCTCAAACTCCTCCGCATGCCTTGCAGCGCGCCTCGCTTTATCGCGTCCGGGCGGTCGTCGTGGTGGGGATATCTCCTCGATATCATCCGAGATCTCATCGGTGTCGGCGTTTTGGTTGATGTGAGTCCGTGCGTCCGACATGTCGACTGAGCTCGAATTGCGAGACTTTTTGGATTGAATCTCCGACGATGTAGGCGTTTTATTCTACCTTGGATTCGATCGCAATAACTCCCATGATTTTTCAAAGCCAAAAACATGTCCCATTTCGACCCGATATTGTTCCTTAGCAGATTTTAACAAATCAAAGTCGTTGGTTCCGCTTTGCTGTTGCACCTGAAGCCGGTTGTAAATACCGTTGAATTTGCTGTACCGCTTAGTTATTTGACCCCATTTGCTGCTCAACATGTCATTGTTGCGATACAGATTTTTCTTTAAAATAACGTGAAACTTGTCGAGCACTGCCCCCCCATAAGCTCCTTTTTTTCATTCCATTTCCGCAAAGTTCGTTGTAACATCCCAAAATTTAAGCCCAAAAATTTCATTTTTTTATTAATTAATTCATAAAACATTCATTAGGAAATATTGTATAAACACCTCATCTCAAAACCAAGTATCACATTTGACACCCACAACCATGAACAAAATTCATATCAGAGTACAATCCCAGAAAAACACCGTGCAGAAATCATATGTGAGTGTGTGTGATGTCATGCTACGCCGTCGGCTCCTTCCCCTTGGATGAAGAGGTACCTGAAAGCAAAAACTGAAACCGTAAGCACAAAGCTTTGTGAGTTCCCCCATCATACCACATACCATACAATACCATCGGTATCTTTCAACCGGTAATTGTCATCGGTATCTTTCAACCAGTAACCGTCATCAATATCTTTCAACCGATAACTGGGGACTATTCCACCCCCTACCACTAGCATACGATAGCAAGATAAAAGCATACATTCAGACATATCTGGGTACTGACCTACCCCTTGGTCCTAAGGACCACTATCAGGGAAACTAACCCTATCATGTAACATATCATACAGATATAACTCATAACCAAACGCATACCAGACCAAGATAAATTATCACAAAGACAATTATCCTCTAAATACTCCTCAATGGTGGGCTGGCATTGTGGCCTTAGACCCACCCTACTGGAAGGTAACTCACCTCGTATCTGCTGAACTGTGCGGGAATCCTCTGACTGCTGCCACTGCTGCTCCGGAAATCCACCGGCTAAAATTCCCACAAAACACTTAGTCAGAAACTGACATCTACCCTTAGGGTAAAATGACCATTTTACCCCTTGACCAAATCAAAGTCAAAGTCAAAGTTAACTTCCAGTTGACCTGACTCGCCGAGTTGACTCATCAACTCGCCGAGTCCCTATCCTTCCATCAGACCTCATTCCCGTCTCTACTTGTCGAGTTAGGCGATGACTCGACTTGTTTTCCTTCTAAATGAACACCGACTGAATCCACATCCGACTCGCCGAGTTGTATGAACAACTTGTAGAGTTCATCATCAACTGATACACATGTCCTGACTTGACTCGCCGATTTGTATAAACAACTTGTCGAGTTACTCTTCATCCTATGAACACGTTCTGTCCTTGACTCGCCGAGTTCCATGAAGATTGTCTTGGACTCGCCGAGTCCGTTCATGCACTCGCCGAGTACCATGAATTCCCATAACACTTTGCTTAGTCCAAAACGTTGGGTCACTCTTCGGGACTCCTAAAACCCTTCCACACTCAACTGGTCCTTATGACCCTCACTGATATGGGACCAAAACCCTTGGACTCGCCGAGTCTAGGAATGGATCGCCGAGTCTATCACATTCCTTACAAAGAACTTCTATTTCTGATGTACAACACTTAACCAAATGATAGATCCAAGCCCCCAAAATCGATCTAGCACGTAAAGTTACAAACTTTACATGCATGCATGGGACATTAGAGCTTAAAAGGCTCTAAAATGGTTCTTTTGTTGCATGGGGCCTTCCTTGGTGCAAAAAGCAACCTAGATCTGACTTATGGCTCATAAAATGACATGATAAAGAAGCCCAAACCCCCAACCATGTTTACAAACATGGTTGGCCACCAAAAATGGCTTATAAAAGCCCTAAATCACCTCAAAGAGGGATCTAACAAAAGAATGAGTAAGGTTCAGACTTTATACCTTCCAAAGACTACAAATGATGAATCAAACTCGAATCCTTCAGTCCCCTCCTGATTCATCTATGCTCTTCCTTCCTCCTTGAGATCAAAACTCACAAGAATCACTCAAAAGGCCTTAGATCTTCTCAAAAATAGCTAGGGTTTGCTATGAGGAGTGTTTGGGAGCATAAAGGGGGAAGGAGGCTGCGTAAGGTCTTTTAAATAAGGTGCAAACCCTTGGATTAAGGTTTTTGCCCAAACAGCGGCTACTCGCCGAGTCCGCAACTTAATCCCCGCGCCTCATCCTGCTTCTACTCGGCGAGTCAGTCCTTCGACTCGCCGAGTCCAAGGCCAAAATGCAAAAATAAATGAAGATTTAATAACAGAATTCATATCAAGAACCAGCAGCTACAAATCTCCCCCACTTATTCTAGACTTTGTCCTCGAAGTCTGCCGCTCGATCCTGAAACAGCTCGGGGTAGTGCTCCATCATCTTACTCACCGGCTCCCAAGTCCATTCCGACCCCTTCCGGTGCTGCCACTGCACCTTCACGAGTTCTACTCTTTTGTTCCTCAGATCCTTCGACTTCCGGTCAAAGATCGCCACAGGCCGCTCGATGTAATTAAGGCTGCCATCAACCTGAATGTCCTCCAAGGATACCACCGCCGCATCGTCCACTAGGCACTTCCGCAGCTGAGAAACGTGGAAGGTGCTGTGGATCTGACTGAGTTCGGCTGGAAAATCCAGCCGGTACGCCACCTTGCCCACCCGGGCTACAACCCTGAACGGTCCGATATACCTTGGGCCCAACTTGGCCCGCTTCCTAAATCGGATGACGCCCTTCCATGGCGACACTTTCAGGAGAACCATATCCCCGACCTGGAATTCCAGGTCTGATCGACGCTTATCGGTGTAACTTTTCTGCCGACTCTGAGCAGTCTGAAGCCTACTCCGGACCGGCTGAATCTTCTCTGTCGTCTTGAGCACTACTTCGGTGCTCCCCATGACTCTCTGGCCAACCTCGCCCCAACATATCGGAGTCCTGCACCTCCTCCCATATAACACCTTGAAGGGAGGACGGTCGATACTTGCATGATAGCTGTTATTATACGAGAACTCCGCCAACGGGAGGTAGGTATCCCAACTACCTCCGAAATCTAAAACGCATGCCCGCAGCATATCCTCCAGAGTTTGGATGGTCCGCTCGCTCTGGCCATCCGCCTGTAGGTGGAAAGCGGTGCTAAAATGCAGACGAGTACCCAACTCATCATGAAACCTCTTCCAAAACCTAGAAGTAAACTGCACGTCTCTGTCCGAAATCACCGAAACTGGCACTCCGTGCCGCGCCACCACCTCCCTGATATAGATATCGGCCAATTTCTCGGCCGAGATGCTCTCCTGAATCGGAATAAAATGGGCGCTCTTGGTCAATCGATCCACGATGACCCATATCGAATCCATCCCCTACGCGGTCCTGTGAAGTTTCGTGATAAAATCCATCGTAATATCCTCCCATTTCCACAGCGGGATATCCAACGGCTGCATCTTGCCGTGTGGTCTTTGATGCTCGGCCTTGACCTTCCTGCAGGTCAAGCACCACTCCATGTACCATGCCACATCCTGCTTCATGCAGGGCCACCAATAGTCCAGACGAAGATCCCTATACATCTTCGTCGCCCCGGGATGAATGGAGAATCGGGATTTATGCGCCTCCTCCATCAGGACCTGGCGCACTCCTCCATGATAAGGGACCCACACCCTACGGTGAAGAGTCAATAAACCCTGGCTATCATAGTCGAAAGAGGAAACCTGCCCCACAATTCGCTCACTCTTCCGATGTTCCTCCTTCATGGCCTCCTGCTGAGCCTCCCGGATCCGCTCCAGAAGCGGAGTCATCACTGTCATCCTTAGACAGATATCCCTGAATGGCGCTGCCTTGCGAGTAAGCGCATCGGCCACGACATTGGCCTTCCCCGGATGGTAGAGGATTTCACAATCATAATCTTTCACCACATCAAGCCACCGACGTTGATACTAACTTGGCCCTCAAACCTGGCTTTGATACTAACTTGTAACATCCCAAAATTTAAGCCCAAAAATTTCATTTTTTTATTAATTAATTCATAAAACATTCATTAGGAAATATTGTATAAACACCTCATCTCAAAACCAAGTATCACATTTGACACCCACAACCATGAACAAAATTCATATCAGAGTACAATCCCAGAAAAATACCGTGCAGAAATCATATGTGAGTGTGTGTGATGTCATGCTACGCCGTCGGCTCCTTCCCCTTGGATGAAGAGGTACCTGAAACCAAAAACTGAAACCGTAAGCACAAAGCTTAGTGAGTTCCCCCATCATACCACATACCATACAATACCATCGGTATCTTTCAACCGGTAATCGTCATCGGTATCTTTCAACCAATAACCGTCATCAATATCTTTCAACCGGTAACTGGGGACTATTCCACCCCCTACCACTAGCATATGATAGCAAGATAAAAGCATACATTCAGACATATCCGGGTACTGACCTACCCCTTGGTCCTAAGGACCACTATCAGGGAAACTATCCCTATCATGTAACATATCATACAGATATAACTCATAACCAAACACATACCAGTCCAAGATAAATTATCACAAAGACAATTATCCTCTAAATACTCCTCAATGGTGGGCCGGCATTGTGGCCTTAGACCCACCCCTACTGGAAGGTAACTCACCTCGTATCTACTGAACTGTGCGGGAATCCTTTGACTGCTGCCACTACTGCTCCGGAAATCCACCGGCTAAAATTCCCACAAAACACTTAGTCAGAAACTGACATCTACCTTTAGGGTAAAATGACCATTTTACCCCTTGACTAAATCGAAGTCAAAGTCAAAGTCAACTTCCAGTTGACCTGACTCGCCGAGTTGACTCGTCAACTCGCCGAGTCCCTATCCTTCCATCAAACCTCATTCGCGTCTCTACTCGTCGAGTTAGGCGATGACTCGACGAGTTTTCCTTCTAAATGAACACCGACTGAATCCACATCCGACTCGCCGAGTTGTATGAACAACTCGTCGAGTTCATCATCAACTGATACACATGTCCTGACTTGACTCGCCGAGTTGTATGAACAACTCTTTGAGTTACTATTCATCTTATGAACACGTTCTGTCATCGACTCGCCGAGTTGATGAACAACTCGCCGAGTTCCATGAAGATTGTCTTGGACTCGCCGAGTCCATTCATGCACTCGCCGAGTACCATGAATTCCCATAACACTTTGCTTAGTCCAGAACGTTGGGTCACTCTCCGGGACTCCTAAAACCCTTCCACACTCAACTGGTCCTTATGACCCTCACTGATATGGGACCAAAACCCTTGGACAAGCCGAGTCCAGGAATGGACTCGCCGAGTCTATCACGTTCCTTACAAAGAACTTCTATTTCTGATGTACAACACTTAACCAAATGATAGATCCAGGCCCCCAAACTCGATCTAGCACGTAAAGTTACAAAATTTACGTGCATGCATGGGACATTAGAGCTTAAAAGGCTCTAAAATGGTTCTTTTGTTGCATGGGGCCTTCCTTGGTGCAAAAAGCAACCTAGATCTGACTTGTGGCTCATAAAATGACATGATACAGAAGCCCAAACCCCCAACCATGTTTGCAAACATGGTTGGCCACCAAAAATGGCTTATAAAAGCCCTAAATCACCTCAAAGAGGGATCTAACAAAAGAATGAGCAAGGTTCAGACTTTATACCTTCCAAAGACTGCAAATGATGAACCAAACTCGAATCCTTCAGTCCCCTCCTGATTCTTCTATGCTCTTCCTTCCTCCTTGAGATCAAAACTCACAAGAATCACTCAAAAGGCCTTAGATCTTCTCAAAAACGGCTAGGGTTTGCTATGAGGAGTGTTTGGGAGCATAAAGGGGGAAGGAGGCTGCATAAGGTCGTTTAAATAGGATGCAAACCCCTGGATTAGGGTTTTTGCCCAAACAGCGGCTACTCGCCGAGTCCGGGACTCGACTCGCCGAGTCTGCAACTTAATCCTCGCGCCTCATCCCGCTTTTACTCGGCGAGTCAGTCCTTCGACTCGCTGAGTCCAAGGCCAAAATGCAAAAATAAATGAAGATTTAATAACAGAATTCATACCAAGAACCGGGTGCTACATTCGTCTTTTGAAGTAGCACACCAAGCTACCGTCAAAAGCATGTTCCTTATTCGGTGTCCACCATTGTGGAACCTCTGCACTTTCTGTTTCAATCGCTATCGATTTCCCTTTCGATTTTCCTTTCCCTTTCCCTCTCTTACTACCTCCCGCTTCCAATTAAACCAATGGTTGTGTTGTAGGTGATGGTTGGTTGGTTGGTTGTTGCATCGAAGCAAAAGTAAGGAAAAGATTTTGTTGTAAATTTGGGTTTTGACCAAATTGATTTTGTTGAAGGTAAGGTGAGTTGGGAAAATACAGTGGCGGTGAAGTGGGATTGAAAGCGGCACCTTGGTATGAGATTTGCGGTGAGCCTTGTGACGATAAAAGGTTGAAATAATTTTCATAACCCACGAATCCGAGAGGCGAGGTTGTATTTGGGTTTGATGAAAAAGGGGGGGGGGGGGGGGTGTTTGGGTTTTGCTCCATTTTTTAAAAAAAATTAAAAAAAGAAATGTGTATAAGATATAAAGAGAATGAGAGAAAGGTTTTAAAAAAATGGTTTAGAAATAGTATTTATAGTTAAAAAGATAATTTTTTGTTTGTTTGAATATTGACCGTTGCAAACGGTCATAAGCCAACAACGGTCATTTTTTTTCCCGTTTCAAGTCGTTGCGATGGTCAAGAGATTTGCTCGACGAGATGCAACGAGTTGAAGGGGGGGGGGGGGGGTGTTCCCCCGTTACGACGGCGTTTCGCCTTGCCACCTCATCCTCGTCTCTTCTCGTTGAGGCCCATACCGAATACTCTAATAGTTTTTGTGATTGTTCCAAATAGAATTACTATATTCTTTGGTCGATAATTTGGTTATAGTCGAAGTACCAAAAAAATAGTCATTTTTATTTGGAACATGAAACAAAAGTTCACAAGGACCACAAACATGAACTAAAATTGAAGAAATCAAATATAATCATGACCAAAAATGTTATTTACTCTAAAAAGAAATGATACAATAATTGAAATCGTCATCATTACAAATCAAGATATAAACCTGTAAATATTTTAACAAACCGTAAAATCCATTAGAACCAGAAGCTTTAAATTTACAGTAAAACCAAAAAATAACCACCTAAAAGTCGAAATTAAAGAAACCATCTGAAGTCAAGGTGATGGTGTGATTGGTGTCTTATCTTCCTTCTGCTGCAAATACCTTTTAGAAAAAAAAAATTAAAAAAATTAAAAAAATGTAATTAAAATGCAACTAGCATCATATTAAATGTAGCTTTACCCTTGACCTCTTGCCCATCGTGAAAGTTGAAAAAGTTGAACCGTTTCATTTGACATATGGCATCCAAGAAGAAGATAGTTGCGAGGCCGAACCATCCACGCAAATCTCATACACAAAGCCGAATATACGCACATCACTGCAATCCAAAAGTAATAACACAGTCTCAGAGCAGCTACAGTGTAAAAGTTTCAATACCAACATGGATTGAACTCCAGCCACCTAGTAGGTTACTGCGTATCTGATTTACATCTCAAAGTATTGGATGACTTATGAGTTATCCGAAGAATAACTTTTTTTTTTGCAGACAAAGTATGACTTAGTTTAGGGGTTGTTGGAACTGCTAAAAAAAGTATGGGTAAGTAGGAACCTGAAGTCATGTTGCCAGATACCATCTCCGGAGGCTTCTCAAGGTCGGCCAATGCCTGCCATACAGCCAATGATTATTCAGTTTCAAGTTTTTATAGAAATTTCTAATAAAAGTAGTGGAAAATAATACCGCAGCAACGAATCCCCAATTGGCCATAGGACCCCAGAAATGAGTAGTTTTAGGCCCAACAGGACTGTTCCAGTATGTCCTGAAGAACGACATAAATGATCCTCTCTGCAAAAGTAAAATTTCAGAGGGAAATTAGAAATTTGTTGTATTTTCATAACTCTGTTCTCTTGGAAATCTAAAACTAAAACTACCAGAAGTATGTATGAATTTCGGTAAAATTAATGTTATTATAAATCCCCTGATGAATTCCTCACAGATAAGTTTAACAAGTCAAATCGCCAATAAGATGAAAGAGCATTAGATGACAAAGCTTAAATTAATAATTGTTTTTAATTGAATCGCGGTTCCCGAGTTCGTGCATGATGCAAGAACAAAAAATTAGGAAAGAAACAAGTATGAATTTGAGTTGCTGACAGATTCCTTACCATGAGTCACGGGGTAATTGCTTTACAGATCGATCATATTCATATCTAGAACTAGTTCAAATGAAAACTAAAATTTATAGAATCATGCAGCGAAGCGTTAAGAATTCATCTGAATGTTAAGTTTCGAAGATTTTTAATCGTGAAAAAAAAATTCTTCCAAAACATGGATGAACAATTCCATGGCAAATTTGCAATTTATACAAAATCGAAATTATCAAACCTAATTTCTAATGAGAAACTACGATTGGATGTCTCGTAAAAGAAAAAGGGAGCTCAATAAACATTAATGGAGAATTGGAAATTCTAACCGTAAGAAAAAGGACGAGAATGGCAAAGAAATGGAGAGGACGGCTTTGGTAGGAAGAACCAGTGGGATATCAGAAGTACGCCTTCTCACGTATAACTATTTTATAGGGATAAATTAACACATGGTCCTAGCCTACTAGGACAATATATATCTATACGATATTTCATAAGATTTTAATTAAATTATAACTTTTTTTTATAATATACAAAGCACATATCATAATAGTCTTTTTTTATTTTTTATTTTTTTAAACAGCTATAAAAATGAAAAATACCAAAATAACAACTATTTTTACTAACCACCGTGTCTGCCAAAATCCACGTCATCTATGGACTTTTTCCCTATTTATTATTATTATTATTTTTGCCAAAATCCACGTCATCCATTGACTTTTTCCCCTATTTATTATTATTATTATTATTATTTTAATTTTTGCAAAAATGACTGTCAAATGTCTAACGGGAGGCAAGTTGGGGTAGGGGTGAGTATTTGGACCGGTGGACCCAACCGGACTGGACCGGACCGTTTTTTTGGACCCCTGACCGGTTCTTAGTTCTTGAATTCCATCAAAACCGGTTCGGTTTTTTTCCCGGTTCGGTCCGGTTTTGACCGGGTTTAGAACCGGTTGGATCTGATTTAAAATTTTGTAATCTGTGAAAATTTTTAAACAACCATAGCTCATTCGTTTTAAGTCAGATTGACATGCGGTTTTTCCAACGTTTAATTCACAGTTTGTAGATGAATTTATACTATAATTTTGTTGATTTATGTATTATATTCAATGAGTTATAGTCTTTCAAAGTTGAGCTATCAAAGCTGAAATATTTAAGCTTTTCAGCAAGATTTTAAAAATTTTGTAATCTGTGAAAAATTTTTAACAACCATAACTCATTCATTTTAAGTCGGATTGACAAACAGTATTTTCCAACGTTTAATTTACAGTTTGTAGACGAACTTAGACTATAATTTTGTTGATTTTGGTATTATATTCAATGAGTTACTGTCTTTCAATGTTGAGCTATCAAAGCAGCAAAATTTTTAAAATTTTGTAATCTATGAAGTTTTTTAAACAACCATAACTCATTCGCTTTAAGTCAGATTGACACACGGTTTTTTCAACATTTAATTTACAATTTGTAGATGAACTTAGAGTATAATTTTGTTGATTTTGGTATTATATTCAATGAGTTACTGTCTTTCAAAGTTGAGCTATCAAAGCTGAAATACTTCAGCTTTTCAGCAAGATTTTTAAAATTTTGTAATCTGTGAAATTTTTTAAACAACCATAACTCATTCGTTTTAAGTCGGATTGACATGTAGTTTTTTTCCAACATTTAATTTCCAGTTTGTGGATGAATTTAGACTATAATTTTGTTGTTTTTGGTGTTATATTCAACGAGTTACAATCCTTCAAAGTTGAGCTATCAAAGCTGAAATATTTCAGCTTTTTAGCTATTATTTTAGACTATAATTCTGAATTTTATGTATATTTGACAAATAAATCATAAGAAAGGGATCTAGGTAGAGTACCGGAAAATTATGAATTTTAAATTGTAACTATTGTGACATGTTCATAGATGGCTTGTATGTTGAACGATGGATTCGACTTGGGTGCTTGCCTGAGAACACAATTACAAAAGAATCGTTAAAAAATAACCAGGTCTTCTCCCAGGACGTCACTCCGACGATCAAGTTAGTTTTCTAAGAGAGAGAGAGAGAAAAAATCTGGGGGTAATTTTCACAAGAGAGAAGATGGATCCCTTCCTTGAGGTGGAAGAGATCCTTTTGTACCTGTTACTAACAGATCGTGGGGACCGTGCCTCGTGAGCATAAAACGTGGCCTCCTCTTACTGGGAGAGCTATTCACGCTAACTAACTATCAGGTGACGTTAGTTCTGGGCGTCACCCGAGCTATTTGTTGCCTTAACATTGGTTGTGAGTGAATGAGAAGATTACATGGAATGTTCTTACCATGTGATGAGAATTGAGTTGCTGCCCTGGCCTTGGCTCGCTTAGGCCAAAAACGGGTCTTAGCTAAGGTAGTAACGTTTCTGTTACATTTTCCGTTACATTTAATGTGTTCGTTAGGTAACGTTAACAAGTCCCTTAGATCAGTAGGCCTCTGCGTTCGTGACGTAGCAGAGTTGTTATGCTCTACTCACAGATACGTGGTGGGATGCTATTGATAGCCTATGCTGATGGCAGGGCGAAATTGCCGTTGATCGGCGGTTTCATCATAAAGACGGTTTGTTGCCCCTTTCTTTGTATTTAAATCTCTGTCTTCCCTGAAAAATCTTCCCCACCTGCTACCTTACTTTCTTTATGCTTCTTTTCGAAATAAAACTTTTCGTTTTTTCCTCCAAATCCTTCCATGGCTACTCCGCGCACTTTGGGAAGGAATCTTACTGCTAAAGAGTGAAAATCTTTTCAATTCCGATTCGGGTTTATTCATGAACATGGGGTGCATATCCCTTTGCCCGATGCTTCTTTGTACAATCCTCCTGAGGGTAAAGTTGGGATCCCAATCACCCTGTTTGAGGCAGGTTTGTGCTTGCCTACCACTGATTTCTTCAACTTGATCATCTGGGAGTACGAGTTTTCAGTAAGAGAGTTGACCCCTATCGCTATCAACAAGATAGTGGTCTTTGAACTCCTTTTCCGCGCCCTAGGCCACTTGCCGACCGTTCCCGCTTTCAAGCACTTCTTTAACACCTCCACCCAGTCGGGGACTTAAACTTTTTCCCACCGACGGAGGAGTCCCTATTCTTATCCAAGATAAGAAGTCAAAGAAGAACTGGAAAGAGAAATTCTTATGGGTGAACAACGATCTCGTGGTACTTAGTTATTTGAGGACTAAGGTGTACGTCGATCGTGTTGGATTAGGTGTCTAAGCCCAAAACTATAATTGGTATATAACTGATCCAATAGTAGCATTGTCCATTTGGGTTGTGTTCACCAGAGCAATTTGATAGGAAGGATATTTGAGAAAGAGGTTATTTGTTATTTATTAATATACTATAAGAATAATATATTAATTGAGAAATCATATTATTTAATTGGTATTGATCAAGAATTAATTTGGAATTAATTTAGTGATCAAAAGAGACTGATTGAATTAACAGGGGTTGATTATGTAAATTAGTGATACATATAGTTTGGGCTAATGATCCATGGTTGATTAGTGATGGACTAAGCTTATGTGAGAGTCCATGAAGTGTTAGTCCAAATGAATTAGTAGATCAAAAGCCTAAGTGAATGGATTAGGGTTTACAAATGACCCTTGGAATTCTACACTATATATGTAACCCCTAAGCCCCTAAAATCGACACACAAGAGTATTTTAAGAAGAAGCTATCCGATTTTGGTGCCTCCTAAACCTCTCTCATAATCCATAATTTGTTCTTTATGTTTTGTGACACATTTGAGGTGCTAAGCTCTTGTAAGGACAAGTTCTACAAGCTACAACAAAGAGGTAATCATCTTACTTGTTTTTATGTTTCAATTTTCAAAGTTGTATGCTAGTTAGGCTTCATGCTTTGGAAAATTGAAATTGCATGTATAACTAGAGAAAACTTAGATCCAAGCATCTAGGGTTGTATGTGCACCATTGAAATGTTATAGTGCTCAAAACCCATCAGTGGTATCAGAGACTAAGGTGTTTTCTGTTATATTGATGCATTGGTAATTGTTCAAAGCAAGGATATCGTCTTTTTGGGAATCTGCCTAATGACCATGACGTGGTTATAGTTACCACGACGTGGTGACTGTTCAGTGGACAAATTTTCAGGTTTTTGGCCAAGTTTTGGATTAGAATCATTACCACAAACTGTTTTGACTAATAAAAAATCATTTTTTATGATAAGGTAATGATTATCTTCATCCAAATTAAAAGATAATTGTCAAAATTTTAAGATAATTGCTAGTTGATATGATAAGCTAATTATTTGTATTATTTAATTTGAAATTATCTTGCTATATGAGTTAAATTAGATCAAATTGGTAAATGATAAAAAATATGTGATTATTTTACTTGTTTAAAATTTGATCTAAATGACTTTGAAGAGTTACAAAACTTGCCATCAAGTTTTGGAATTCAAAAGGTCTTGAAGAGTTACAAAACTTGCCATCAAGTTTTGGAATCCAAGAGGTTTTGAAGAGTTTCAAAACTTGCCCTCAAGTTTTGGAATTTAAAAGGTCTCATTTATGAAACATTAAAATTCTAAAATTCAAGAGTTTTTGAAGAGTTTCAAACTTTCCCTCAAGTTTTGGAATTTGAAAAGTCTCATTTATAAAACATTAAATTCTAAACCCTAGAATTTTAAAATGTTAAAATTCAACCTTTATACTATTATAATATTAAAGGATTAATACTTATATATATATATATATATATATATATATATATATATATATATATATGTGTGTGTGTGTGTGTGTGTGTGTGTGTGTATAACACAAGTCAGTCTGATCGTTAGTAAGTCTCATTCACGAAGCTGGTCTATAAGGGGGTATAAGGAAATTGCCTATAAAATGGTGATTGAATGTGTGTCCATTCTCACCCACCGCTTCCTTGACTGGTGGAGGGTCGTTAGTCGAACAGGTAGGATAGGAGATTAATTCTCGTTATAGGAGATTAATTCTCGTTAATAAGTATAATGATATTATAAAGTAACTAAACTCTTATAAATTCCCAATCTTAGTTACTTTAGGAAAAAATGTGGAATTGATGCTATTCCATGAAATTGCACTCTGCCCATTGCCGAGTCATTAGTGGAGCGTGTGTGGTTAACTAACACACTAACTTGGACTAGAAAGGGTGGCAAAGGGTAGCTTGCTGTTTGCCATATATCAATGGAGCGTGTGTGGTTAACCGACACATTGATTAGGTGATAAATGACATCAAGAGTACCAAGCACATTTGCATGGTTATTCATACCTTGTTTATGATCCTCGGTATCCCACTCATAAGCTTGAAGGGCATAATCAAGATTTAAACATGTCATTGAAAAGTTCAATGAATCTCAAAAGAATCTAGGAATTTCAATTCATTTAAAACTTAATCCTCAATTCCGTTTTTCATGGTGGAAATTGGTAAATCGTCATTTACCTACCTTCAAATATTTTGCAATTAGATTGCAACATCCCTCTTCCGAATTGTAGATATTGTGTTGGGTCATAGTCTTAATATTTCATTTTGGTGTTATATTAAGGATCCTTATCTAATCTAAACTTTGTCTTTCTTTTCAGATGTCTACTTCAAACACTGCTTCAAACCCAAACTCTTCCGGCTCTTTATCCCTCATGAATATATGTGGGAGGGTCATTTTTGATGGATCGAATTTCAATGATTGGATTCGAAACATCCGCACGGCCATTCGATACGAGGAAAAAGTGTATGTCTTTGACAAAGAGATTAAGGAGATTGATGAATCCATTTCCACTCCTGAACAGATAGCTGAGTATAAGGCCCATGAGAAGGACGCGCTAAAGGTGTTGTGCATCATGCTAGCCATTATGACTCCTGAGCTTCAGATGTTATATGAGGACTTTTGGCCATTCAAGATGCACCAAGACTTGATGGAAAGATACCATCAAAGTGCTCGACAAGAAATGTATGAAATCATTTCCTCCATGATAACAACAAAAGTGAAGGATGGAGATTCCATCACCCACTTATAAAAGATGCAAAGATATGTGGACCTCTTGTTGAAATTGAATGTCAATTTTGATGAAGAGTTGGCTATCGACATTATCCTACACTCTTTACCTTCTTGTTATGATCAATTCCGTATGACTTATCATACGAACAAGGAGGAAGTCACTCTAATCTTGCTTCGAGGCTTGTTAAGAACTGTTGAAAGTAGTTTAAAAGGAAAGTCTGTTGTACCCACTCCTATTGTTTCCCCAGTCCTAGCAATAGGACATGGGAAAGGAAAGAAAAGGAAGGCTCCTTCAAAGAATCACAAGGGAAAGTATCGTGATGGATCCTCTTCTAGTGGGTCTAAAGGTGGTTCTGCTGCTCCCTTTTCTAATCTGAAAGAAGCAGGGTGCTTCTATTGTTATGATAAAGGGCACTGGAAATGAAGCTGCTCTAAATATTTGCAGGACATCAAGGATGGGAAGATAAAGCCCACCTTCACAGGTATTTACACTATTCTATCTAATAACGCATCACATGCTAATTCTTAGGTCCTTGATACAGGACGTGGTTTTCACATTTGTTCTGATTTGCAGGGTCTAAAAAGAAGTAGGGATGCGGATCACGGGAAGATGAACTTGATCATGGGGAATAGGAAAGCATCGCCTGTCACCAAGATTGGAGTTTATTCTTTATTGCTTAGTAATGGGTTAGAATTAGATTTGAATAATTGTTGCTACTCGTCAGATATAGCGAGAAACATTATTTCTATTCATGGTTTGTATAAACAAGGTTTTAGATTTTCATTTAATAATGAAATTGGTTCAATAAATGCTTTTTATAATGGTACTCTTTATTTTGAAGCATTGCCTTGTAATGGTATATATGAAACTGTGATGGTTGTAGACAACTTAGGAAATAATGTATATCATATTGATTCGTCCAATGGTTTGGACAAAGCATGCTTGTGGCATTGTCTTCTTGGACATGTCAACAAGAAGCGCATAGCCCAACTCCAAAAGGATGGAATGTTGAAGTCATTTGACTTAAAGCCGGATGACACTTGCGAATCTTGTTTGCTTGGAAAGATGAACAAGTCACCTTTTACTGGTACTTGTGAAAGAGGTGAGGGTTTGTTGGATCTCATACACACCGATATGTGTGGACCCTTCAGATATGCCACAAGGGATGCTAACTGCTTCTATGTGACTTTTATTGATGATTATAGCAGATATGGATATGTCTATTTAATCAAGCATAAGTCAGAAATCTTTGAAAAGTTCAAAGAGTTTTAACAAGAAGTGGAGAATCAGTTGGGCAGGAAAATAAAGATGCTTCGATCTGATCGAGGTGGTGATTGTAACGCTCGAGTTTCGGGGCTAAGCATTTTTAGACAATGTAATAGTCTAGGTCAACTATTGTAACTCTTTTGAATTAATAAAGATGAAATATTTGAATGCTATGTGAATTATGTGTATTTGTGTGCTTATTACTTATCTATAAATTAATAATAAATAAATGATAAAAATAAGCGTCAAAATTAAAGTGTGATATAAGCCTGATGTCTTTACATAAAGTTGTAGTGGCTGAAACAAGGATTCTGGGGATATAAAGAACGCCGAAATCCGAGTTATAACGAAGAAGTTATGACCCGTCGAAGTTTCGCGATGGAACCGACGCGACACCGGGAAGCGGAAATAGTGAATTTACGATAGAGCGAGTCTTAGCCTTAGCGATCTAAACAAAATTTGTAGAATACGCTAAACCGAGAACGTCTATAAAAAGAACACCCAAATCTGACTTCGTATGAGGAAGTTATGATTTTTCAAAGTTTCGGCTTAGCAGTGTACATCCCAAAGTTCGAATATTAGATCGAACGGTTTTAGCCGAAACAAGCTAAACAAGAATCAAAGATCTTGTTAATAGTAGCATAACGATAAAAAGACAGACGAAAGCGGACGTCGGATGAAGAAGTTATGAGATTTTAACGGACCAATCTTGTCCCGACTTGTTAATAATAAAACTTTTAAAATAAATTCAAAATTAGCCGACGGACTCTAAACGAAAGTTGTAGAGTACGTTCCCGCCTACGTGTGGATATAAATAACATCAAAAATGGAGCTCGTACGTGAGAGTTACGAATTTTTAAATATTGCACTTGAATTTGCGAAGCTGATGATAGAAGCGCTGCCGTGGCACATTTCCAGCCGTCGATTGCTGATCGCAGATAGCCTTCGGATGAAGACACGTCACCTTCGCTACGCATCGCGTCCGAGGCCGGGTACGCCCAGCGTACTTCGGTCCATATCCCATCCGATGTGCGAGCCAGTTTTTGCGAAGCTGGCAACCCTATCCGGAGTTACGCCCAGCGTAGTCCGAGGAGCTGCAGCCTATACATAGTTGCGAAATGTTCCGAGCTTCTCACACCTTTTTCACTTCTCTCTTTAAAAAATTTCTCTCTCTAGGGTTTCTAACCCCCCCTAAAGCCTAGGTGAACCCCTAGCACCCGAAGGAATCCCCGAGGCTCCCGTAGTCCCGAGAAAAAGGGTCTTTCGATTTAGAAACGTTGCTCCGAGCAAAACCCGATTTTCTTTAAAACCCTTTGTAAGTGAGCTAGGCCTATGACAATTTTTATATAGCTTTTAAATAATTATAGTAATGTTATTAGGTCCTTAGAATATTTAATTGGGCTATTATTATGGGTTATATAACGTCGTTATAATATCTTTTTAACCACTCGCGGTACGGGGGATCTGGTTTGGAGGGTCGTTTGGGTTGCTGGATTCAGAAGTGCTTATATGCCAAAATGATCCTGCCCACCGGTGTTCCATGTCTGTCCTCGTCTGTATATAGCCTTCAGATGAACACATGTCGCCTTCGCTACGCCCCGCGTCTGAGGCCGGGTACGCCTAGCGTACTTCGGTCCTTATCCCATCCGATGTGCGAGCCAGCTGGTGAGAAGCTGGAAACCTTATCCGAAGTTACGTCCAGCATAACCGAAGGCTACGCCCAACGTAGTCCGAGGAGTTGCAGCCTATACATAGCTGCGAAATGTTTCGAGCTTCTCACACCTTTTTCACTTCTCTCTCTAAAAACTTTCTCTCTCTAGGGTTTCTAACCCCCCCCCCCTAAAGCCTAGGTGAACCCCTAGCACCCGAAGGAAGCCCCGAGGCTCCCGTAGTCCCGAGAAAAAGGGTCTTTTGGTTTAGAAACGTTGCTCCGAGCAAAGCCCGATTTTCTTTAAAACCCGTTGTAAGTGAGCTAGGCCTATGAAAACTTTTATATAGCTTTTAAATAATTATAGTAATGTTATTAGGTCCTTAGAATATTTAATTGGGCTATTATTATGGGTTATATAATGTCGTTATAATATCTTTTTAACCACTCGCGGTACGGGGGTTCTGGTTTGGAGGGTTGTTTGGGTTGCTGGATTCAGAAGTGCTTATATGCCAAAATGATCCTGCCCACCGGTGTTCCATGTCTGGCCTCATCTATATATAGTGGGTGAAAAGTATTGTGTCACACTTATATAATAGTAATAATAGTTAGACTATTAACTAGTCGTCGTTAACGTCAGACTAAACCCTATATTGATACTAGGTTTTGTCGAGGGATAATTGTTTTGATATAACGAAGCGCTGTCCGAGGGAAGAACCACCACCTTTTTAGGTGAGTGCATAGTTACTTTCATCTTACACATAGATATGAAGTATTTAATATAAACTATGTGCTATGTGTGCATATTGTCTGAATACTTGTTGTCTATGCTGATCAACGATTTTTATACATGTTTTAAATGATTTAAACTGTATATGTATTTTATATCTACAAAAATGTTGGGGTAAAACATGGGTAGATGTAATAGACGATGTGTGATAAAATGATGAGAGGCCTCGATGTTGTTGTTGTTGATTCTGTCATCTAGCGGAGTGTGGTGACGACCATATAATCTTCTAGACAGCCCAGTGGAACGCTAGCAGGCTCGCAACCTGTCGGTGTTTGTGAACGATGTGTTCATCAGTGTACTCCATCACCCTCATGGTTTCCTTGAGGACATTTATTGCTGAGGAATCCCCTTAGTAGTAGTATTCCTCCCGATGATGATCCTTAGGCTAGGTCCCTTATGATAGGTGTTTAGGGACGTAAAGTGAGGATAATGGGAACGGGTAATCGGGTTATTGTTGGTTGATGATATTAAATAACTTATTTACTGTGGGTTGAAAACCCTATGTGCTCACCAGGCTCCCAAGTCTGACCCACTCAGTTTCTTGTATTACAGGTAGTGGAGCATGAATATAGATGTTTGGATGAGAGATAAGGGATTATAGGCTTGTAAATACGAAATAATGTAGTAAGGCTTATGTTGTACTGTTTATGCTTTTGATCTGTATCGAACATGACAACCCGAGTCTTTTAATGAAATACATTTCTTTGGAAATGCTTTTGATAAATCTTTATCATATTTTATTTTGGGACAAATTCCGCAACAATTTTATTTAAAATATTACTCTGATTTTCAAACAAAGCATAAACAAAATCGGTCTTTTCTGGTCGTGAAAATGGGGATGTCACAGGTGAGTATCTTAGCATTGAGTTCCACGACTATCTTAAGGAATGTGGAATTGTTTCACAATTGACGCCACCTAGGAATCATCAGTAGCTAAAACCAAGGTCGGCCCTCCCCCATAAGGCCCCATAAGTTGTATCTTATCGAGTGGACTTATCAGCATCACGCTTCAAAAAAAAGTGTCCATGCATCTTAATGGTGTGGCTGAGAGGCACAATTAAACCTTGTTGGACATGGTTCGTTCCATGATGATTCGAGCTTCGTTACTTATCTCATTATAGGGGTATGCCTTAGAGACTACCGCCCATATCCTTAATCTAGTCCCAACTAAGAAGGTTTCCAAAACACCTCACGTAATGTGGACAAGGAAGGTTCCCTCGTTGGCACATATCAAGGTTTGGGGTTGTAAGGCTTTCGTAAGACGAAAGACTCATGACAAGCTCGAACCTCGTAGTGAGTGTTGTATTTTCATCGGCTACCCAGATAAATCCTTTGGATATCTCTTCTATAGACCGAGTGATAATGTTGTCTTCGTTGCGAGGAGATGAGTTTTTTCGCGAAAGAGAACTAATATGCCAAGAGGACAGTAGGAGGCAAATTGATCTTGAAGAGCTTTAAGAGTTAAGCAATGAAGGAACCTCTAACACTAGCAATCAACCAGAGGATGAGACTCCTGTTGAACTAGTTGACGAGTCCTTACCTTTGAGACGTTCCAATAGAGTTAGAATGGCACCTGAGTTTTATGGTTTCCATATTACTACATATGGTGATACGTTTATCAGTGATAGTACACTGGTAAAGTCTTGGTGACTTTCATGCTATGTCATTACAAAAGGATCATTGAGTAAATTGTTAGAATCTAACACATAGCAAGAATTTGGTATTCTTACACTTGTGATAAGGATTGGGAATTGTGAAATGAGCATCATTCGAAATGTGTTCAATTGATTTATTTCACACAGTGAGGACCATAGGTAAACATAGTGTGCATGCTTGGAGCGTGGGATGAC
Organism: Lactuca serriola; assembly: GCF_051521515.1. NCBI lineage: Eukaryota > Viridiplantae > Streptophyta > Magnoliopsida > Asterales > Asteraceae > Lactuca > Lactuca serriola. The sequence continues at coordinate 132,838,103 of NC_136411.1, forward strand.
TACTGTTTCAATTCAAGTATTAAGTTGATTACTCGAAACATTATACAATGAATAATGTGTAATCATTATGGTGATTAAATAAAAGGTTTTTTATTTATACTCAAAGTGTTGAGGCCATATTGGATTCGATTATTCTTGTGTTTCACTTCGCATTTTTAACTTCCAGAATAACTAGGTTATTTAAACATCCACAGTCAATCATACTTTGGAAGTAGGTAATGAGGTAAGACTGTCATGAATCTGAAGAACCGAAGAAGCACAAAAACCCTCTCGCTCCTTATACTATTCAGAACTACAAACCGACTTACACCAACAAAAAAACAAATCCTCATAAAGCAACCTAAATCCTTCAAGTTTGACCTAAGGTCAAACTAGTCAAAAATCAATGGTCAATGGTCAACCTATAAGGACAACCTTAGAGTCTGATAGTGTAAAACCTTCACGTTGACTCTCATCAGCGTCAGTGTCTCACCAATGCCAATGTGAAGTTAAATATACAATGTTGTGTCAACGTATAAACTATATAAATACAATATCTTGTATATATAGATAGATACATAGTTAGTTAATAGATAAGAAATCTTAGGGATATCAGATATATTCTATTATTTATGTATATTAGGTAATATCCTTGGCTTGTAGGGATTCACATCATAATTTCCTTTCTATATGTACTAGGGTTCGTATTATTAGTTGATCATCGAACCCTAGAAAGCTTTGTGCTTGTTTTCTTAATGAGAACATTTTTCTTAGTGAAAACCTTTGTTATATCTCTTTGTGTTCTTTCAATCTTCTTATTTGTTAATCATTATAGATCAAGGGAACCTACAACTGGTATCAGAGCTAGTTATATTGTTCGACTAGCAATGTCTTCTTGTTCCTAATCAAATCATTTTAAAACCACTTCCAGTCATAAAATACCTCAATTTTATGAAAATAATTTCACTATGTGGAAGTGCAAAGCAATGATGGTTCTCGAAACCATGGACTACTTCATGTTGAGCATCATCAATGATGGTCCTCATGTTCCTATGTATCAACCTATCAAGGAGAATGTTAAAGAAGGTGATATGGTCGAAAAACTTGTCCATGAGTTCGACGATGAAGACAAGCGTCTTGTTGTTCTTGATGTGAGGCTCATGATGCTATAGGGAATGCTCTACCTTATGATATCCATCAGGTTATCAAAAATTGTAGATCTGCTAAAGAGATGATGTAAACGCTGACTGTTGTGTATGAGGGAACTGATGAAGTAATGGTTGTTAACAAAAATAGTTTGAATCGACGATATGAGCACTTTTTTCAGCAAAAGAATCAAACCCTCACCTAGGTCTTCAATTGTTTCAATTTCATGGTAAACGATATGCGTCAATTAAATATGAAAAAAACTAGAAACTCTCTCGTGCTTAAGTTTCTTGACTCACTGAATGATAATTAGGAACATCATGTTGATGTTTTGAAGAATAGTAAGAAGATTGCAATCATGGATTTAGGTTCTCTATTTGGCAATCTTCGTAATCATGAAGAAACAAAGACTTTGTGGATGGAGATCATGCAACACACTCATAGGTACATCTTTGTAGCTTTATATTCCAAGAAGTGTCAAGAAAGTGACATTGACTTCTCTAACGAATATGAAGGTGAAGCCTTGATTGTTAAAAGCTATATTATCAGGAATGAAAAGAAGCCATCTGGGTTTAAAAGTTATCAATCTAAGACTGACTTATCCGTGTCCAAAGGTTATGATGCTAAAACAAAAATTGATGTTGAGAAAAAAGGTTTCAAGTGTTTCAACTATAGAGGTGTTGATCACTTTTCCAGAGATTACAATTCAAAGAAAGTTGACACTGATGAATATTATGAAGAAAAACTCAAGAAGTTGTTGTGTTCTCTAAAAAGGAAAAAAACATCGATGTCAAAGTACTAGTCGTTGAAGCAGAAAAATGGATGTCTGAAGAAGAATCATCTAATGAAGATAAAGGTGAGGATAATTGTTTGATGGCTTGCATTGAAGATCTGGTTGCTAATAAAGAAAGAGGCTCTAACTCTTTTAAATATGATCTTGCTAAAGCTGCAAAGGACTCAAAACATCAAGACTGGGATTCATCGTATTTGTATCAGATAAACAAGTTCATTACTTATTCTGAAAATGAAAAATGCATGATATTTGATTACTTTTGTCATCATCTCTCCAAGGTTAATAAAAAAACAGATACTTAGGGTTGAAATTGATACACTTGTGAATAACTTTTTTGACATTAAAATGACTCTTGCTTTAACCAACACTAAGGTCAAAAACTTATATCATCTAAACACTAATCTTCATTCAAAAAAAAGGATCAAGCTGAAGCACATTATAATAAACTTCAAGATATAATAAATAATTAGGCTCATTCTCATAAAAATCTTAACAAAAAGTAGATGCTCAGATTCCTGATCAGTGTGAGAAAATCCTTGGTGGAAACATTGATGATACTTGTAACATATTTATACAAATTGAAACTGAATCAAACTTCTTTTCTCTCAATGACCTCTATGAAGATTTTAAAACTAGGTTCATTAGTCACTCTTTCATAAATCAATCTCTCATAGATAAACATTTCACTACTAACCCTCAAGGTGTCACTGTTTACACTACTCGTCTAACCTCCTTGGATCCCACCATTCCTAACCCATTCTGGACATTCCTAATCCTACTACTGAAATGTATCTTAAATTTCCCATATCCAATTGAGAATTTCACTCCATACATGAGATACTCAGTGTATCACCAGAATATATTATTAGTAGTTATGACAACGAGCCTTCCTACTCCCTTGACACCGATGGATCTTTCTGTACATCAATGTCACAGGTCTGATTTGCACCCTGTCACTTTGACTTTTACAAAAAGGTATCATCTCATTGGAAAACCAAAATGTCTTGAAAATAGAAATAAAAAACATGGGAGAAGGATTTTTTTTATCCTTGTGGAGAAGCTTCTCATACGATCAGTGAATGCACTTTTGATGAATATTCTAAAACAATTGACAATCTTCTTTAAAAAAAATGAGAAATGTCTCAAAAAGGATAATTCTTTAAGTTGTCTTCCTTCTTTGTGTTATAATATCTTTAATAAACCTATTGAAAAATGGGTCACTGTATCCAAATTTGTTTTTTTAGCTTTACAGGGGCAAGAGCACACTTGGTATCTAGACAGTGGGTGCTCAAGACATATGAAATGATTCAAGTATCTCATGAATGATTTTGTTGAAAAAGATGGCCCATTGGTAAGCTTTAGAGACAATCACAAAGGAATAACTCATGGATTTGGATCGATTCAGTACAATTCAATGAATTTCAAGGATGTTTCCTATGTATCAGGTATGAGATATGACATCATCTCTGTCAATCAACTTTGTGAAGCTGGTTATAATGTTTTCTTTAGCAAAGAGGAAGGAAATATCGTGGACTCAAGGAATTCTATATTGCTCACTACTATCAGGAAGAATAACATTTATATGTCCTATGTGATTTCTGTTTGATAAATAATATATGCTTTGTGATTTTATTATTTTAATGCGTTGCTTTCAAAAATTACAAAAACATGAGGATTTTTGCTTCAAGAAAAATAAAAGATTCTAGCTTTTGTTCTACCAAAGGTGTATACATTTAATGCTTTATTTTTGTATCTAATGATCTCTATTGTTTCTTTTCTTCTCTCTCAATTCTCAAGTCTTAGGATCATTTATCTTCTACCTATGAAGTTGAAAAATATTTCCTTTTCTTAAAAAAGAAAAGACCAGCGCGCCTAAACTTGCTTACCATTTGTTGCAATATATTATCGTTGAGTTTGGCTTTGCATCTTTTCTTCAACGCCTACATCCTTTAGTATGAAGATGGTAGTTAGGGTGACTGGCATCGGGCTTTTTACTATTGACACAAGATAGGAAAGAACTTTGTCTAAACAATAGGTTCAGGATGCTCTTCTTACCCTCTCTTGAACTCTATTTACGTTGCAATGTGGCCAGGCGAAGCTAGTGAGTATGGAACGACTAATTTCCATAGACTCACTCACTGTTACATCAAACCCTATCTTAGATCGAAAGGACTTATTATCAAGATAGTGAGCCATGTGTCTCATATCGTGGTTCACGTCTCATTTTTTATTTGAGTATCTTCCTGCCAACTTTCATAACTCAAAGGTTACAATTACTGAAACCTCTTACCTCGTTGGTTACAAAGACAGTTGTAGAGTCTAATTGTGTTGTGATATGTTGAACCTTAGGTAGTGGTATTGATAACGAATGTTTGAAAATGACGATGGTCTACAAGACTTAGTTGTGTATGTATTTTACTAGGAACATTTTGAAGGTTTTTGAGCATTCTAACACTCCTATGGTGTACATGCAACCCTAAATACATTGGATCCATGTTTTCTCTATTATACATGCAAACTTGAACTTTCCAAGGTATTACCCTAACTAGCATACAATCTTTGATACTTGGGTAATATAAACAAGTTATAAGACATACCTTTTGATGAATCTTGAAGTCTTGATCATTAAGAGCTTAGCCCAAATAGTGTGGAAGCCTGAAGTGGAATCACAAATCACCAAAACCACCTTGGGAAACTTGATAGAATAGAAAGCTCACTAGAAATTGGCCCACTCTTGTATCCTCACACCCAAGTCCATTTCTTGTGCCAAAGACCTCTTTATAGAGTGCGGAGGATTAGGGTTTCATCCATGTAAACCCTAATATCCATGACCTTTCATTTCCATAGGATCCATGGGTTAAAAACTCCATCGACTATCCATGCAAGCTTAGCCCAACCTAAATGAACTTGGCCCATGCTATATATATATAAGAGTCCATATTTAATTAGATCGTTTTGATCATTAAATTAATTCTAAATTAATTCTTGATCAATACTAATTAAATAATATGATTCCATATTAATATATTAGAACTTATAATATATTAATATAAGTCATAAACATACTATTCTCAAAAGACTATCCATATAAATTGTTCCAGTGAAGTGCAACCCAAATGGACCATGCCAAATCAGGTCAAGTACATACCAATTATAGTTATCGAATTAGACACTAATCCAACAGTATCCCACTTGGATAAGTCTAAAACAATTATTGCGTATAACTCCAAAACCCGACTAGCAATCGTAGCTCTTAAAGCCGATGTCGAACTCTGACCCTAGTTAATTACTTGTCCATTAGATAAGGGATCATATATTCCTCCATTCTATATATCATATGGACTGAGATATGGATTATAATCATTCTCTCTGTCCATTTGTTGTTTCCCGATTTCTGATTTATAACGACCGACTAATTGAACAAATCACATTAGTCCAGGCTTGGCCAAACACTACGGGTGTCATCACTAAATCATCGAGGGGCCCACAGATATCGCTTTTATCCTTTCAAGGGTAAAAGGAATGGATAAAATTTGACTCATACGCTTGTTCTACTACTTGTTGAATCATACACAAAGGCATGTTTTATAACATCGAGTTACCAATGCGTTTTCGTACAATCAATGTATAACCAACTCATAGGCAACAACTGATATATCTCAGTTCGAAGAATATAAGATATTATCGTCTCATGATCACTCATGATAAAATCCATGAAGTGAGTCAAATGAGTGTGGGTTTAATCCAATACTGAGAACTTATGAGCACTCATGAGTGTTGTAGCAACTCTTTTTATGTCGAACATCTTAGACATCTACAAGCCAACTTCATAACAGTCTTGATTCATATCTACTTCCAACATATGACCGACTGTGGATGGTTTGAATAACTTAGTCATTCGGGAATAATGACCTAGCTGTTCTGGAAGCCAAAAACATACAAAGTGAAACACAAGAATAATAGAATCCAATATGGTCTCATAAATTATGAATATAAATAGAACACCTTTTATTTATCACCATATTGATTACACATTATTCATTGCATATTGTTTCAATTTATCAACTTTATACTCGAATTAAAACAACAGTTGTCCCATGCTCCAAGCATGTACACTATGTTTTCTAAACACTAGTCATGCCATACACCAAGTATGCACACTATGTTTTTCTAAACATTAGTTATGCCATACACCAAGTATGCACACTAAGTTTGTCTATGATCTTTACTTTGTGAAATAGATCGATTGAACATACTTCCTATGATTCTCATTTCATAGTCCCAAATCCTTACCGCAAATGCAAGAATTCCAAATTCCTGTCATTTACCGAAATTTGTTAGATTTTAAACTTATATGCACTGATCCTCTTGTAATGATTATGCACAAAGTCACAAAGACTTGTCAACAGTCATTACAGAGTATTCCAATGGAGATCAACTCCATGGAAACGAAGTCTCAAATTCAAAGTACATTTCTTTGAACATCCTTCTTGCATTAAGTTTTCTAATCTTACACAGATTTAATGAATAACTTCCACCTATGGGAATATTTCTATATTCTCATTTTGACTATCACTTCTAAACAAGAGTTGCCTATTTTCAGAATATGTCAATATGGTCCTCTCCAAAAAATTTACACCATACTTCCAACTGTCCCTGAGCAACCAATCTTTGGTAAACCTTAGATTGTCCTCGACAATTTCTTAATCACTTTATTCATATCTAGTTCTAGTACTTGTTCCCTCCTAAGGCCATAGGCATTTGGAAAAATTTAGAACAGATGAATATTATAGCACATGCAATCGATCCTATATCTGAAGCATATGAGACACAATTCATGATGTCTCATATAAAGACATGATATTAGACCAGTCTTTTGCTATAATATTTATTTTTCTATTTGCCATGTTCTCATAATTCAGATTATGAAAACGATGTCGTAATCACAATTGAATTTTAGAACGCAAATAATGCTCCCATATATAGAATTTCCTTATGTTGAACCATTCCGACATAAAATTCATATATATATATATATATATATATATATATATATATATATATATATATATATATATATATATATATATATACCCTTGACTAAAGATGATTAAAACCTTAATCTAAGCTTTTAGAATTGAAATGAAGTATAATTTCCTCTCCCTTAATTATAGCAAAACAACTTTTTCCCAATTGAAACTTTTTGTTTTCTATATTTAACATTGCTAACTTGCAACACTTTATCAAAATGATCATGCTCCCACTAACATGAGAATTATCAACATAACACTTATGCTCCCACTAGCTTTGACTTGTACTAAAAATCAGCTGGACTTCTAGAAATCAATACTTTATTGAATTTCTTACCAAAGTTCAGACTTTTGATACGAGATGCTTTGATAAAAAAAACTTTATCAAAATCATACACCTTTCCTTAGATAGCACACATGTGTGTCTAAACAATTTCATAACTATGAAAAAGGATGCCGTAATCATAGTCTTAATTGTTTAGACATTTGCCATTGCTCACCAGACCATGTTAGTGTTTCGGTTAACCACACACGCTCCACTAACGACTTTAAGAATGCAAATATCACAATTGCTATCTACTTAAAATATACTTAGTGAAAGCATTTCCTCACCATCATTTTCATGAATCGGAGAGAAACCTTACGACAGTTAGATTTTATGGTGTATGTGTTCCTATCCATGTGAATTTGTCAAAACCATAATCTCAAGACAAGGTTAGTGACAAATCCAAACTCATATGGATTGAGCATGTGCAGTCTTAACTTCTTGCCACCTGGCAGCACAAGGGCCTGCCATTGCTTCCAAGTTGTTATTCAACCAATTGAGAACTCTCAAAACCCATATGCAAAGCCAACTTTAACAAGAATGGTCACAGAAATAGGAATATGTCAACATGATAGGTTATAAACCTCAAGTCGTGAGCTAGTGAGAAACTACATGTTTTATTCTTGATTAGATCTTGAAATTCTTTCAGGATCTTTTAGACTCCCACTATCCTCTTGACATATAAGACTCTCTTGCCAAGACCTATTCTTTGACAAACAAATATTCAAGAGATAGTGCGGATTCTTATCAAGACAAACACTTCACACAATTGGCCTAAGTTGGTCTCTATATTATCCAAAACATCACAACTTACCAATTTCAAATGTACAAGAGTAGGATACATTTTACTCTTACATTTGACAAGTGTTAATAAACCTTCTTTAAGATGTGTCACTCAAATTACAATCTTGGAGTATGACTCTAAGACTTGTTTTTGGAACGAATTATGTATTACCTTCTTGATTTAACCATTTCAATAATTCAAGGCTCCTCTTCTTAGCCATAAGAATGCACTAACATGTCCCTAGAGGATGAATTGTGATATGGTCTCACAATCATTAAGATGATCATAAAACATGATACTAAAGTACTCTCCTATCTTTTCAGATTTGAGAAACTTTTATCTTTCTGCCAAATTTGATTCTTCTGATTTGTTCTGCCATACATCAAAACTCTTCCAATGCTTTAGAATTATACTTAAACTTGTAAGTATAACCATATTTACTTAAATTTAGTAAATCATGATGAATAGTCTTATCGCTCTTTTGTGGTGAACCTGACTAGCGTACAACCAAGTGTACCCGATCCCTTTGTCCTTCATTTGACTCACATATACATGTGAACAAGGAATTTTTCTTAATTTTCCAGAGATGAAAATTCTCATTCATCATACAACTTGCATGATTCCAAGTTTTTGTCCAGTTGAAAACTTGGGTGATGAGAATCTTTCCTTAGTTGGTAAATTTAAACGTTACCACAAATGAAAGAATCAAATTCATATTTCCATTATTGCTAAAAACATACAAACATCAATTTTTCATAAGCGTCATTGCAAGGAGATATAATAAAATAAAACAAAATTTTATTTATTTATAACATGCGGAAATCTTTTTTCCTTACAATGCAAATTTAAATGAAAACTATGCTATTACATATTTTCTAGCAATCTATCATAACTCCTCAGTAGTAGCTCCTTAGTAGTAGCTCAAAAATTCAATCTTCAAACCATGCGATTGAAATCCATCTTCGCGATCAGATTCAACATACTCTTCCTTTAAGTTTCCTTCCCTTTGCTTGATCCAGCCATACATCAAAATGTATTAAGAATCTTCAAATAGGAACTTAACAGAGTTAGATAGTGGACTTACCTAAAGCAGAGTCAAACTTTTTGACTTGACCTTCTCTCAGATCTTTCAGGTAGTTAGGGCAGCTTCGCAACCAATGCCCCTTCTTTTGGCGATAGAAACATATGGACCCTTTGGGAATGGTACACGGGACTATCTCAAATTTAGCCTTTCTCTTTACCATTTGGTCAATTGAGTTGACTATGGTCGATCCCTTTCCATTAGGAAGAGAAAGCTTTTCTGGATATTCAATGTTACCATTGTCAATGTCCATGGTATTTTGGGAAGTTGATCTTCTAATCAAATTTGCTTTACCAGTGCTCCAAATCATTGTTGATTCAGTAGCACCAAGAAAATAGATAAGATCATTAAGGGTCATGTCATAGTCCGTTACATAGTAGTCCTTAACGAACTCACTATGTGACTTAGGAAGTGATTAGTCAACATCCAACTTCCTCAAGACTTTGACACCCAACTCTCCCAGCTTGTCAATATGTGACTTCATCTCCAAGATGTGAGCACACATAGACCTTGCTTGCCAATAAGGCTTGAGTGACCTTGAACTTGTTGGTTAGGGAGAATAATTGGATGAGGTGGAGGGAGTAAAGAATGATTTCTGGGAAATCATCTTCCTTAGGGAAGCTTGTTCCAAGAGTTTTGGGAGGATCATAATTGTCTAAACTAGACATCTTTTGGGAGATATTCAAGATAGTTGATTTAAAGTCTTTAATATAACACCCAATATGAAATATTAAGGCTATGACCCAACACAATATTTTATAACTTGGAAGAGGGATGTCGTGATCCAAGCTATAGAATATTTGAAGGTAGGCGAATAACGATTCACCAATTTCCACCATGAAAAACGAAATAATTTATTAGGTTTTAATTGGATTTGAAACTCCTAGATCTTTTGAGATTCATTGAACTTTTCAATGGCATGTTTCAATCTCGATTGTGCCCTCTCAAATTTTGTGACTGGGATGTCGAGGATCACAAAACAATGTGTAAATAACCATGCAAATATACTTGGTACCCTTAATATTTATCACTTAATCGATGTGTCGGTTAACCACACGCGCTCCACCGATCCAATGATAAACATTAAGTTACCCATTGCCTACCTTGTTAAATCCAGGTTAGTGTGCCGGTTAACCATACATGCTCCACTAACGACTTAAGCAAAGTACAAAGTGTAATTTCATGGGTTAGCACCAAATTCACATTTTCCTAAATTAACTAAGATTGGAAATTTATAAAAGGTTTAGTTACTTTAGATTTATCATTATACTTATAATGAAGGGGGAATTATAGTCCTTGTCCTACCCGTTCGGCTAACGACCCTCCACCAGTCAAGGAAGCGGTGGGTGAGAGTGGACACCCATTAAACTGCCATTTTATAAGCGATAACCTTATACCCCCCTTATAGACCAGCTTCGTGAATGAGGCCTACTAACGGTAAGACTGACTTTGATCTTATATATATATATATATATATATATATATATATATATATATATATATATATATATATATATATATATATGTATGTATGTATGTATAATTAACTTATAATACTATAAAGTATAAGGGTTGAATTTTAACTTTTAACATTCTAAGGGTTTAACTTGGAATTAAAGTATTCATGAGGGGAAACTTTACAAATTCCAAAACTTGAGGGCAAGTTTTGAACTATTCAAAAACTTTTCAATTCCATAACTTATTTGTTTAAAGTAGTTTTAATGAAAAACTCTTCAAGTTTCATAACTTGAAGAAAAGTTATCGAAGACTTCAAAACATTTAAAATGAGACTCTCCATTTTCATAACTTATGGAAATCTTATAAGTTTTAATAATCATAAATGTGACTTTTCATATAACTTGAGGAAAAGTTTCAAAAACACATATTATGAACAACTTTTAGATCAATTTGGATTGAAAACATATTATCACATAACTTTTCTATTAATCTAAATCAACTCATAAGAACAAGATAATTCAAATGAAACACTTTTCATTTAATTAGCCTAACCCTTAAACTAATACAAAACATGAATCTATTGACAATTATCTATGAAATTGGATTAGCATGAACATTACCACATCAAAAACAGGTTTACAAGTTCAAAAACAGTTTAAGGTTATGTTCCTAGTCCAATTTCAGCCAAAAAACATGAAAATCTACAAACTGGAAGCTCAAGTCGTCGAGTTCTCCAAGGAAATCATCGAGTTCATGCCTTAACACATGAACTCAGCGAGTTTTTGGCCAAAACTCGTCGATTTTTCCAGTCTGGGAAGATTTTGGTTTTGAAAAAAAAGTTTGCATGAAGTATAATTGAAAACAAGCCTATGCTCTGATACCACTGAAGGGTTTTGAGCATTCTAACACTCCTAATGTGTACATGCAACCTTAAATACCTTGGATCTATGTTTTCTCTATTATACATGCAAACTTAAACTTTCCAAGGTATTACCCTAACTAGCCTACAATCTTTGATACTTGGGTAATATAAACAAGTTATAAGACATACCTTTTGATGAAGCTTGAGTCTTGATCTTTAACAGCTTAGCCCCAATAGTGTGGAAGCCTCAAGTGGAATCACAAATCACCAAAACCACCTTGGAAAACTTGAGAGAATAGAAAGCACACTAGAAATTGGCCCACTCTTGTATCCTCACACCTTAGTCCATTTCTTGTGCCAAAGACCTCTTGATATAGTATGGAGAATTAGGGTTTCATCCATGTAAACCCTAATACTCATGACCTTTCATTTCCATAGGATCCATGGGTTAAAAACTCCACGGACTATCCATGCAAGCTTAGCCCAACCTAAATGAACTTGGCCCATGTTATATATATGAGTCCATATTTAATTAGTTCCTTTTGAGCACTAAATTAATTCTTGATCAATACTAATTATATAATATGATTCCATATTAATATATTAGAACTTATAATATATTAATATAAATCATAAACATACTATTCTCAAAAGACTATCCATATAAATTGTTCCGGTGAAGTGCAACCCAAATAGACCATGCCAAATCGTAGGGGTGGCAAATCGTGCTATCGTTTCGTGTTTCTGTCTGACACGACAAAGTTTTATATAACACGAACACGACACGAAACGATGTCGTGTTTTTTTAACTAACATGAAAACGAACAAATTAAAAACGACAAACACGACACGACACGAAAAATATATCATATACTAAAAACTAGTTTATTTAATGAATACTTTATCAAATATAACACGAAAAACACAATAAAGAACTGCTAAATCGTGTCAATTTCGTGTCGAGGTTTGAACACGAACACGGCACGACACGACATCGTGTTTTTTATAGTTAACACGAACACGAATTCAAATTTCAGTTTCGTCCCAATTTCGTTTCATGTCGTGTATTTTTATCGTGTCGTGTCATAAATGGCCACCACTACCAAATCGGGTCAAGTACATACCAATTATAGTTATGGACTTAGACACTAATCCAACACATTTATAGGTTCGTTTTTAGTGACGAAATCCTAGTATATTTTTTCTATCCGTGAGCATCCTATAAATAGGGTAGGTACATAAGTAAGTTGTAACTTTTATACTCTTACACATTGGGCTTTCTCTCTCTCTCTCTCTCTCTCTCTCTCTCTTTGTAACTTCACATGTACTCATTTCAGATTTGTGCTGAATCAAAGATCTTATTTACTCGTAGTGTTCAAACTTTGTTAGATTTCATTTTTACGATTTATTGAAACTTAATTCAAAGTATCCTTTCAACTGGTATCAGAGCAGGAATCAACATATCGTTTGAAGAACCTCATTCACGTTTTCATCTTATGGAATCTTTTGTTTAGATTCAATCTCTGCAAGTGAAAACGTAATTCTTCATTCGGTCACTGTGATTTAACGATTCTGGGATTGTTTATCAATCATTTTGTATCTGATTTCTTTCTTTTTCAAGATCATCCTCTTTTTACTCTATCAAATGGAAAATTTGAATGTCAACACGGTGATGAACTATGAAAATCTTCTTGGATCTGCAACAAAAATTCCGATGCTGCTTCCAGAGTATTACGATCAATGGGCAGATCATATGGAAGACTTCCTCAATGGAATCGATGAAGATCTAAAGATATCTGTTAGTGTTGGTCGTTATTGTACCGATCGTCTTTAAGCTGTTCGAAATGCTGGTGTTGTAGAAGATGTGATAGAGTTCAAGAAAACAAGCAAAAGGCTAATGATAAAAGATGTCTTCAAGAGCTACACGATGCTTTGCCACTAGTTGTTTACAACTATATTTGAGGTTGTAAAACTGCTAAAGAAATATAGGACACATTGAAGGAGAAATTCCAATGGAATGAGCGAACCATGAAGAGCTCAATAACTCAATGATTATAAGAGTTAGTTGTCACTAAGCAGAAGGAGAGTGAATTAGTCGAAGCCTATTACTACGATTCATGAGCTCATCTATAAGTGTACCAAATATGCTATTGTTCGTACCACTCTCGAGTTCAACATCACCTTCATTCTGGGGCTAAAGAAGGAATGGAAGAGCATTTTCCTGATGATCACTACTCAAGAGAGCTTCGACACATACTGATTGTTGAATCTCTACAACATTTTAAAAGCACGTGATTATGAGGTGAAGGAGATAGTCGAAGAAAACAACAAGATGAAATTTGGAGGTCCTACGGATCTTGTCATGAAAACAACTGGGAAGGAAGTTGATACTGATAATAAAGTTGGGGAGAAAGAAGAAGTTTTATGTTAAATTTAAATGATGAAGCTTTTGCCTATTACTCAAATAATAGAGTCAAGAAGTTTTATAAGAAGCCACTCAGTGGAAAATTCAATAACAGCTCAGTGAAGAAGCCAATGTTAAATTTTGGTGGTAATCTAAAAGGTGTTGAAAGAAGGAGAAGAAATAAGAAAAGAAGAAGATTGAGAATAAGCTTAAAGGGGATTCTAGTTATAATTGCAACTATTGTAACAGACAAAATCATCTTGGTCGTGACTGCATGCTAAGGAAACATGAAGAAAAAAAGGAAAAAGTGAGGGATGGGGCGTACTATGCGATGAAGATTGAGGAACTTCGTGCAAAATCCAAGAATCTCTCCTTGGTTGCGAAGGATGCAGTTGATGATGGTGGTACCTATCAAATTTGGTCTTCAAGCTTCGATGACAAAGAGATGCACCATCCTACTCATGGAGTCATGTATGTGAAACATGTGGTTGATCATTCAAGTGGAAAGATCATGTTCGGTGAATTTGAGAAGGACAATGATTTAGAAGATTTGGAGAAGAAGAATGGAGATGAGAGTAAAGAGGAGGAAGAGATGATAGTTGGAAGATGTTTCGTCACAACCGATTCAAAGTCTCCCATGACTGATAAGGTATGTGATCTCTTATCTCTCTTAACGTTCCTTTAAATTCTTACAATGCCATTTTATCTAATTTTGATGGTACATGTTCTTACTTGAATGATATGTTAATTTCTATGAATAGCGAAGTGTAGAAGAATAAGGCATTGCTTTACGATGCGAGAAATAAGTTGGAGAAGAAGAAAACTAGGATAGAAAGCCTAGATTTAAAACTTATGAATGTGATGATTGATATAGACTCGTTGAGATTAGACAATAGTTTACTTGTGAAACATAGTAATATATGTTATAATACTGCTAAAAGGTTGTATGGTCAACTAACTAATCTCTATCATTCATCTGAAATCTGTAAGGAACAACATAGGAAGTTACTCCCTTTTATTAACTTCAAACATGAATTAGTTGATGAAACCACTTATGACTGTGAGAGTAAAGTTGTGAATTATGATCAAGGGATTAAGCTCTTAATAGAAGGAAAAGGTGGCAAGAGTGTATGATGGGCGTACGTTAGAGTACATTGCGCGTACGTGGTCAGCTCCTCATCTTTTGGTCAATGCATAGTACGTCGTGCGTACAAGCTAAGTACATTAGGCGTACTCAGTTGAGTTGACCCGGTTAACTTTTGACTTTGACCAAGATTTTACCAAGTTTGACCTAGGGGTATTTTGGGTGTTTTGAATTATAGTTTATTTTGGTCATTTATGATTGAATAGGTGTCCGATAGAGCTGATATTCGGAGAAATGTCCTGTTAAGCTATTTTCGTCTCTCTGTGAGGTGAGTTTCCTCATTGTATCCGTGGGTCGAAGGCACCAATGTCGGCCCGTTATTTTGTTATGTAGAATGCTAGCTGTTATGTGACTTTTACATATATGTTTGTACGATCAGGTTGAAATAAGCCCCAGGGCGGGGACCGTTATGGTATGATCGGGTTGAAATAAACCCCAAGGTGGGGCCCACTATGGTATGATCAGATTGAAATAAACCCCAAGGTGGGGCCCACTATGGTATGATCAAGTTGAAATAAACCCTAGGTCAAGGCCCACTAGTGTATAATCGGGTTGAAATAAACCCTAGGGTGGGGCCCATATTTTTTTATTGGGTTGGAATATACCCTAGGTCTAGGCCCAATATATATGTTTGTTATGTGTTATTTTGGGAAAACTCACTAAGCTTTATACTTACAATTTATGTTTATGTTTTCAGGTACTTCCGGTACAAAAGGGAAGACCCGACGTGATGGCACAACATCATCCCCTCATGATTTCCGCACTTTTTGGATACCATTACTTTGATGTTTTGGATATTGTACACTGTTATTGAATTGGATCTATTTGGTGATTGAAACTGTGGAATTATAAATGAAAAATTTTATCACGGTTTTTGGGTTGTTATAACCCACTTGGCAGTAGAACATTGTCAAGCCAAGCAAATGTATTTTTCTTTGTTTGATTGTTGATTGAATGTTGAAGTCTATTCAAAGACAACTAAAAATTGGGCATGTTATAAATTTTGCAGATGTGCCAAAACAAGCATTCCACTACCCTATTGTAATCAATCCTAGCCCATAAATTTCGACCAACATCGTTACAACAATGCCCATGATATGAATCACATAGATAATACTTAGGGCCAATTATATTCAATTGTACATATCGTATATGAATGCGACTTCCCCACTGTCCTGAAGGGATTCCTTTACCCTTAAAGGACCCAAGTCTAGCCTTTGTCACTCTTTATATTCCTAAATGAAACACTATCCCTAATTTGTCATGGTTTTTATCAATGGAAATTATGATTAACATTGACCATAAGTAACTCTCATTTAAACGGAAACTGCCTATAAATATCAATGATAACATGTGCCTTAGAAATGATTTAATCTACAAAAACTATGGTACCATTATTAGTAAAACTGTAACACCCGTTTTTCGAAATCGGATCAGTGTGGGGCATAAAGGACTCAAATGCATGGTTTTTAGGAAAAATCATGTGTCACGACGTGACCATAGGGAGGCCACGACGTGACATTCCAAAAATGAGAACGCATATGCCGAAACATGTCATGTCATGACTTGAGTGTGGTCACGATGTGGTAATAGGTACAACCCAATCCCGTGATCTTTTAGGGCTTCTATTGTATTTAAGCATCATACCCCAAGGATTAGGGCACCCTCTTCAGCCTCTAACCCTCTATCATGAAACCATAGCCTCCCTTTGAGAATTTTTGCTCAGTTTGGTGCTCTTGGTACACTTGAAGGAAAAGAAGAAGGTTTTGGAGAAAAGATCAAGCAACCAACTTTACTTCACCCTTGGAATCATTCTTTGGACCATTTGTAAGACTTAAATCTTCTACCTTTATGATTCATTCCTTGTAGATCTAGCTTTCTTGTATGTTTTAGTCCATTAGAGGATTTTGTATGTTAGGATGAGATAAATTTTGCAACTTTATGGATCATCAAGGTCCCTTAAGCCTTATATCTTTCAGATCTAGATAGTGGTTGAGATATGGGAGCTTTGCATGAATTTTTGGTTATATTCTTACCTTTTGACCTGGTTTAGGTAAAGGACATGCATGCGTGATGTATGTCCATAAAGTTGAAATTTTTAAAAACCTTTAGAGTCCTTAGAAGCTTTTTGAAAACTTGGAATTGAAAGCTTAATGGATTAAGGAATCAATCCATTAAGATGTTTCTCAGCCGGTAGTCACGACGTGGCATGGAGAGTTCCATGACGTGACGTTGGATGAATCCTCAGCTATCTTATCTAGACGTGTCCATGTCGTGGCGAAAGAGGGTCTACATCGTGATGATTTTTGATTAAGTTGACTAAGACCGAGTTGGATGAGTTAGAGCATGGCCGGATTTGAGATTGAGTTGAGTGCATTCACACGATGTAACCATGGGCTGGTCACGATGTGAGGGTCAGCTGTTGATGATGTTTACTGTTTACTTTGACTTGACCATTGTCTTTTGGCTTGAGTTGACTTTTGGTCAAATTTCTAGTTTTAAAAGGTGGACTTAGGGTTTACCGTATGTGGTTTATTAGGAAGTGTTTAACACCCATTTATTGGCTAAGATAGCTATTAGTTGTGGACTACATGGGCAAGATGAGTCTTCTCACTATACTATGTAGGATACTAGCTGTCTTTGTGATACTTGCATGGAAGACTAGATGGTGGCCCCTGACATATGTATGAAAGACCATGTGATGGCTCCTAGAAATTGTATGCAAGAATTGGGTTTATCATTGACAATTATATATAGGATGCTTGTTGTCTTTGTGATGCTTGCATGAAAGGACCATGATCGGTGGCTCTTGGCACTTATATATCAGACCAGGATTTGGCTCTTGGTCTGGCAAGAAAAAACCATGATTGGCTTATGGTTGATAGTAACAGTAAGATTATGGGTGACCCATAGCATTCCCCATCCTATGTATCTTATGTGGTATTTTGGGGAACTCACTAAACTCTGTGCTTACGATTTTGTGGTTTAAACATTTTCAAGTACTTCCAGTTCCAAAGGGAATGACACAGTTTGACTGCAGAACATCCCCTGATGGTTTTTCTGCACTGATCAGTATTGAATTACGTTGATTTACTCTAATGTTTGAAAAATACCTTTTACTCTGATTGGTTTTGGAACAAATGGTTGTATGGGTTTGATCATTTAAAAATGAAAATTTTGTTGGTATTTTTTGGATGTTATAAAAAACTATAACAACAAATATACAATGTATACATTACAAAAGCATCTTACCATACATCCCAAAGCCACAAAACATAAATGAAGTCGTTCTAATACATTTTTATTGATTCTAGTTATCATATTACGATATAATTATTACTAGTAGGTTGGTAAAGCTTTGTTGGTGAACTCTAGCTGGTGAACTTATTTTCAAATACATTAAAAAAATGATTGCAAAATGAGTTTAATATATATATATATATATATATATATATATATATATATATATATATATATATATATATATATATATATAGCATTATCGTCAAAGTGTCTAAATTCCAAGTGATATGACAATTTCCAAATGAAATGACAATTTACTGGTGAAATGATAATTTTTATTAAATGACTAAAACTCACAATCAAAGTGTAAATTTTCTTAGTCAAAGTGAGATAACAATACCCTGGTTAAATGAAAGTTTACTGGTGAAAATAACAACCTAATGACAATTCTTATTAAGTGTGTAAAATTCACAGTCAAAGTGTATAATTCTGTAGTGAAATTGACCTGAAAATTCACAAATAAAATGACAATTCACTAGTAATGTAACATTCAATTCAGGTGAGCAATTGTCAAGTTTATAAATTCAAAGGTTTTAACCCTACTCACGACGTGAGGTATGTATGTCACACCGTGAAGAGATTAGTGCAATTACACATCACCTTTGGGCTTACGACGTGAGCACATATGGCTCACGACGTGAGGCTAGCCTGAGATGAAACCCTAATTTTAGGGGTTTTATTCTATATTTTAAGGAAGTGAGTGCTAGGGTTAGCCCATCCTCAGCCTCTATAACCTCCTTGCACTCCCCTTTGAGACCCTAGTATCCATATTTTGATATTGAGCTTATTTGTGGTCTTTCTAGCCAATAAGAATTAAAAAAAGAGCATTTAGT
This sequence comes from Lactuca serriola, assembly GCF_051521515.1. Taxonomy (NCBI): domain Eukaryota; kingdom Viridiplantae; phylum Streptophyta; class Magnoliopsida; order Asterales; family Asteraceae; genus Lactuca; species Lactuca serriola. The sequence goes on from NC_136411.1 coordinate 132,857,245, forward strand.
CCATCATTTTTGCACTCAAGTCTTATCATCAAGCATTTTCACACCTTCTGGACCTTTATGAGTTTCAAGTTCATTGCTTTATGAGTCCATATGCTTAAATCTAGGTTTTTATGCTTAATCCTTCATATTCAAGATGATGTAGTGGCTGATATCCATAGAGTTGCTAGCTTTATAGGTCTCCAGTGCCATTGAGTAATATAGATGCTAGATATAAAATATGGTTGAGTTTTATGTTACATGCATGAGATTTGGTGTCATTTCTTCATTTTGTGCCCTAGATAGTGTTTGGGACATACATGTCCAAAAGGCCATGATTTTTACGATGTTCTTGAGTAAATAAGACTCTATGGAGGATTTGGTTGCTTGACCAAAAAGGGATTAAAGGCTTCATTCAGCACTTCTGTCCAGAGCGTCCTCACGTGGTGAGCTCTTGTATGTCATGACATAAGGATGGTGTTCCTCGACTGTTTTGACTTATTAGGTCACAACGTGACCGTTAGGGGTCACAACGCGATTAGTAGCTGTGGGACTTTTGAGTGTGGATTTATTTTGACTTTGACCATGGTTTGACCAAGTTTGACCTAAGGGTATTCTGGGTATTTTGAGTTGTATTTGAGATTAGTCACTATCCGATGAATAGGTGACCGATAGAGCTGATATTCGGAGCAGTGTCCTATTCAACGATCTTTTCAGACTGAGATGTGAGTTTTCCTCACTATACTTGTAGGTCGAAGGCACCAAGGCCGGCCCACTGGATTTGATCTGGAAATATTGAATATTGTTATGCTGAATTTGTAGTAGATTTGTATGATTATATGATGACTGTGGATACGCATTAGACTGGTAGATCTATAGGACTACCTGCAATTACTGGCTATAAGATTAACTGTCTGCTAAAAATCCTCCTTAATAAATGAAGGTTTTTTTTGCCACTTGTCAATCTCTCATGGGTTTTGACACGTGTCATTTTGTGGTAATTTTGAAATAAATATTATCCACTTGTCAATTTTTTGTTTGTTTTCATTTTTAGTTAAATTCATATACTTATATATGAAAAATATTAAATATCATATATATGATATTAAATTGTAATAAATACGTTTCTTTCTTTCTTATTTTAAAGTTGTACATTAAAAAATATTTCATTTTTATACTTTAAGTTTAATCATTTTTTAAATCAACCCGTATAATATACGGGTGTCACACATAGTGTTTATTATTTGTTATATGTTGACATGGTTTGTTTAGGGTTGAGACTGTACTTCTTTGTGCTATCAGTCAACAGACCAGGGCAATCCAAACAGGAGGCTATGGGCCACGATTATCTAACCGGGAGGTTATGGACCCAGTACGTTATATGCAGGGCAATCCAACCGGGAGGTTGTGGCCATGGTAAGTCAACCGGGAGGTTGTGGACCCAACATGCATAATTGTATATGTTATATGTTTGTGTAGTGGTACTTTGGGAGAACTCACTAAGCTTTGACTTACGATTTCAATTTTATGTTTCAGGTACTTCAGATGACCGGGACAAGGCAAAGGCATGATCGTACAGGTAAGATGAATAATTGTATTTATCACTTGATTGATATGGTTTTAATTTGAAAACATTGGTTTCTTTGAAAGTAAAAATTAAAAATTTTATCATGTTTTTGGGATGTTACAGGTAAGATGAAAATTCTTATTAAATGTCTTAAATTCGTAGTCAGAGTGTATAATTTTCTAGTCCAATTGAAATCGTAATTTGCTTGTGAAATGAAATTTCTTATTAAATGACTGAAATTCGTAGTCAAAATGGATATTTTCATAATCAAAGTGACATAACAATTCATTGATGAAATAACAATTCACTGGTGAAATGTCACTTCTTATTGGATGTGTAAAATTCGTAGTTAAAATGTACATTTTCTTAGCCAAAATAACGTGATAATTTACCAGTGTTCTAAAAGGCGCGCCATGGCGGGCGCCAAGGCGCGACATCGTCGTTAAGAAAAGCTTCATAACGTTGCTGTTAGGCGTGGTGCGTGACAAGGCGTGATATGGCGTGCCATGACGCGTTATGGCGTGTTATGACGCGTTATTGCGTGTTATGACGCGTGTTTTTTCGTTTGAGACACGTTTTTTGCTCTTTTTTATACCTTTTCTAATCGGACATACAAGTATTGTGTTTTTTATTAACTTTCTGTTATTAGTTGTTGATATAACACTTCTAAAAACTAGGTGTATTTGATATAAATTTATATTTATGCGGTAATATAATTATAAATTAATATAAAAATCGCCGCCTTACATCACGCCTTGAAAAACGTCATGGCTCGCCATAACTCGTTAAGCTTGAGGCTTGGTCTTGTCGCCACGCCACGCCTCACGCCTTTTAAAACCCGGTAATTTACAGATGAAATGAAAATTCTTATTAAATGTCTAAAATTTGTAGTAAAAATATATATTTTCATAGTCAAACGGAAATGACAATTCTTATTAAATGACTAAAATTCATAGTCAATATGTACATTTTCGTAGTCTAACTGACAAGTTAAATAATTTGTGCGTTTGTGTATACACAAAAAAAAAAAAAAAAAAATACATGATCATACTGAAAACCAGGTTGACTCCATGTTCGAACTGGTTCAACTAAGAGTCGGCCACCAAATTGATTCAACTAAAAAACCAATTTTTAAAATATTACATAAAGCTTGGACAAAAACTTGAAATTTACATCACATATTGCCACCAACCCAAAACCTTACACTAACGTTGTAAAACCCATAAAAGATGTCTCATACTCAAATCCTCACACTAATGAATCTTTATGGTCATGAAAGTTTGTCCAGACATGAGGTATAACTTCAGGGCATCATGAGTCTATGCCATTGAATGATTACTGGTACATGAAATCTAACCGAAACCCTAGTTATGAAAGTTTCCTTTCAACAAAAAGATACCTTACATTAAAAATCTCATGCAACTATCGTGATCCAACTCTTCATAATCACTCATCATCCCACTCTCCTGACTCCCATGCAACAAAACCATGTTTTCCAGATTTACTTAAAACTCGCTTTTCTACAACTAAACCATCTTCCACGTAATCATAATCCCATTCCCATATAACAAGCTTTAAACTCATGGTTATCCTTACTCCACGTCACCACCTTCCATTCCCCTTCATGCATGCATAAACCTTTCGCTTGCACCGGAAAGAACCTTCCTAAATTCACGCCATTATTTTAATTCCAAACCATCGACACACCCGTATCTCCTCACGTTACCATACCTGGCAATGTGGCATCCTAAACACATCCACCGCCTTAATCACCAAGTACGTAAACCCCAAGGAAACACTTATTCCCACTCGACATCTCCTAAACCCTTCACAAAACCTATAATTCCATAGCCCACATCGCTTAAAATCAAAATCCAACGTCCCAAATAGGCAAATATAATAAACCTATAAATACCTTACAATTTCATCAGCTGAAATCATCTTTTCAATCTCTTACAAGCTTTTCAATGATGAAATCTCCCGATCATCTCTCGGTAATCATGTCTTTAGGTTACTTTTTATAATTATTATTTTTTGTAATATGACAATTAATTATTTTTAATTGTTTGGAGTTATAATTTGTCATTTGTATCAAATAAATTAATTATTCGTTTTGATTATAATACTGCAAGAGCTCCTAAAAAAATCCATATTGATAAAAAAATCCTCCTCCTTAATACCATGATACCACTTTGTTGTGCTATTTTGTTTGTTTAATTGTGTTCATGAAAGATAATTTAAAGAAAACAATCAGAACTTGATGAACCAAAATATGGATTTCAAGTCTAGCTCCTGTGATGAACACGTATAAAGAGAACATATTTTGTGTTTTTGTGACATATAATTAGAAGAAAACAACCAGAACTCGATGAACCAAAATATAGTTTCCTGTTCTCTTGCGATGAACAGGTACAAAGCGAGAAACAAAAGAAGAAAAGTAAAACTATTATGCCTCGTTTTAAAACCTGATTTATTATGGTGACAATTTTGTATATAGTTTATTGTGATGTGCCTCGATCTGTACGTGCCACACCCAACACAGCCATGGTGGGTCTAGGGATGTTGGAGTCGTACCTTGCAACCATGGCACTTGTCTATAGCCTTTATTTGTGTAGTCAAAATTAAAATGACCCCACAACCCTATAATATTATATTTATAGACTAACCTTAAACAATTGCAAGTCATTTTTAACCTACAATATTAATAAGTAGCGACACTTAATTTTATGTCATTTTATGATGCAACACTAGTATGTATTCCAAACGTTTGTCTTTAGTGAACTCGATTCTATGTCATTCATTGTGTTTTTGATGGGTCATTGTGCATATGTGAGACACAGGAAATTAGTAACGATGTTGATGAATTCCAAGAGACAGTCGTAGCCTAGGACAAAGAAGTGAGACAAAGATATAATAGCGTTTTTGGTGCAAGAATGTATGTGTAAATACCACCCTAAGGACATATTTTGGGAAGAGTGTTAGTTGTTCTTGAACCTATTTGATATTTGTAGCATAATCTTCATATTGTATCAATTCTTGACTTGGGATAGATAGATATCATTGGGTCGCTACCGGATAAGATTAGGTTAAAAATCTTTACATACTGGTAATTGTCTAGTTTGGTCCATTAAAAATTGATTAGAATCAGATACAATAGAAAACAATGCTTAAAAATCTTGATTTTAGAATTGATACAATATGAACATGCTAAAAATCCCAAATTTGTTAAAACAAAGCCATCACTCTTCCCAAAAATCAAAATACCCTCAAGACTAATGTGTAACATACATCCCGACGCTTGATAGGCTTTTACATCTCCCATCTCTTCTCCTACCTATTGGCCTCGGTTGCCCTTGAAATTCATCAAAGTTGTTAAAAAATTTCTATGTCCCACATATGCACAACAACAATTGAAAACACAGTAAATCATAATACAATCAAAATTCACTATAACGAAGGCATAATTAAAAACTTGTGGAAATTAATAAAATGCATACCTTCAAGGATCGAACCACATGAACATCAAAAGAGGCAGAAAAACATCACTACTTACTACTTACGACACTATATAATCATGACCCAACTTGAGGTGGGTCCCATCCCATCCCATATCTATGGTTAATATTTATCGTTTCTTAGCACTATAAATACGAAGAACCCACTTAAAAGATTTTGGGGGTTGAAACTTGAAAGAATATATTGTGAAGAAAAGAATCCCATATATAATCAAAATGGGTAGAGCATATAGAATTCTTTATGATATACGAAGAAGCCTAGATACAATTGAAAAAACATGATTCAAGAATTGATACAATATGAACATGCTACAAGAATCCCAAATGGGTTGAAAAAAAAGCCAGAAGCACTCTTCCCAAAATACCCTCCATGACACTAGTGTTTACACATACATTCCGGCACCGGATAGGCTATTACATCTCTATCTCTCCTCCTACCCCTTGTCTCCGGTTGCCCCTTGAAATCCCTCCACATTGTTATAAATTTTCTATGTCCCACGTATGCACGATGACCCTTAAAAACCACAATAAAATCAGCTTCACCATATTAATTACCATATCATATCCAAATTAAAACTTGTAAAAATCAAGAAAATTAATTCATATACCTGCAATGCTCGGACCATATTACCATCAAAAGAAGGAAGAAAAACATCACTACTTAGTGACACAATATAATCGATTGCAGTCAAAATTAGGGTTTTGTTTCTATATGGATCAAGTTCACCATCTCGAGCCAACATCTCTTTTGTCACCACATTTGGGAACTCAGCCTTCAATGGCAGAATCGCTTCATCATCCTCAAATGGCTCACCACTTGCAATGTACAATCGAGCAGTTTTTGGTGCTCCTAATTCTTTAAGCAGCCTGAATTCGTAACAAATTTTAAGCTTCTTTTTTTTTTGTTATAAAAGATGGAATTAAAGAAAATGGTACCTTGCTACTTCTGACGCATTAAGAAACCCGTGTTCTTTGGTTATAATAGAATTGTACTCTTTTGTTCTTAACCAGAGATTTTTTTCTAGTATGAGAGGAATGGCTACATATGGGCCCTCGATCCACATTCTTCTTGCGATTCGGTTTCCAAGATCTCGAATCGGTTTTGCAAATTTCAATGCGTGAAATGCAACCTGAAATTAATACAAAAATGTGAATATGAATTTAACTGGAATGATTCCGAAATGGGGAAAAAATGAAAAAGAAGTTGGAAATTGGATCATGTTTAAGACCTTGCATCGGAGTTTTTGAAGATCGAGTGGAAGATTCTTGGAAAGTTTTGAGTCTAGGCCTGTTAATACTAGAGACCCTTCTTCATTAAGCTGAAAATTTTGAAGGTTGTTAAAATGGTGGTTTTGGTTATAGAAAGTGAAATTGAACAGATATTTTGATGTTTCTTACCTTCTTTAAGAATTTTGCGCGAAGCCAAAAGGGGGGAACGTTGTGTGGAATTTGATTCTCTAATGATTGCCATGAAACCAGATGTGTAGTGGGAAGAGATGATACTACTCTAATGTCGGCTTTTAATGTCTTCTTGAAGTACTCTACATCGAAAATTTTTGAAAATTCTTCACTGCATAAGCGAATATGTAAATCAAAAACCAAGTATGAAGAGGGAAGAGATGACATATGGAGCAATTATGAACCCTAAATCGACAATTAGGAGCACGAAGATACACAGATTTAACCTAATAAATTAAATTGAGCTACTGTTACCTCTCATCTCCCTGTAAAACGGGGAAAACCAGCGCAGCTTCGAGAATTCTGGCGATAACTACAGCATCCACAATCTGATTCCTGATCTGAAACAATCCTCCCGAAACCAAAACCACTAAGAACTTCATCTTCTCTTTCGCAATCTTACTAGACCTCCTCCGGTAATTCAAACTAAAATCCAAACACGGCCGGTACCCTTCCCCATCCGGCTGCTGCCAGAACTCCGATGCAGTTCCTGTCACAGAACGAGGTGGTAACGGCACCATTGCAGTGGTGGTGAGACTTACCGGAGCATCGTTGTTATCAGCAGCAGTTGGATCTTGAAACACGGAGGACAATGAAGCGAGAAATAGGGGCGAGTATGAAGCTGATTGAGAAAATATAGACAACGACGGTGTGTTCAGAAACGGATTCATTGCTACACAGCATAGAATCGTAGCCAACAAGAAAGTGAAGAAGAAGAAGAATACTCGCATTGAAGGGGCGAAAGATAATTGGGGGTTTCTCGGGTGATTCTTTGGTGAAAAGAGAGAGAGAAATTGAGGGAAGATATGCGGATTAAGGGTTACAATGGAGTTCTTGAGAGATTTAGTTTTCGCCATTAGAGCTGATTGAGAGAGAAAGAAGGAGAGCTGTGAGCATAACAGAATCATTTGGCATTTTATGCCGCATCTTTAACTGTTCATCGGAGAATCAGTTAACTTTGGCGGCAAATATACTAACGACCCGAAGAACGATCAGATTATTTGCTCCGACTGCAACAAAATTTACCAAACTATCTAAAAAAAGCCCTTCCATTCTGTGAAATTTGTAATTCTAACCCTAAGTTTTAGAAACAATGAAATACTCTATCCAAAAACCAATTGTCCTTACGTCTTGAATAATAACAATTCTTTTTATTTTAAAGCATCAAGTTTCAAGGTCAAGTCAAACTGTCTTAATTAGCATCCAATTTTAAGAATATGAGTAAACTGCCTATGTTTAGATTTGAGAAATCTCTATTATGGAGTTAGAATAGGGATTTGTATTTATAGAAGTTCGCCATGTGTGTTTAGATCAATGTTTTAAAAACCGTTTTTTAGTTGAGCTGCTTTGGTGATTGGTTCCCGGTTCAACCGGTTTGGCCACTAGTTCGACCGTTGATTCAACCAAGAATTTTCCTACATCTAGCTTATGTGTCTCGGCCTTTGAGTTGTGTACACTCCGAAAACATTTAATTTGTTTTGAAAATAAGTTGTTTTTTTAATGGGCTAAATGAAATCCAACTATACAAATCTAATAAACAGGTTCAAACTGTTTTTACCGATTCTATCACACGAGTTCAACATGGTTTATAAAGAAACTATATGTTTTGATCTAGTTTTAAAATTGGCATAAAACCGGTTGTTATTGAACCACTCTCATCACTAGTTCTCATTCCAACCGACTCGAACCGGTTTTTAAAACAAATGTTTAGACATAAGATTTTTAGTTACGTTCATAGCAATGCGAACAAAAAGAAATGTAATGATGATTTAGTGATTTTAATTAAGTATTGCATCAATGTTTTAAATACCGGTTTGGTCACCGGTTTTCGGTTAAATCTATTTGACCGCCAGTTCGACAATTGTGTACACTCCAAAAATATTCAATTTTCTTTGGAAATTAATTGTTTTTTTAACGGGCTAAGTGAAATCTATCTAAACAAACCAAAGAAATTGGTTCCATCACGCTGGTTCAACCCGATTTTTGAGAAAATCATCCGGTTCGATCTAGTCTAGAAATTGACATAAAACTGGTCGTTGTTGAATCACTCTTATCCCAGGTTTTAAAACATTGTATTGTATCATCAAACTTTTAAGTTGGAAAGTGTGCATCGACTCCCTAAGTTAATAATTATCATTATTTAATTAGTTAAAGATATAAAACAATAGGAAATTAACTATGGTGGTCAATATAAATTATTATATATTAATAAAAATGATCAGCTTTTTTTTTAGAAATTTGCGAAATGACCATCATATCTAGAATATCACATTCAGAAGTGGTAAAGGTTGTTCTCGAATTGGTGACAGTTGTCGTGATATGACATCTGGAATGTAACACTTGTACATTTGGGGCTGAAAAGAGCATTATTGATACAAGTCTGAAATGTACAGACAATCTGGTGCGTTGTTCCAGAGAATTTCCATTGTTGCTCCAATTTGAGAAAAACTTCATATCTATACCACATAAAACTTTGTGTTATTGAAAAAATGAATTCTTATAGTAAGTATTTTAGAGTAATTGATTGTGGTCGTGGACAATAAGAGTGAATCGACGGATCAATTTGATATATGGTTATAGGCTACACATGTTTTGGTGTAGATTTAACCATAACTATCAACTTTTCTGGATTGATGATGTTGGTTTCTTCGAAGTCCATGTTGCATACTAGTTAAATAGGTATGTATTTTCAATGTCTTTGAACACACATAGTTATACAGATTAATTGTTTATTGACAATGGTCGTGTCGAAATGTTTTCTCTAAGTTTGTTAATAGTATGTTTCCTAACACAGTATAATGGTTTGTTGTTAATCATGTTCTAGAAAGTGGTGCTAATTCATTTGTATGGGAAAATCATTCTGGTGGCAATAGGTCTTCTGGTGATGGAAGTTAAATTTTTTGTAATTTATCACCTATGAAATTGAATCAGGTTCCTTCTTATAATGGGTCCATAGAAAGTGTTGCTTAGGTATAAAGGTAAGGTTTTTGCAGATGATTGTCCAACATTTGAGGGTGGTGAATCAACAGTTGATTAGGAAAATTTTATGATGTTAGTTGAGGACGGTAATACTTCCACACAGAAACCTGATGGAAAATTTTCATTGTTTTTATAAATATGATGGTGACAAGACTGGATATGAGGAGGAGGAAACTAAGTCCCAACAACCATGTAGGGAAAAGTATCATTGTTTGTCACACCCCGACCGATAGCGGAAACGCCAGGCGGTGCGAATGAGGGGAGATTAGACCGAGGCATACAGATGTATAAAGAACAATATACAAAGGTATATCACAAACATTACTTTTATAAATTATTTGGGACTACATCGTTTGAAATACAAGCAGACAACGTAACGTCACTAAAAACGATAAACAGATGGAACTAAACTCCTGCAACCTTCCTTGAAGACCTCCTCTTCCTTGGCACAACAATCCTCCGCACTCATCTCCTTGAGAATACATGTACTTTGAAAACGTCAACATAATGTTGGTGAGTGCACAAGTTTTAATAGATTTCAGTTGTTATTTGGTTGTATAAATTTATGAATCCTTTTTCTTTTAGAAAAACCACTCCTAAAGTATTTTATCAACCCTAGCTTACTATCTTTTTAGGATATTTAACGATCCTATCTTATTATCTTTTTAGGATATCTTATTAATCCTAATTCACTATCTTTGTAGGATAACTAACAACCCTAACATATTTTATCAACCATTACAAGGCATCCTTAAGGGTAGTCAGATCTTTAAGGCTTTTGTAATGTATTACCATGATCCTTGTAATGTATTACCATGATACTTATAATCGATGTTGTTTAACTAATAATTTTCCCTGCCACAACGCTTCATCGGATGTTGAATAGAGTGAATAATAAGAAATATATCATTCTGGGATTATAGCTAGCAATCGGAGGTGGGGTTGTCAATCCTCGTATAGATCTATACATATCTTTCTAGCTCTCGTAATATTAACAATTATAGGTACCGGTGAATGCCGAATTTAATCAAGGCCTTTGGATGAATATTAACAGCTCACTAACGCATTAACCTTATGTATTTATCTTTTATCTTTTATCTTTTACCCTTCTTAGGGATTTCCTATAACTATCACAATATAAATATTTTATCTTATATTTGATAATTATAACGTTTGATCTCATAATTATTTTGTATATATAAGTATTCATACGTATACCCTAATTATGGTTATTTTGAAAACATGATATTTGGGAAGAATAATGATTAGGTATAGTGCATATCCCCATATTTGACCAGTAGGCCCGGCCCCATACCTAAGCGACTTGGGCTTAAGCCCAGGGCAACAAAATTTTGGGGGCATAATATTGTCCAGCTATATCTATATTATGGATAATAACGCGCCTAAAAAAACGAAACGCCCGCTACTTGCATTGTTGTTGATTGGATAACTCGATGCCTAGAATCACGTAGCTGCAGATGTTGATTTGATAAATAAAGTAAGAACCTATAAACAATTTTATGATTTCTCTTATTTTCTCTAAATATGATATTTTGCTTTAAGTTTCTTCAAATTGTTTATGAATCAATTTCTGATTTCTAAATACTCTAACTTAAGTATTTTTCAAGTTATGATTTCTCTTATTCTTTCTGATTCGTGATTCTAATAGTTCTATTCCTATTCCTATTACTTAAAATTAATCTTTTCTCTTAGTGTTATTCTGGTTTGATTCCTAAGTTAGAGTTTGAAGATTTGTGTGATCTTAGGATTTAGAATTTCAAAAATCTTAAAATCTCAAATATAATTTTTATGGTCTACTATCTATATATATTTAGAAAAAATGATTTCTTTTACCTTTTAAATTTACTGGTTTCTAACTAATGTATAAATTCAGTGAACTAGTGCAATGGCTCCATGCATCAAAGCAAGAATTATTTGGTAAGTGGCAAGAAACTTTATTGTATTCACTGTTTTTTTTTATCCATGAAGTTCACATTTATTTACCATATAAGAACATTATGACTTTTGAGAGACATTTGATATTCTTATTTTTTGAAATTTTTAGGTTGTATGTAGGTAATACAAGAAATTAATGGGATTATTCTTACATTACTCAAGCTTTGCAATTTTGTTGAGTTGAAGGGATTTAAAATTGTTTATAAAGTCTATCCAAAAAATTTGGTATCATTTTTAATTTCAATAGAATCTGTCACTAAGTGTTCCTGTTCATCTTTTGAATCGATGACTTTCCCATCACTTTTATTTTGTGGAGTTTATTTTTGATGTTATGATTTGGAAAATAGAAATGTTAGCTTTTCAATGATAAATTATGTAAATCACCCTTACAAATCCATTGATTATTGAATATACCCCCAATGATTGTGCACCAACATATATTTATCTATTTGGTGATTGTATCTTATATTTACATACTATTTATTGGTGTTACTTTCACTGAATGGCTAACATTTTTCAATGTTAGATTTGATGGAACAGGGACTAATTGACTTAAAAATGGTTGTAGAAATATTGATTGAGATGTCAAAATCGAAGCTCTTGAAGTGGTATCTCCGAATTATTATGACTCGAGAAAGATGGGATTGAATGGTTAAAGCAATTTTATGTATTGAAAGTGAATTTTTACAAATTGTTAATTAATGTAAAATAAAAGAAAAAAAATGCATGAATGCATCATTTTAGGTGATTTTTTTAGGTTTTTGTTTGATTGTGAATTTACTATATTTGTGTACTTATCAAATTGTTTATATTTACCTTTTGTATATCGTACGGCATAAACATAGGGGACCTCTCCAAAGGGCAACTACTTCGAGAAGAGAGTGAGAGAGGTGTGCTGGATGGAATGGCACAACCCTCTATTTATAGTCAAGTTTTGGAGGTGCACATCGGGAAAATATATTTGCCCGTTGCGCATGTTCATCGTGGCTCCACAGGAGGTTGCCACGTATCACTACCCCACAAGGCCCCGTCTCTCGCAATCTACTCAAATCAGGTGTTAGGTGCGCAACATTCAGAGATCCGCCCCTTGCGCACAAAAAGATTTTGTGAAAATCATAACTTCTTCGTGCGAGCTCCGATCTAAGCCCTCTTTATATCTATGTGATGATCTCAATGGCTATTACAGCTATCCTTTATGTTGTTTTGGCTAGTTTTGACTTTCATTTTTGTGTCTAACGGAGGTAAAAATAAATGATTATACAATAATCATATCTCTCTCATAGGGATCCCGTTTTCGGCAAACTTATTCCCAAAGTTTGTATCTTAACGAGTACTATGAAACTCACTTTTGCACTTTTAGTCAAACTCAACCATTCCATAAGTGTCATTTTGAAATTACGCGGTGGATTTCTATTTCTATAAAATACATAACTCTTTCCTTTGGAGTTGGATTTTCACAAATTTTATATCTTTGAGATCACTTTAATGAGTACTATGCAAGTATGTGAACCATCTTAGAAAATGATACAACTTATTGGACGCTAATTTTTTTGAGTCTAATGGACGTTTTAACTAATAAATGTAATGGCACATATGATTTTTATTATCTTAAAAATCAAATATTACAATACTAAGCTATTACATCTATTTTCCTACTCTTTCCTAACGGTGATTAGTGACGGAAACCTCTCGGTTGTCATAGTCTCCCCCTGTTTAGGAAATTTCATCCTAACATTTTATCTTGTCTTCGGGTTTCCTTCGAACAAGTGAGGGTACTTGTCCTTCATCGGGTCCTCTTGTTCTCATGTGTACTCTAGTCCTTGCTTAGAGTTCCATCTCACTTTGATAACGAGAATCGGAATCTATTTGAGTCGTATGACCTCTATCTATTATTTTGACTGCCTCTTCGATGAAGTTCAGTTCCAGGTTATTCTGAATTTAATCAAGTGGATGACAAGCATGTCTTCGGAAAGGCACTTCTTAAGATTAGACACATGGAAAACGTTATGCATGTTATTAAGCTCTTGGAGAGCCTAAGTCGATAGGCAACTGGACATATCCTTATAAGGATTTCGAATGGTCCTATGTACCTCATATTCAGTTTACCCCGCTTTCCAAAATTTATAAGTCCTTTCCAAGGAGATACCTTAAGCATCACCCTATCCCCGACTTGGAATTCTAGGGTTTACGCCTCACATCAGAATAACTCTTTTGATGGTCACATGTTGCTTTCATGCGCTCTCGTATCTGCACTATTTTTTCAGTTGTCCCATGGATAATCTATGGGCATGTCCGCAGGGTATCCCTTGCGAATTTATTGTCCAGTTGGGTATCTCCGACTTCTGTCCAACAAATAGGAGATCAACATTTTCGTCCGTATAGTGTTTTGAACGGTGTTGCTTTGATGCTCATGTGATAGCCACTGTTGTATGAGAACTCAACCAAAGGAAGGTGAGTATCACATGCATTTCTGAAATCTATCACACATGTTGTGAGCATGTCTTCTAGCATTTGGATGGTCCTTTCATTTTGTCCATTGTTTTTTGGATGATAGGTTGTACTAATATCCAGACACGTACCAAGGAACTTTTTCAAACTCTGCCAAAAGCGAGAGGTAAATCTACTATACCTGTCAAAGATATAGATAAGGGTACCCCATGCAATCTAACGATTTCTCTAATGTATGTCTTGGTCAGCTTTTCCATCTTATTCGTCTCTTTTATTGGTATAAAGTGGGCAGACTTAGTTAATCTATCAACAACTACCCATAAAGTGTCATAACCAGTAGTAGTCTTTGGTAATTTGGTAACAAAGTCCATTGCAATCTACTCCCACTTCCACTCGGGGATATTAGGTTGCTGCAACAATCATGACTCATGAGGGTCGTTAATGTTCTGCTTTGACCTTAGAACATGTTAGTCTAGGTTGCAATCTCAGCCTTCATCTTTGGCCACCAATAAAGGGGCTCTTATGGGCCTCATTTAGAACTAGTTCCTTAACTTCTCAAAGTTTTGGAACCCATACTCAGTTCATGAAATATCTTGTTCCATCATCCTTAATTTCGAGTTGTCTTTCCATCCCTATGAGGCCTTCTTCTTTAACGTTTTCTTTCGTTAAAGTCTCGAGTTGAGCACTCCTAATCTGTGAGATTAGATTTGACCAGATAGTCATCGTAAGTGCTTTGACTCTACGAGGTTTAACTCATTCGTTACGGCTCAAGGCATCAGCTACGACGTTAGCCTTTCCTAGGTGATAACGAATTTCATAATCATAGTCATTTAGCAATTATATCCATCTTCTTTGTCTCATGTTGAGCTCTTTTTAATAAAATATATGTTGCAGACTCTTGTGATCCGTATATACTACACACTTTGTTCCATAAAGGTAATGACGCCAACTCTTCAAGGCAAAAACTACCGTTCCCAAGGCTAGGTCGTGGGTGGTGTGGTTGTTCTCATGCACCTTAAATTGTCTTGAGGCGTCGGCTATGACCTTCTCCCTTTACGTTAATACACATCCCAAGCCAGCGGGGAAGCATCACAATACACTACAAAGTCATCATTACCTTCTAGAAAGAATAATATTGATGCACTACACAACATTTCTTTCAGCTTTTGGATAGTTGTTTCCTGTTGGCCTCCCCAAACGAATTTCACTTGTTTTTGATGGGTTTTGAGCATTCTAACATTTCCTAAGTGTACATGCAACCCTAATAACCTTGAATCTATGTTTTCTCTATATACATGCAAATTTCTTTTCAAGGTTATTTCCTAACTAGCATGGCATGGGGAATATATAAAACATAAAACTAGTAGAAATACATACCTTATTGTTGCTTGGATTCCTTCAAGACTTTGTGAGCCTAGCACCCCAAATGTTGTGCCTCAAATGCTTCACACAACACTACAAACTTGGAATAACTTGAGAGAATGTCACTTAGCCTCAAAAATCGGTTATGCCCTCTTATCAATACCCTAGTCCCGATTTTGCACGCTATAGGGTTTCTTTTATAGTGTGTCATAATTAGGAGTTACAAATGTAAACCCTAATTGTCATGACTCTTCATTTTTCATGACCCATGGGTTTGTAACTCCCATGGACTATCCATGGAGCTCCATATGGTTATAACCAAACCCATAAACCATGGATCATTAATCCACCATAAAAGAATTGATGATTGTCATAATCAACCTTGTATATTTAATCAGTCTCACTTTGATCACCAAATTAATACTAGATTAATACTTGATCAGTACTAATTAAATAATACTATTATTAATATATTAGAACTTATAATATATTAATAATCACAAGTGTACTTTCTCTCATTTTGTCTATCTAAGTATTGCAATGTCATGCAACCCAAATGGACCATGCCGGGTCGGTTCAAGTACATACCAAATAAAGTTATGGGCTTGGACACTATATCCAACAGTCTCCCACTTGGATAAGTCTAATAACTATATTTGCAAATATGACTTCAAAATCTGACTAGCAATCGTAGCTCTTTCAAAGTGTCTCGGAACTGAGATGATGATGATACGCCATTTAAGATAAGTGATCATATAATCCTCTGTTCTCATGATATCAGCCGGACAAACACATGGAACATGGTCTTACTTATTGTCCAGCATTTGTTTCTCGATCTCTGGTTTGTTTCGACATAGAACTAAATTGAACACATCAATTAGGTCCTGATCGGGCCCGGTACATAGGTTAAAACCAAATCATCGAGGGGCCCAGATATCGCTTCTATTTCTAGAAGGAACAGATAAACTTCAACTGATATGCTTGTACTAACTACTTGTTGAATTATTCACAAAGGCTCATTTTATAACATCGAGTTACCAATGCGTTTTCGTACAATCAATGAATAACCAACTCATAGTCAACAACTCATATCTCTAGGTTTGAAGATTTATATGATATTACCGTCTCACGATCACTCGAGATAAATTCTATGAAGTGATGCAAGTGAGCGTGGGTTGAGTCCAATATTCAGCCCTTATGAGTACTCATGAATGTTGTAGCAACCATTGCATTGTCTAAAGCACTTTAGACAAATCATACAAGCCAAATTCATGACAGTCTTGATTCATATCTACTTCCAACATATGACTGACTGTGGATGGTTTGAATAATATGATATATACCATAACATAATTATTCTGGAAGTCAAAACATGCAAAGTGAAACACAAGAATAATACTAATCTTATATGGCCCCAACACTTTGAGTGTAAATAAAAACACCTTTTATTTAAGCACCACATTGATTACTCATTATTTATGTTTCGATTAATCAACTTTATTCTTGAATTAAAATATTAGTTGTCCCATGCTCCAAGCATGTACACTATGTTTTTCCAAACAACAATTATGCCATACTCCAAGTATGCATACTATGTTTACATATGGTCATCTCTTTGTGAAATAGATCAATTGACAATATTCTAATGATGCTCATTTCACAATTCCAATCCTTGTTGTAAATGCAAGAATACCAAACTCTTGCCATTTACTGTAATCTGTTAGATTCTAAACTTATATGCAATGATCCCCTTGTAATGACTATGCACAGAAGTCACAAAGATTTGGAAACAGACATTACAAAGTATTCCAATGGAAAACAATTTCATGGAAATTAAGTCTCAAATTCAAAGTACATTCCTTTGAACATCCTTCTTAGCATTAAGCTCTTTAATCTTACACAGATTCAAAGAATAACTTCCACCTATAGAGACAATTCCATATTACCATTTTGACCATCACTTTTGAACAAGAGTTTCCTCTTTTCAAAATATGTCAATATGATCCTTACTCTATACTTTTAATTGTCCATGAGCAACCAATCTTTGGTAAACCTCAGATTGTCCTCGACAATTTTGCTTAATCATTTTAGTCATTTCCAGTTCTATTCCTTTTTCCATCTTAATGCCCTAGGCATTTGGAAAATTTAGAATGGATGAATATTATAGCACATGTAATCAAACCTAAACCCAAAGCATATGGGACATGATTTATGCTATAATTTTTTTTATTTGCCATGTTTTCATAATTCGAACTATGAAGAGGGATGTCGTAATCATAATCGAATTTTGAGAACGCAACATATATAGAATTTCCTTATGTTGAACCATTCTAGCATAGCATTCATACATATATTCTTGACTAAAGTATAGTAAATTCTTAATCTAAGCTTGTAGAATTGGAGTGAAGTATAAAATCTTCTCCCTTAATTATAGCAAAACAACTTTTTCAAGGCGAATTTTTTGTTTTCTATAATTAATATTGTTGACTTGCAACACTTAACATAATAATCATGCTCCCACTAGCATAATGATTATTATCTTACTAGCATAACACTTATGCTCCCACTAGCTTTGACATGTATCCAGAGATCAGCTGGACTTTTAGAAACCAACACTTTATTGACTTTTCTACCAAAGTTCAGATTTCTGATACGCAATTTCTTTGATAAGACTTTATCAAAACCATACACCTTTCCTTAGATAGCTCACTTGTGTGTCTAAAAAATTATGAAGAGGGATGCCGTAATCATAATGTTTAGACCTTTTGACATTCTCATAATTGCTATCTACTCAAAATCTACTTAGCGAAAGAGTTTCCTTACCATCATTTTCATGAATCGAAGAGAAACCTTATGACACTTAGATTTTTATGGTGTATGTGTTCCTATCCATGTGAATTTGTCATAACCATAATCACAAGACAAGGTTAGTGACAAATCCAAACTCATATAGACTAAACTTGTTCAATCTTAATTTCTTGCCACCTGGTAGCACAATGCCCACCACTGCTTCCGGGTTGTTATGCAAACAATTGAGAACTCATAGAACTCACAAGCATAATCAACTTTTAACTGGAATAGACATAGAAATAAGAATATGTCAACACGATAGGTTACAAACCTCAAGTCGTGGGCTAGTGATTAACAAAACTCTTGATTAGTTCTTGAAACTATTTCAAAATCTTTTAGACTCCCACTGTCCTCTTGACATATAAGACTTCTCTTTGTCAAGAACCATTCCTTGACAATACAAATATTCAAGAGCTAGTGAGTATTCTTATCAAGTTAAACACTTCTCACTATTGGTCTCAGCTGGTCTTTGTTTTATCCAAAACATCACAACTTACCAATCTCAAATGTACAAGAATAGGAAACATCTTACTCTACATTTGACAAGTGTTATGAGCTTTCTAAAGACGATGTCACTCAAGTTACAATCTTGGAGTATAACTCCAGGATTTGTTTTTGGGACGAAGTATGAATGATCTTTTGATTTAACCATTTCAACAATTCACGATTCCTCTCCTCAAGCAACAAACACACTAAGGTGTCCTTAGAGGATCAATTGTGATATGGTTCCATAATCACTAAGATAATCATAAAAAAAAATACACAAGTACTCTCCCATCTCTTCAGATTGGAGAAACTTTTATCTTTCTGCCTTATTTGATTCTTCTTATTCATTCTGCCATACATTGAACTTTTCTAATGTTTCAGAATTACACTTAAACTCGTAAGCATAACCATATTTACTAAAATTTAGTAAATCATAACGAATAATCTTATCTACCTTTGTGGTGGACCTGACTAGTGCACAAATTAATGTACCCGATCCTTTAGTCCTTCGCTTGACTCACATGCGAATGTGAACAAGGAATTAGTCTTAATTTACCAAAGATGAAAATTCTCATTCATCACATAATACAACTTGCATGATTCCAAGTTTCTATCCAACTGAAACTTAGGTGATGAGAATATTTCCTTATTTGGTAAATTTAGACACTACCACCAATGAAAGAACCAAATTTATCTTTCCATTATTGCTAGAAACATACAAACATCCTTTTCATAAATATCATTGCAAGGAAATATAAAGCAAAAAAATTATTTATTTATAAATGCGGAATAAAATTTTTCCTTACAATGCAATTTTAATGAAACTATGCTATTACATATCTTCTAGCAATCTATCATAACTCTAAATAGTAGCTCAAGAATCTGATCTTCAACCATGCGGTAGAAATCCATCTTCGCAATCAGACTCAGCATATTCTTTAAGTTCCCTTCCCTTTGCTTGATTCTGCCAAACATCTAAATGTATTAAGAATCTTCAAATAGGAACTTAAGAGAGTTGGACAGTGGACTTACCTAAAGCAGATTCAAACATTTTGATTCCTGTCTCCTTTAGATCCTTCAGGTAGCTAGGGTAGCTTCGCATCGAATGCCCCTTTTCTTTGCAATGAAAACATATAGACTCTTTGGGAATGGTACAACAAGCTATCCTAGACTTAAACTTTCTCCTTACCTTCCGGTTAACCGGGTTGACCAAGGCCGATCCCTTTCGATTGGGAAGAGAAAGGTTTTCTGGACATCCAATGTTACCATTGCCCATGTCCATGCAGGTTTGAGAAATAGACCTTCCTTCCATATTTGCTTGACTATTGCGCCACATCATTTCTGATTCAGCGGCAATAAGTGAATAAGAAAGATCTATAAGGGTCATGTCGTAATCTGTCACATAGTAGTCATTAATAAACACATTATATGACTCAGGAAGAGACTGAAGAACCCAGTCAATAGCCAAATTCCTTGGGACATCGACACCCAACATTCTCAACCTGTCAATTTGTGACTTCATCCCTAAGACATGAGTGTACACAGGACTTCCATCTTTATGTTTCATTGCAAGCAGGGTTTGAGTGATTTTGAACTTTTCAAGTCTTCGAGCTTGTGGGTTAGGGAGAATAATTGGAGGAGGTGGAGGAAGAGAAGTATGATTCCCATGAATCAATTGTAGGACATCATTTCCTTGAGATTTGGGAAGATCATTGTTGTCTAATCCAGACATCTATAAGGGAGAAATTCATGTTAGTTGATTTAAAGTCCTTAATATAACACCCAATATGAAATATTAAGGCTAGGATCCAACAACCTATTTACAACTGGAAGAGGGATGCCGTAATCCAAGTTATAAAATAGTTGAAGGTAGGTAAATGACGATTTACCAATTTCCACCATGAAAAACGAAATATAATTAAGTTTTAATTGGATTTGAAACTCCTAGATCTTTTGAAATACATTAAGCTTTCAATGGCATGTTTGAGTCTCGATTGTGCCCTCTCAAGTTTGTGATTGGGATGCCGAGAATCACAAACAAGGTGTGAATAACCATACAAATTGACTTGGTACCCTTAACTTTATCACCTAATCGATGTGCCGGTTAGCCACACAGCTCCACCAATCTATAATAAGGTCAAGTTACCCCTTTCCACACTTACTAGTCCTTGTTAGTGTGCCAATTAACCACACACGCTCCACTAACGACTTGGTAAGGTACAAAGTGTAATTTTATGGGTTAGCACCAAATTCATATTTTCCTAAAGTAACTAAGATTGGGAATTATTAAAGTATAGTTACTTTATAATTTCATTATACTTTTAATGAGGATTAAGGTCCTATCCTACCTTTTTCGGCTAACGACCCTCCACCAGTCAAGGAAGTGGTAGGTGAGAGTGGACACCCATTAAACGTCATTTTATAGGCAGTAACCTTATACCCTCCCCCCCCCCCCTTATAGACCGGCTTCGTGAATGAGGCCTACTAATGGTAAGATTGACTTATTCTTATACATATCTATATAATTAAAATTATAATAATAGTATAAGGGTGTATTTTAAACATTTAAAATACTTGGTGGTTTAATCTATTAATTAAACTATACTCTTAATTTAATTAAACTTAAACCATGTCTTTATGGAATTATTAACTCTTTTAATTAAACACTTTAATTAATTTAATGAAGTCCATAAAGTTTGAATTTTTAACCTTTTTTTTTAAAAAAAGATTTAATTTGGAATTAAAGTGTAAGACTTTACAAATTCCAAAACTTGAGAGCAAGTTTTGAAACTATTTCAAGACTCTTTAAATTTGTAACTTATGAGTTTTAATGGTTCATAAAGTTGAAGAATCTTCATTTTATGAAACCTACTATTCTTTAATGACAACTTTTAAAGAAGTGACTTTTGGTTATCCATGACCTGAGGACAAGTTATGGACACCATCATTAACATTAAGATCATGAATTAAACAAGCATGTAGGTTACACACAATTCCTATGATCTTCTAAAACTCATAAGAACAAATATTAATATCAAACAATTTCAAGAAATCATATTAACACATACAAAACTTGGAAATTGATAATATTCATTTAAAATGGGTTAACATAATCATTACAACTTTGAAAAACAATTTTTTACACGTCCAAAATAGTTTGGGATAATGATTTTAATCCATTTCCAGCAACAAAACTCGAAAAACTGCCCAACACACTCCTACTCATCGAGTGCAAGAACCTACTCGATGAGTAGGATGAATTTGTTCATGGACTCGGCGAGTCCTCCCCATGAACTCGACGAGTCCAGTCGTTAGTGAGCAGATTTTTCGATTTTTAAGGAGTTTTGCATCACGTATACAGAAAACAATCCTAGGCTCTGATACCACTGATGGGTTTTGAGCATTCTAACACTTCCTAAGTGTACATGCAACCCTAATAACCTTGAATCTATGTTTTCTCTATATACATGCAAATTTCTTTTCAAGGTTATTTCCTAACTAGCATGACATGGGAATATATAAAACATAAAACTAGTAGAAATTCATACCTTATTGTTGCTTGGATTCCTTCAAGACTTTGTGAGCCTAGCACCCCAAATGTTGTGCCTCAAATGTTTCGCACAAGACTACAAACTTGTAATAACTTGAGAGAATGTCACTTAGCCTCAAAAATCGGTTATGCCCTCTTATCAATACCCTAGTCCCGATTTTGCATGCTATAGGGTTTCTTTTATAGTGTGTCATAATTAGGAGTTACAAATGTAAACCCTAATTGTCATGACTCTTCATTTTTCATGACCCATGGGTTTGTAACTCCCATGGACTATCCATGGAGCTCCATATGGTTATAACCAAACCCATAAACCATGGATCATTAATCCACCATAAAAGAATTGATGATTGTCATAATCAACCCTATATATTTAATCAGTCTCACTTTGATCACCAAATTAATACTAGATTAATACTTGATCAATACTAATTAAATAATACTATTATTAATATATTATAACTTATAATATATTAATAATCACAAGTGTACTTTCTCTCATTTTGTCTATCCAAGTATTGCAATGCCATGCAACCCAAATGGACCATGCTGGGTCGGGTCAAGTACATACCAAATAAAGTTATGGACTTAGACACTGTATCCGACAGTTTTTGGGTTAAAGTTGTGAGGGGTTTGGCTATGTGAGAGAAATTTTCTATAAATCTACGATAATAGCCATCTAGTTCTAAAAGTTTTCGAACTTTTGTTGGCATCTTGGGTGCTTCCCAATTCTTTACCAGTTCAATCTTAGAAGGGTCGACATGAATTCCTCTACTGCTTACCACATGCCCAAGAAAGTGTATTCTCTTATCCAAAATTCGGGCTTAAAAAATTTTGCGTACAACTTTTCTTTCCTTAAAAGCTCTAGGATCACTTGAAGGTGTTGCCCATGCTCTTACTTGGTTCGTGAGTAGACCAGAATATCGTCAATGAATACAATCATGAATTTATCCAAGTAGTGCTTGCACACTCGATTCATGAGATCCATAAACATATCTGAGGCATTGGTCAATCCGAAAGGAATGAACAAGAACTTATAATGACCATAGCGTGTCCTGAAGAGAGTCTTCGAATTTCCTCTTCCATGACTCGAAGTTGATGATATCTCGATCTCAGGTCGATCTTAGACAATTAACTGGATCCTTGCCATTGATCAAAGAGGCATTCTATTCGGGGTAGTGGATATATATTCTTAATTGTCAACTTATTTAGCTCTCTATTATTTATGTACATTTGAAAATATTTGTGCTTCTTCTTGACAAATAGAACGAGTGCTCCCCAATGTGAGAAGCTTGGTCTAAAAAAACCCTTGTCAAGAAGTTCTTGTAGTTGGATAGAGAGTTCTTACATCTCTGAGGGTGCCAATCTATAAGGATACTTTGCTACTGGAGCAGCTTCTGAAACTAGATCGATTTGAAACTCAAGCGTTTAGATTGTCAAATACGACACCCAGGTTTTGGCGTGCATCATTCGGACCATAATAAAACTTATTTGCGCATTTTAAGTCTAGTTGTGGTACGAACGTGGTAGTAGACTAACCCAAGGTTTTGTTTTTGACCTAAAATCTTAAGTTGTGGTTTGAACGGATAGTTTTTATGATACAAGAGTGTATTTATAAGAGTTTATATAACTCTTTATCTGATTAGTGTTTTATTGGGGTACTTTATTAATTCTTATGTTTGTGTACTTCAAGACCACTAAGCAAGGATCTGCCAGGTAGGAAAATTCGGAAGGCGGTACCATTTTAAAGTAGCCGTTCTAAAATCCAGCAACCCAAATGACAAATTTTTCCAGCCTAGGCAACTCTCCCTTAAGTTGTAACATCCGAAATCTTGAAGAGAAATTGTTAAGAATAACCCTATTTCTAGGTCAACTCGACGAGTTCGAAGGACCAACTCGTCGTGTTGAAGATGGACGAATCGCGAGGGTTTAATGAACCAACTCGACGAGTTGGCAGCTGGGAAGGGAACCCTAATTTTTAGGGCCTTGCACCCTATGTAAAGTCCTTAAGTCCTTTTCCTAGTCTCCTTGTCAGCCTCCATTGTTGTCCAAACCCTAAATCAAGTTGTAGCCTCCATTGTCAAGTTTTTGGATCCTTGGAAGGAAGTTTGGTGTTCATTTTGTGCATTATGAAGGAATTTAAAGATCTTGAAGTTTCTAGCTGGGAGAAGGAAGTCTTGGATCCAGAATCACTCCATTTCTTGCAGTCATTTTAAGGTATCAAGTTCATACCATGACTTATAGATGATTAGATCTCCTTATGTTGGGTTTTGTTGTATTTTGGCCTCTTTTGGGGGATAATGATTAAGTAAAGTCATTTTAGAGGTTGTTCTTGTTGGATAAGGTGTCTAAGTCCATAACTATTTCTGGTATGTACTTGACCCGACCCGGCATGGTCCATTTGGGTTGCATGGCATCATGCATTTGGATAGACTAAATGAGAGAAATAATAATTGAGGTTTATTAATATATTATAAGTTCTAATATATTAATAGTATTATTTAATTAGTATTGATCAAGAGTTAATTTGGAATTAATTAAGTGATCAAAAGATAACTAGTTAAATATATGGGTTAATTATTTAAATCATCCATAACTTGTATAGTGGGCTAAAAGGCTCCATGGATTATCAAGTTGAGCTAAACCCATAGGATGCTCCATGGGAGTTACAAACCCATGGGTCATGGAAATGAAGAGGCATGACACATTAGGGTTTACATGGTGTAACCCTAGATGTGACACACTATATAAGCTACATGTTCTCTACCAAAATCGGCTACACTAAGTTACAAGAGGTCTAGTCCGATTTTTAGAGTGTTACACATTCTCTCAAAGTCATTCAAAGCATTTGGTGTTGTGTGAAGCATTTGAGGCATCACACTTGGGGTGCTAGGCTCTCAAGGTTTTCAAGGAATCAAATCAACTACAAGGTATGTAATTCTAGCCAACTTTTAGAATAAAAGTTCCCCATGTATGCTAGATAGGTTTGTGAACCTTGGAAATCATATTTTTCATGTATTTTAGACAAACATAGATCCAAGGTTTTCTAGGGTTGCATGTACACTTAGGGTTGTTAGAATTCTCAAAACCCATCAGTGGTATCAGAGACTAGGCTTGTTTGTGAATACTTGCTGCAAAATAGTGTTGAAAAATTGATTTTTTGCTGTCTGCATAGGGGACTCGACGAGTCCATGAGGAGGACTCGACGAGTCCAAGTGAAAATGCAACCAACTCGGCGAGTTAGCTCGTGCACTCGACGAGTTCGCCATGCAGAACGCAGAAATTCGATTTGTGATACTGGAAATGGACTAGAAACATTACCGTAAACTGTTTTGTGTTATAAAACTTATTTTAGGTGGTGTAATGGTTGTTCTAATCCATTTACAATGGCTAATATCAAAATTACATGATTATATGTGTTCAAAATCACACCTCGTTTTGTGATCCTCGGTATCCCAGTCACAAAACTTGGAGGGCACACTCGAGATTGACACATGCCTTTGAAAATTTCATTGAATCTCAAAAGAATCTAGGAATTTCTAAGAACCAATTAAAAACCTAATAGTTTATATTTTGTTTTAGTGGAAATTGGTGAATCGTCATTCACCTGCCTTTCAAATATGTTATAGCTTAGATTACGGCATACCTCTTCTAAGTTATAATATATTGTGATTGGATCCTTGCCTTAATATTACATTTGGGTGTTTTATTAAGGACTATCTTTATATCTAAACTAAACTTGTTCTCTTATTTTCAGATGTCTTCCAACAACACTGCTTCTGGCTCAAATCCTACCGGCTCCTTTTCCCTCAAGAACCTATGTGGGAGGGTCATCTTCGATGGTTCCAACTTTATGGATTGGATCCGGAACATCAGGATGGTGACTCGCTATGAGGACAAGGAATATGTCCTCGATAAGGAGCTGAAGGAGATTGATGAGTCCACTGCTACTCCTCAAGAGATCGCTGACTTTCGGACTAATGAAAGACATGCCACCAAAGTGGCATGCATCATGATGGCCACCATGACAGCTGAATTCCAGAAGTCCTATGGGGACTACTACCCTTTTGAGATGCACCAAGATATGATGGAAAGATACCATCATAGTGCTCATCAAGAGCGGTATGAAATAATCTCCTCCATGCTAACAACCAGGATGAAGGACGGAGAATCCGTCACGACCCACATACAGAAAATGCAAAGGTATGTGGATCGTTTGCTGAAGCTTAATGTGAACTTCCCCGAGGAGCTTGCAATAGATATCACTTTGCACTCCTTACCCTCGTGTTATGATCAATTCTGCATGACATACCACATGAATAAGGAGGAAGTCACACTCAGCAAACTTCATGGACTCCTAAAGACCGCAAAAACAGGTCTTAAAGGTAAGTCGGTTGTTAACACTCCTACTCCTACTCCAAACTCCGCCCCTGTCTTGGCAATCGGGAAAGGTAAAGGGAAGAAGAGGAAGATCTCTTCGAAGGGTACCAAGGATAGGACCCTTGATGGATCTTCTTCAAGTGGAACCAAGAAAGGTTTCGTCACTCCTTCTTCTGACCTAAAAGAGGCTGAATGCTTCTATTGTCATGAAAAGTCCCACTGGAAGCGGAACTGCCCAAAGTACCAGCAAGATGTGAAGGATGGGAAAGTCAAACCCAACCATGTAGGTATTTACATTATTTTATCTAATAACTCACCATATTCTAACTCTTGGGTCCTTGATATCGGTTGCGGTATACATATGTGTTCTGATTTGCAGGGACTAAGAAGAAGTGATAATGTGGAGCATGGAAAGATAAACTTAATCATGGGGAATAGGAAAGCTTCACCTGTCACCAAGATTGGAGTTTATTCTTTGTTGCTAAGTAGTGGGTTTATTTTAGATTTGAATAAATGTTGTTATTCGCCTGAAATGGCAAAAAATATTATTTCCTTTCATGCTTTGTACAAACAAGGGTTTACCTTTTCTTTTGATAATGAAAATGGTGGAATAAATGCTTTCTTTAATAATGTTCTTTATTTTAAAGCATTAACTTGTGATGGTATGTATGAAGCTGTATCTGTTGTAGATAATCTAGGAAATAATGTGATGTGTATTGATTCTTCGAGTAATAATAACTTGGATAAAGCATCATTATGGCATTGTCGTCTTGGACATGTGAGCAAGAAACGCATAGGCCAACTCCAAAAATATAGAGTCTTGGAGTCATTTGACCTAAAGTCAGATGATAGTTGTGAATCATGCTTAGTTGGAAAAATGACAAAGTCACCCTTCACTGGTTCTTGTGAAAGGGGTGAAGGTTTGTTGGATCTCGTACACACGGATGTGTATGGACCCTTCAAAATAGCCACAAGGGATGCTAATCGTTATTATTTGACTTTTACTAATGATTATAATAGATATGGATATGTCTATTTAATCAAGCATAAGTCAGAGACTTTCGAGAGGTTTAAAGAGTTTAAACAGGAAGTCGAGAATCAATTGGGCAGGAACATTAAGATGCTTCGATCCGATCGTGGTGGTGAGTATCTTAGTACAAAGTTCCTCGACTATCTCAATGAATGTGGGATTATCTCACAATTGACACCTCCCAGGACACCACAGTTGAATGGTGTGGCTGGGAGGCGTAATCGAACCTTGTTGGATATGGTTCATTCCATGATGAGTCGAGCTTCGCTACCAATCTCATTTTGGGGGCATGCCTTAGAGACTGCCGCCCATATCCTTAATCTGGTCCCTACAAAGAAAGTTGTCAAAACTCCTCATGAGATGTGGACTGGTAAAGTTCCCAAACTAGACCACATCAAGATTTGGGGTTGCGAGGCTTTCGTCAGATGTGAGACTCATGATAAGCTCTAACCTCGAAGCGAGAGGTGTATTTTCATCGGCTACCCACAGAAATCCTTTGGTTATCTCTTCTACAGACCTAGTGACAATGTGGTCTTTGTAGCAAGGAGGGGTGTCTTTCGAGAGAGAGAGTTCATAAGCCAAGGAAATAGTGGGAGGCAAATTGACCTTGAAGAAATTCAAGATTCAAGTGGTGAAGGAACTTCAAACCCTAGCACTCAACCTGAGGAGGAAACTCCTGTTGAGCCAATTGACAAGTCTGAACCTTTGAGGCGTTCCACAAGGGTTATGAATGCACCTGAGCATTATTATGGTTTCCATATTACTGCGGAAGGTGAGACACTTATCAGTGATGAGACATTGGTAAGTCTGGATGAACCTAACAGTTACGCAGAAGCCATGATAGGCCCCCCGAGTCTACCAAATGGAAAGAGGCAATGGACAGTGAGATACAGTCCGTGTATGACAATCAGGTTTGGAACTTGGTTGACAATGTACCAGGTCGTAAGACAGTTGGGTGCAAGTGGATCTTCAAGAAGAAGACCGACATGGATGGTAATGTACACACATATAAGGCACGACTGGTTGCAAAGGGCTTTTCTTAAACTCTGGTAGTTAACTATGATGAGACCTTTTCACCAGTTGCAATGATTAAGTCCATTAGGGTTCCGTTAGCCATAGTTGCATTTCATGATTATGAAATATGGCAAATGGATGTTGAAACCTCCTTCCTTAATGGAAGTTTGGCTGAAGATATTTACATGAGTCAGCCAGAGGGTTTTGTCAGTACAGAATACCGTAATAGAGTGTGTAAGCTTGAGAAATCCATTTATGGATTAAAACAGGCACCTCGCAGATGGAATCTTTGCTTCGATGAGAAAGTCAAAGAATTTGGGTTTTCAAGGAGTGAAGATGAATCTTGTGTCTATGTCAACGCTAGTGGGAGTATAATCAGCTTTTCAGTACTGTATGTGGATGACATACTACTCATAGGAAATGACATCCCAACCCTGCAGGACGTGAAGTCCTGGCTTGGAAAGTGTTTTCTATGAAATACCTAGGAGAAGTTGCTTATATTCTATGGATAAGGATTATGAGAGACTGGAGTAAAAGACTAATTGGACTTAGTCAGAGTACTTACTTGGAGAAGGTGCTGAAGAGATTCAACATGTAGGACTCCAAGAAAGGAGACTTACCCATCCAGAGTGACGCCAGACTGAGTAAAACTCAGAGCCCGAGTACTCAGGCCGAAATAGCATAAATGAGTCGAGTACCATATGCTTCTGCAGTAGGTTCGATCATGTATGCTATGACCTGCACTCGACCTGATGTAGCATTTGCTTTGAGCATGGTTAGTAGATATTAGGGGAACCCTAGCAAGGCACATTGGACTGCGGTAAAGAATATCCTCAAGTACCTTCGGAGGACTAAGGACTGGGTCCTTACCCTCGATGGGAGTGATGACTTGAGAGTTGTAGGGTAGAGTGATGCTAGCTTTCAGACTGATAGGGATAATTTCCGCTCTCAGTCAGGCTGGGTCTTTACCTTAAACGGAGGATCAATTTCTTGGAAGAGTTCCAAGCAAGAGACAATGATTGATTCAACTTGCGAATTAGAGTATATAGCAGCAAGTGAGGCAGCAAAGGAGGCAATATGGCTGAAGAACTTCATTGGAGACCTTGGAGTTGTACCAGCTATAAAGGAGCCAATGGAAATTTTTTGTGATAGTGAAAGTGTAGTTGCCTTAGCCAAGGAACCAGGGGATCATGGGTGATCCAGACACATCGACAGAAAATACCATTTCATCAGACATCGAATATAAGAAGGACTCCTCGTGGCAAAGAGGGTAGCATCGGATGAGAACCCATCAGATCCCCTCACAAAGGGACCGAGTAGGGTTAAGCATCTCCAGCATGCTCAGAGCATAGGGCTGAAGGATGATATTAGTTTTAGTAGTTAGATAATTTGAAATTTGTAAAGTGTAATTGACATTTGATGATAAATAAAAGTTGTGTTTATTTATGAGTAAAGTGTTGCTATCTTTTGTCAATCATTTACTATGTTTCTTTTGCATGTTTTGAGTTCCAGAATAATTATGTTTGGTATATCATATTATTTGAACCTCCGCAGTCGGTCATATGTTGGAAGTAGGTATGAATTAAGACTGTATTGAGTGGTTGCAGAGGTCTAAGTTGCTGGACATGGATACAACACTTATGAGTGCTCATAAGTTCTAAGGATTGGACTCAACCTATGCTCACTGGTATCACTTCACGGGATTTATCTCGAGTGATTGTGAGACGGTAATATCATATAAGTCTTAAAACCTAGAGATATGACTTGTTGCCTATGAGTTGGTTATGCATTGATCATACGAAACCGCATTGGTAACTCGATGTTATAAAACGTACTTTTGTGTGTGATTCAACAAGTAGTAGAATAAGCATATGAGTCGAAGTTTATCTATTCCTTCTTGGATTAGAAGCGATATCTGGGTATTCAGGTATTCAGGTATTCAGGAGCAGGAGCGGTTATGAAACTATGATGAGTTTTGCATCCCCGTCGGGGAGGAAGGCGGCCCAAGTGGCTGTTTGGTTTGAGGGTTGTGTGAGTTGGGAGTTCGGTAAACTTCTAACATGTGAATCGTGTCCTCTTGGTGCTTGATAGCAGGATTTGGGGAATCAGGTTGGGTTTCCAGTCATGAATTGAGTTCAGTTTGGGTGTTCGGTTGAGTGTGTGCTCGAATTTGGGTATGTAGGATCGGATTGATCGGTGGTAAGGTTTTGGGCAGTTATGGTGAGGTGGAAGTGTTGTAATATTGTGGGGTGACCTGTAGCATTCACTAGTTAGCAGTTAGCATAAAAGTGTTGTAAGAATGCGGGGGAGCCATAGCACTCACTAGTGATCAGTTGGGGGCGAGAGTGTTGTAAGACTGTGGGGGAGCCATAACATTCACTAGTGATCAGTTGGGGTGAGAGTGTTGTAAGACTGTAAGGTGGCCTGTAGCCGTCACCGGTCCCTAGGCAACGGTAAGATGGTGGAAAATCTGTAATTGCTCTCGGATTTCTTCAGTAAACGGTATCATTGAAATTGATTGGGATTATCCAATTGGTTAAGATTATAAGAGTATTCTTCATTATTTCCAAAGTTGAGTGATCATTGTGTTTAGCTAGCAATGGGGCGCTAGTATTGTTCAGCGCAGGTTATGGGCGATTCGTGCTAATTGAGGGAAATGGATCGGAGATCCATAAGGTTTAAGAGTTGAGAGAGCATCGTCGACTCCAAGTGGGGGAGAAATAAGTGGCTGTTTAGGCTTAAGTTGTGTTGGTGGGAGTTCAGGAAGCTTCCTACCGCCGATCGGCATCTCCTTGGTTATTTTGGATTAGGTGTCTAAGTTCGTAACTATTTCTGGAATGTACTTGACCCGATTAGGATGGTCTATTTGGGTTGCATGGCATCATGCATTTGGATAGACTAAAATGAGAGAAATAACACTTAAGGTTTATTAATATATTATAAGTTCTAATATATTAATAATATTATTTAATTAGTATTGATCAAGAATTAATTTGGAATTAATTAAGTGATCAAAAGAAGACTAATTAAATATATGGGTTGATTGTGTAAATCACCCATACGTGTATAGTGGGCTAATGCTCCATGGATTATCAAGTTGGGCTAAAACCCATAGGATGCTCCATGGATGCTCCATGGTGTTTTTATACCCATGGATCCAAGAAATGAAGAGTCATGTCAATTAGGGTTTACATGGTGTAACCCTAATTATGACATACTATATAAGCAACTTGTTGTAGACCAAAATCGACACTAGTAAGAACAATAGGGCATAGCCGATTTTAGAAGTGTTATATTTCTCTCAAGGTTATTCCAAGTGTATTTGGTGTTGTGTGAGACATTTGAGGCATCACACTTGAGGTGCTAAGCTCACAAGGTTCTCAAGGAATTCAAGCAACAAAAGGTATGTATTTCTTACTAACTTTTATGTTTAAAAGTTCCCCATGTATGCTAGATAGGTTATGAACCTTGGAAAACAAATTTGCATGTATCATAGATAAAACATAGATCCAAGGTTTCTAGGGTTGCATGTACACCATAGGAGTGTTAGAATGCTCAAAACCCTTCAGGTTATACATAGTAGGCAATAGGAATTCGAATGTGTGACCCGAACTCCTGATGGGTTGTAGGATTCGGCTCAGGGTGTGTGGTGTTGTGATGGCCACGAGCATGGAAGAGGAATCAGTTTGTGCTTTGGGCACGCCAGCCAGAGCCGTCAAGGAATTATTCTCTGTTCTATGTTAAGGATCTTTGGAGTCCGTGGGCGAGCCCGGGTGATGATGGGAATTCAGATTGAAACTAGTAGAGACCGTTGGGTCAAGGGTCGATCTTGAGTTGCGGGATCATGTGGTTAATCAGTGTGTGATGCATAGGGGTTTAGGCTGGGTAGTCTGGTTGTTGGACTCTTGGGAACCTGGTGGTTGGACCGAGGTACGAGATTGGAAGTCTCGGGGATGGTTTGGAAATACCTAATTATCAGTTAGGTAAAGGGGTTGGTAATCAGAAGGTTGTCGCATGAAATACAGGTGCACATTCGTAGATGTTGGGTTATAATTGGGGTATCGAATCAGGTTTTAGGTAGAATCTCAAGTTGGGTATCACACACGTTCTGTGCAGGGTGTTTGTTTCAGTGGAATAAGAATTTGGGGTGTCATATGCCAAAGGCATCAATCTCAGGGTTCAAGAGTAAGGAATGGGTTTATTATGATGACAGATTGAGCCATTATGTTGTGCCTATAGATGGTACTATCTCTGGAGGAACCACAACTTGTCCAGAATCAAGGGAAGTGGATTTGATGTCGAGGTGTCGTGAGGCAGTTTTTGTCAGTCGATATCTTCTTTTGGGAATCGCGTGGGGCTAATGTGTTTGTTTTTCTTTGGGATTTAGCAATCGAGTAGGTGTTCGGTGTTCGGATAGTTGGCAAACAAGTTTAAACCGTGGTGGTCTCGGCTACTTCAGGAAAGCAGCTAGGTGGCAGCAAGATGAGTCGAAGTGGTTTCAGTGGTTTGGGATTTGTGTGTGGAGTTGCTTGTATTTAGTGGGATTTGTGCGTGGAGCCACTTGTACTTCGATGTATATGATAAGCCTCATGTAGGGGATTAAATAATCTCAGAGGGGTTAAGTTGACTCTGTTGCGCAGCTCTCGCCTGAGTCTAACCGTGGCAGGGATGAATCTCCTACCCAAAGGATCATCTGAGCCTTCTGTCGAGTATAAGTGTTCAACAGCTGGTTATGACCACTGATTTTGTTTCTATAAAAGCATCAAGATAATCAAAGTTGGATGTACTTTGTCTAGTCAGGTTTCTTATGGAATTGGTTGATATCGTTTCAGAGTTGGTGGTCTGTCAGAGAGTCAGATCAATTCGATATTTCGGGTTTCAGGAGAAGTAGAGGTGGTTTTTTGCAAGGGTTAAGGTTTGTTCTTCTTCAGGTTTGGTAAGTTCCGCTAGAGTTGGTTTCATTTTCCTTGAGAAGGCTGTAGTATTCTCTGGTTGTGGCAGTGCCGCTCAGATTGTTTGGCGTGTTGAGAAAAGCAAGGATGGATTTCGAGGATGAAATCTAATTCAAGCGGGGGAGAGTTGTAACATCCTAAATCTTGAAGAGAAATTGTTGAGAATAACCCTATTTCTAGGTCAACTCGACGATTTGGAAGGACCAACTCGTCGTGTTGAAGATGGATGGATCGCGAGGGTTTAATGAACCAACTCGACGAGTTGGAAGCTGGGAAGGAAACCCTAATTTTTAGAGCCTTGTACCCTATTTAAAGTCCTTAAGTCCTTTTCCTGGCCTCCTTATCATCCTCCATTGTTGTCCAACCCCTAAATCGATTTGTAGCCTCCATTGTCAAGTTTTTGGAGCGTTGGAAGGAAGCTTGGTGTTCATTTTGAGCATTATGAAGGAATTTAAAGATCTTGAAGTTTCTAGCTGGGAGAAGGAAGTCTTGGATCCAGAATCACTCCATTTCTTGCATACATTTTAAGGTATCAAGTTCATACCTTGAGTTATAGATGATTAGATCTCCTTATATTGGGTTTTGTTGTGTTTTGGCCTCTTTTTGGGGATAATGATGGAGTAAAGTCATTTTAGGGGTTGCTCTTTCAAATATGAGTTGGTTTTTGTACCCTTGAGCTTAAAGGTGCAAACTTTATGAGGATTTTGGTGTCATGCATGCATTAAGTCAATTATTAAGCCCATTCCAAGCTTAAGAGCTTCATTTAGACATGTATGAACGTAAAGTTGGCAACTTTACGTGGTTTTCCAGCTCAAGGAAGTCAGATCTACATTTTGGAGTCATGTCCTCATGGATTAAGTGTTTAATGTGTTAAGAGGTGGGTTTCTGGAAAACTCGACGATTTTGTTGGTTAAACTCAGCAAGTTGGCTCGGTTTTACCTGGCATTCTCAGATTGATAGAGGGACTCAGCGACTTGCAGGGTTAACTCGACGAGTTGACTTGGTTTTCCCCGATCTACGCTGATTGATGGAGAAACTTGACGAGTTGAAGGACAACTCGGCGAGTTGGGTGAACTTGGACCGTTGACTTTGACTTTTGACCCTGTCTTTGACCAAGTTGTTCTAAGGAGGTACTTGAGGTAATCAAAAGTGTAATTAAGAAAATTATGGGCTTAAGATAAGACCCATAAGGGATTGGGGCCAATTTGAAAAATTGGGCCATTAGTAGGGCTTTGTGGATCTTTTGGTTTTGAGCTTGAGAGTTTGAGTCATTAATGGGCCATCAGAATACAAAGTGTTGGACTAGAGAGAATGGTTGCGCCTTAAGGCAAGGCAATGTATGGGATTTGGGCCTAATTTGGAAAATTAGGCCAGTGGTTGATTTGTGGGCTTTTCGGATTGTAGTTCGGTCATAAATATGGACAATGCTAGGTTTGGGGTAAAATGGTCCTTTTACCCCAGACATGGAGTTGCGATTATGAGTTGGGACCCAATTGTTAATTAGGTGTTGTTTTGTTATTAATAGTTCAGGGATCTGTCGGCCAGCAGTCAAGGGTGATGTTGTATGATTTAGCAGTGCCCATGGCATTCCAGGCAAAGACCATGGGGGGAGCCCATGGCATTCTGGATAAAGACCATGTGGGGAGCCCAGGGCAGTTACATATATGGTGCATGATATTCGTTATATGGTATTTTGGGGAACTCACTAAGGTTCATGCTTACGGTTTTCAGTTTATGTTTCAGGTACTCTGGTTTTCAAACGAAATGGATCAGAATGATTGCAGATCACACACCACATGTTCTGCACTCGTGAATTACTCTGATTTAATGATGTTTAGTTGAGACTTAATTACTCTATTTTATGGGAAAGATATTTATTAACGATTTATCAATCCAAAAACAAAAAATTTTATGTCCTAGTTTTTGGGGCGTTACATAAGTAGTCTATCCGTACGATAATTAAAAATAATACTTTTATTAAGTTTAACTAATTCAGAGTTTATGCACTAAGTTATAGTCGTAGTTCCTAAGAAATTACTAGTTTGCTATAACCTGTACCTCTGATACAAATTTGTCACACCCCCGGCCAGCGGCGGAAACGTTGGGCGTTGTGAACGAGTGGAGATTGGACTGAGGCATACAAATGTATAAAAACAAATACACAAAGGTATATCACAAACATTACTTTTTATTATAAATTATTTACGATTACATCATTTGAAATACAATCACACAACCTAACGTCGCTAGAAACGATAAACAGATGAAACTAAACTCCAACAAGCTTCCTTCAAGACCTCCTCTTTCATGGCACAACAATCCTCCATACTCATCTCGCTGAGAATACATAATATTGATGAGTGCATATGTTTTTCTAGATTTTGGCTTTTATTTGGTTGTATAAATTTAAGAATCCTTTTTCTTTTAGAAAAACCATTCCTAAAATATTTTATCAACCCTATTTTACTATCATTTTAGGATATCTAACGATCCTATCTTATTATCCTTTTAGGATATCTTATTAATCCTAAATAACTATCTTAGTAGGATAACTAACAACCCTAACGTATTTTATCTACCATTCTAAGGCGTCCCTGATGGTAGTCGGATCTACAAGGCTTTTGTAATGTATTACCATGAGCCCCCATAATCGACGTTGTTCGACTAATAATTTGTCACGCCATGACGTTTCATCGGATATCGAATAAAATGAATAATAAGAAAGTTATCCTGCCAGGATTGAAGCTAGCAATCGCAGGTGGGGTTGTCAATCCCCGTATAGATCTATACATATCTTTCTAGCTTTCACAAGATTAACAATTATAGGTACCGGGGAATGCCGAAGTTAATCAACGCCTTGGATAAATATTAACACCTCACTAACACATTAACCTTAGGTACTTATCTTTTATCTTTTATATTTCCTGAGGATTTCCTATAACTATCAAAATATAAATCTTTTATCTCATATTTGATAATTGTAACTTTTGATCTCCTAATTATTATTATTATTATTATTATTATTATTATTATTATTATTATTATTATTATTATTATTATATATATATATATATATATATATATATATATATATATATTCACTAATTATGGTTATTTTGAAAATAGGTTATTTGGGTAGCGTAACGATTAGGTATAGTGCATATCCCTATATTTGACCAGCATAACTTCTAGGTACTATGTTATCCTAGGGATTTGGTCATTATAACATCTACGTATTATCTCTTCCTAGACTATCGGGTATCATAACTGTTAGGCATAATATCATAGCTTACAACTAGGCATAGTATCTATAGCTACATTATCCTAAGGCTTTAAGCTTTATAAAATGATTTGATATTTATAAATCTAAATATATTTTGATAAAACCGTTTGATAAGATTGTATCCCCCCCCCCCCGGATAAAACATTTAAAAAATTGAAAATAGGGGTTGTGAACTCACCCTAGCCGCGTGAAACCTATGATGTAGGGTTGAATCGGGCTCAGGACTCTAGGGACCGCTCCAAAGGGTAGCTACTCTGAGAAGCGACTGAGAGAGAAGTTTGAGAGGTGTGTTGGATGGAATGGTATAGCCCTCTATTTATAGTCTAGTTTTGGAGGTGCGTGTCAAGCAGATATCTACGCACATTGCGCATGATCATTGTGGCTCCAAAGGAAGTTTGCACGTGTCACTCCCCCACCCGGCCCTGTCTCTCGCAATCTATTTGAATCTGGTCTTAGGTGCATGACGTTCAGAGACACGCCCCTTCCGCACACGAAAATATTTTGTAAAAATCATAACTTCTTTGTGCGAGCTCCGATATACGCCCTCTTTATATCTATGTGATGATATAAATGGGTACTGCAACTCTCTTTTAGGTTGTTTTCGCTAGTTTTGACTTTCAATTTTGTTCCTACAAAAATCATATATCTCTCATACGGATCCCGTTTTCGGAAAACTTTGTCCTAAGTTTAGATCTTTAGGAGTACTGCGAAACTCCTTTTTGCACTTTTAGTCAAAACTCAACCATTCTCTAAGTACCGTTTTGACGTAATTAATTTTAATTACGTAGTTGACTTCTGTTTCTATAAAATCCATAACTCTTTCCTTTGGAGTCGGATTTTTATGAATTTTATATCCTTCAGATCAGTTTAACGAGTACTATCCAAGTATGGTAACCGTCTTAGAAAACAATACAACTTTTTGGACGCTAATTTTCTTAGTCTAATGGACATTTGAGCTAATAAATGTAATGGTACATTAGATTTTTATTATCTCAAAAATCAAATATTACAATACTAAGCTATTACATTTATTTTCCTACTCTTTCCTAATGGTAATCAGTGACGAAAACCTCTCGGTTGTCACATTGTTATATTTCAGATAATGAAGAAACAAAAACCACTAATTTGGGATTTCCTTATCCCTTACCATTTCCCAGATTCTCGGATAAAAAATAATAACGGTTATGTAGTCCACAAT
This sequence comes from Lactuca serriola, assembly GCF_051521515.1. Classification (NCBI taxonomy): domain Eukaryota; kingdom Viridiplantae; phylum Streptophyta; class Magnoliopsida; order Asterales; family Asteraceae; genus Lactuca; species Lactuca serriola. The sequence goes on from NC_136411.1 coordinate 132,895,249, forward strand.
GCCTCTTTGCATGTGAAGCTGTTACAACTATTCAAAAGCAAATAAGAGCTTAAGCTTTATTTAGGATTTAAATGGGTTAATGAGGGATTTCAAATTAAAGTCGTCAAATCTAAAATAGATGGTTTTAAAGCAGTTTGCTTTGTGAAAAAACAATATAAATGATGGTTAAGGTCTACAAAAGATAAGATTATTGGCACATTTCAAGTACATTAACTATCAGAAAGCCACACTTGCTCAAACACACAATTATGGATCGATCATCGCTAAAACAAATAAGAATGTGTTGGGTCATTTCTTGAAGAATGTATTAGCTAACAAATGACCATTTTAGCGTGCATATTTATTACTGGCAAACATCGAGGGCCAAAATGTATGGTCTTGATATTTTGATATGGTACATTGAAGAAATCTTTCAAATACTCCCTCTATATTGTTAAAATATTTAGAGTAAGAATCCAGTGACCGTTCAACATAAAAAGACAGATGAGAATAACACATTTGAATGCTTTTTATTGTTATAGGTTTCATGGTAATATTTCTCATGCACACTATTTTTTACTTATTATGCATGTATTGGATCTAATTACGTATCTATTATTTTGTAGATTTGAGAATTTCAAACTTGTTTACGGCCTCTTATTATCATTTGTGGAACCCAACTTAAAGGGAAATACATGAAAAATATGTTCGTAATAGTAGCCATGGTTGGTAATAACTAAATCATTCCTCTAGCATTTGGCGTTAGATAAACATAAAGTTGGAAATCATGGATATTTTTTTATCACAGCTAAAAGAATGTATCGGAATATGTACCATTTAGTCATCATATCTAATAGGTCCAATTCCATTGAAATGACCATTCACGTTATGTTCCCAATCACATTTCACGGACTATGTTGTCGACATTTGTTGATGAACATGCGAGCAAAGATCGAAAAATAAGACATAATCAAAATTTTGTTTTGGGAAACATGGAAATCTTACTAAGAGTATAATTTTAAAGAAAGCTTGGCTAGGAAACAGCATGTTCTACCTAATGAATTTTGTACTTGGATAGAAAGAATCAGTAGCCATAAATGAGAAAGGGTGTATTTTGCTAGGATTCGTAATAATATAATGGAATCAAATAGCTCCGAGTATGTCATTGTTATCAAGAGATGCACAACCAATAACAAAACTGATAGAATTTTTTTGAGCAACGATGCAACAATGGTGGTGTCAACGACATCATTTTGTAAGTGCGTAAAAAGAAAAATATAGTAATTTCTCTTTGTTTTACTTTAACTTACCATGCATCACAATATGTGTGTATTATTTTGTAGCACAAAGTGAAAAGCATGTTTCCCATTATATTGAGGATGTAATTTATTGAAGGATTAACAAATCAATAAGTTTGTGTGTATACTAGATAGATGATACCATATATCAAGTGACAACCAAAATAAAGATGATATATTCCATGTATAAGACCATTTATGTGCATATAGGAAATGAAAATTAATCGATATACTGTGTTCTCATGTTATACTTTCAAATAACTGAGATATACGCATTATCATAAATATGTGGAATGGTATTCCATAATAGAAACATATCGAACAACCTATAAAGAGGTGGTGTTTCATGTGTCAATTGCTACTAAATAGGAACAATTAGATAAAGTCATGGGTGTATTTCCACTATTGATGGACGGATGACAAGTTGGACATCCATAAAACCATATTGTAACCCATCCCAAGGTGAAGGTTATATACAAAAAAATGTAGTCACTGCCAAAATATCAGACATGCATTAAATCAAACTTGTCTAAGATATTGTTATCTTGATTATATAAATGATATTCACATATTTTAAACTTCAAGAAATGGATTTTTGAAGGAAGATAACGTAATTTATTTGACATATGTGAATCTTATTTATATATAAAAGATTCCTAATGATATTTTCACTAAACTATAGAGAAAATAATTATTAAGAAACTATACATTGTGATGTATGACTTCCTTTCTAATGGATGTCTATTAACAACTATAGTCGTTGTAATTATATTTTACATGTTAAAACATAATATGAAACTTTTGTCGAAGTTTTCAAATATAAAGTTAGGATACAATTCTACACTACCATCTGAAGCCTTAGTGATAATAAAGGATGAATTAAACCTTACTGTATAAAGTTTACTTTCTAATCAATAGAAATTATATTCCATTATGCTTTTGGGCTTATTCCTTAATCACTATCACTTGTACTTTGAATACAAATACTAACTAATGAGTAGATTGAACACCTTGTAAGAATTAGTATGGAAAGACACCATCCTTATCTTACTTAATGTTTTGAGGATTTTAAGCCTATGTTGGAGTAAAGTTTCTAAACCCAAAATCTACTAATTACACATTTTTAGAATACTCTAAAAGTTGCTTAAGTTATTTATGTAAACCCACTAAGAAAGTTTGCTTATTCCTCTAAAAGTTGAGTTATCAGAAAGCTATACTTTAATGACAAAGCAAGTAGGATGCACATGGAATTTGAAGTAGCTCAAGAATTGTAGACTAATGTAGCAATAGTTGGCACTAGTTTCGAAAAGAAATTGGTGAACATGATTAATAGTTATTCATAAACACAAATAGTTCCAATATATGGTAGATATCATCAATGAAATGAGAAATGTGGAATCTCTCATTGACGAGTTCTACTTGATGGTTTTTGTAAAATCCATCAACTACCATGATATTATATTAGATCGTGAATCTGATAAATGAATTAGAGTCATGAAAACTGAGAAGTCATCCGTGTCTAATAATCAAGTATGCGCTTGATTAATCTTCCACTAAATAGCAAGGCTAGAAGGAGTAAGTAATTCCTTTATAAATAATACATACATGGATATCTACATACATTTAGCAAACTAGTTATAAAAAAAAGGATTTTCTCATACTCATGTCATTGACTATGATCTTTATCATAATTATGTCATTGACTATGATCAAAACCTTTCATAAGTAGTTATGATTAGATCAACAATAATATTATTTACTATAACTGTAACAACCCAAATTTCACAGAAAAGTTTTCATTAAATAATTAGAAATATCAACCACATTTGTCTTCCAAAAATCCCATTACATAACCACATTGTTTAAAAGATCAGAGTATCCAAATACTAAGTGTGGAAATACTAGAGATTGCACGTTGCGCCATCAAGTCAGGACCTTGCCCTTAGAACCAGAAGTACCTGAAACACCCAACAAAACTGTAAGCACACGCTTAGTGAGTTTCCCAAAAACACATGAAACACATAACCACATAATGTCATGCACACACACACACACACACACACACACATATATATATATATATATATATATATATATATATATATATATATATATATATATATATATATAAGTTTGCCATGGACTCCCTCCATGGTCTTCATTTGGAATAACATGGGCTACTCCCATGGTCTTGTATCCCAGATCCATGGGCTCCCCCCATGGTCTTGCCAAGTGTCATGGGCTCCCCCAAAGTCTTCACATAAGTCCACACATATATCAATTACCAAACCATTGCATACTCAATACTAAACATCGCATATCATATAATAGGCTGACCTTGGTGCCTTCGACCCATGGGTGTAGTGAGAAGACTCACCTCAGTCTGCTGAACACAATAGTTCCTCGTCTATCAGTCTGAATGTAACATCTGTGTTTCTAGGCTTGTCTTTAATTGCGATTTAATAGTCTAGGTAAACCTTTGTAACCCGTTTTGAAATAATAGAAGTGTATTATTTGAGTATTATGTGTTTGTTCTTAATTATGTGTCTTAATTAAATTAAGTACGAAAATAAGCGTAACAATGAAATGTTAGATAAGCTCGATATATATGGATAATGTTGTAGTAGTTGAAATGAGGTTTTCGAAAATATAAAGAATGCTGAAATCCGAGTTATAATGAAGAAGTTATGATCTGTCGAAGTTTCGCGACAAAACTGGTGTGGCACAGCATGACGTAAATAAGGAATTTACGAAGGAGTGATGTTTAGCCTTAGTGATCAACACGAAAGACGTAGATAATGTTGAACCGAGAGCGTGCATAAAAAGAACGCCTAAATCTGACTTCGTATGAAGGAGTTATGATTTTTCGAAGTTTCAGCTTAGCAGTACACAGCCCAAAAGTTCGAATTGAGATCGAGCGAGTTTTAGCCAAAACTTTCTAAACGTGAATCGAAGATCTCGTCGATGGTAGTGCAACGACAGAAAGAGGGACGAAAACGGACGTCAGGCGAAGAAGTTATGAATTTCTAACTAAGTTTTTCTGTCCCGGCCTACCAAAAATAAATAATAAAAATAAACCAAAATTAGCCGACGGAGTCTAAATGAAAGTTGTAGAGTATGGTCTGACCTACGCGTGGATATAAAGAACGTCGAAAACGGAGCTTATATGCGAAACTTACGCAATTTAGAAGTTTGACAAGTCAAATTACGCCGAGCGTAATTCGAGTACGCCCAGCGTACTCGGATGAGTGCAAGTTGCCTGACCAATACTCGAGCGCCATTAAGTGACGCATGCAGTGACGTTGAGTACGCCTAGCGTAAGGCTTGGTACGCCCAGCATACTTGGAGTTACGCCCAGCGTAATCCTAGAACCAGCACCCTATAAATAGAAACCGAGATCAACCATTTTCCTTGCCATTTTTCTTTCTTTCTCTCTAGTTTTCTCCTTGCTTTCATTGCCAATTATATCTTGAAGCCCCGGTATCATTCCCGAGTCCCGAAGCAAGTTCTGAAGTCCCGAAGATCCCGAGAAGCGTTATTTCCGAGCCGAAGCTCTGCCCACAAGAAGCCTAGTTTACGTGAAGATCTTCCCGAGTTACGAAGAAACACTACTTCTGCAAGCGGTATTGCTACCCGATCATCTTCTGATCAAGTGAGTGTATAGTCCCTTTCAAATACACAATTTTATACAAGTAATCGTTGAATGTATTTAAGAACACGGGTTGTGTGAGGGTATTATTATTACCTTCTAACACATAGACTTATATGACTCTCCTTGAAATTTCTTGTTATGTGTTTACGTATTACTTGCTATTTGGATGGAGTATTGAAAGAGCATGCTATACAGTTTTTTTCAAATTATGTATAAAACATGTATATTTTTATCTACTAATGTGTTGGGTAGAACATGGGTAGACAGTTGGTATGCAATGAAATAAATTGATGAGAGGCCTCATTGTTGGTGTTATTCTAGTCATTCAGCAGAATATGGATGACGACCACGGACTATTCTAGATTGTCCAGTGGAACACTGGCAGGATCATAACATGTAGGTGTTATGGGCTTGATGTCCACTGGTGTACTTTATCCCCCACATGGTTGCCTTTAGGACACTTATTGTTGAGGAAGCCCCTCTACAGTAATGTTCGTGCCGATGAAAATCCTAGATTAAGTCCCTTGAGATAGATGTTATTTTAGGGACGTAAAGTGAGGTTAACGGGAATGGGTAATCGGTTTATTGTTGATTATTGAATTAAATATAATGATTTATTGTGGGTTGAAAACCCTACATGCTCACCAGGCCCCCGACCCTGACCCACTCATTTTATTTGTATAACAGGAAGTGGCGCAAGGTCATAAGATGGATGCATCATCAAGTTGTTTTATTTACAAGTCTGTATATGTATATATTTGTTGAATGACTTGTAATGTTATCGTTTATGCTTTATGGTCTGTATCGGAACATGACATCCTGATTTTTTATTATGAAATGAAATTATATTTCTTTATGAAATGTTTTGATAAAAATCTATTTTATCATGTTTTGTTTTTGGGAACAAATTCGCATCTCTTTTAAAATCAAAAGGATTTACTTTGAAAATGTTTAAAAAGCATAAATGAAACCAGTCTTTTCTGGCCGAGATTTTGGGGATGTCACAGTTGGTATCAGAGCATTAGTTTAAGCGAACTAGGAATTTGTAGGATTTCTAGACTTAAACATAGAATGCTAAGTGGAAATTTGAGTTGAGTGACTGTTGAATTTTAGACACGAGCACTAGTTTATTTTAAGAAAAATTGCCTAAAATGCTTTTATGTGCTAAATGTTATATGTTGCCATATATGATATTATTTGTTCGGATCTATGGTCTGTTGCCGACCGGATCTAGAAACCTTATGTGTGTAGGATTCTAAGCGTACGTCTACGACATTAGAACTAGCATGTAATCGTTTGGAGTAATAAGGATGAATTGAAATTTTATCGTAAAAGAGGATCTAATTTCACCTTATTTGGTGTATCGATAAAAAATGGTGAGAACAAGAAGCGGAGTTGGAAACGCTGACGAAAATAGGAATCAGCCACCTGTAGTCGAGCAAGCGCTTGTGATTGAACAAGTAGCTATCGCAGCAGCAACACCAGAGCCAATGACAATGGAAGGAGTTCAAGTGATGATTCAAGCAATGTTGGATCTTCATATGGATGAAACCAGGCTTCTGATTAGGCAGAATCACGAAGAATCGTCAATTCGAGCTGAAGAGCCCGAAGTAAATGGAGGGCAGTCCGAAGGAGAAAACCTCAGTGGGAAATTGGTCAAGAGAACCCACCTGTTAATAGACACAATAATCAAGATGGATTGGGGTGCAAGTACAAGGACTTTTTAACTTGCAATCCGTCGAATTTTACTGGAAAGGAGGACCCGATCGGAGTGATGGATTGGATCTCCGAAATGGAGTTGGCCTTCATGACTTGTGGCTGTAGAGGCAAGTTGCAGACCACGTTCGCAGTACGTCAATTCAGGAGTGGAGTTGTTCGTTGGTGGAACACTCTGGGGAAGACCCTTAGCCCTAATGAACCACTACAATTGACTTGGGCAGAATTCTTGGTGCAGTTTAAACGCAATTTCTGCTCAGCCCAAAATCTACTAGAATCGGAAAACAAGTTTCTGACGTTGACAAAAAGAAGCATGTCAATCAACGAATACACAAATGCCTTCACAGAAAAAATGGAGTTTGCCTTACGCATCGTCCCGGATGAGCTAAAAAAGGTGGACCGGTATGCAAAGGGACTCCCATGGGAGTACAAGGTGCCAGTGCGTCAGGCACATACTCTTGAGGCAGCTATCTGGGCTGCCAAGTCTGATGAAAATATGATTAAGGGGAGAACCGCCAACAAAGTTGAGGGTGGTGAAAAGAGAAAGTTCGAGGGATCTTCGGGGTCCAGCAAGAAAAGTAAATTCTTGAAATCTGGTTCGAGAGGAAGTGGAGGAAAGGTAGAGGCGAAATGGTGCGACAAGTGTAAGAAGAAGCATCTAGGAAATGTGACGGGGAAGTGGTCACATGCTTTAAATGTGGAAAGCCGGGGCATTATGCTAACGAATGCACTCTCCCCAAGAAAGTTTGTTACGGGTGTGGTGAAGAAGGGCACATATCGAGAGAATGTCCGAAGAAGAAGGATGCAACCAAGCCCAACATTCCGCCAAAGCCGAAGGCGAGAGCCTTTCATATGACATTGGAAGTTGTGAGGGATGAAGTTGATGTCGCTTCAGGTACTTTTCTCGTAAACGAATTGCCTGCCCAAATTTTGTTTGATTCTGGAGCCAATTTATCCTTTATATCACATGAATTTGGTATAAAACTAGCTTTGCCTGTTGTTAGACTAGATGATGCTTTATTAGTCGAAGTTGCTAATGGCAAGTTTGTACCTGTTAGCCATCACATGAAGAACATCCTCATTGATCTGAATGGGAATAAGTTCCACGAAGAATTATTGCCTATCGAATGTAATGGTTTTGACATTGTGCTTGGAATGGATTAGCTTAGCGCTAATGATGCCGAGATATTGTGCAAAAAGAAGATAGTTAAAGTAAACCCGCCTGGGAAGGAATCGTTTATGGTGTATGGAGATAAACACAGAGTAAATTCTAGAATCATTTCACTAATGAAAGCCAGAAAGTGTTTGGCCAAGGGATGTACATCATATCTAGCATTTGTGATTGATGCTAAGAAAGAGAAGAAAGAGGTGCAGGATATTCCGGTGGTGTGTGATTATCCGGAAATGTTTCCCGAAGATCTTCCTGGATTACCACCTGATCGACAAGTGGAATTCTGTATTGACTTGTTGCCCATAACAACACCAATTGCAAAAGCACCTTATCGACTAGCACCAATGGAGATGAAGGAGCTTATGATGCAACTGCAAGAGTTATTCGACAAAGGTTTCATTAGACCTAGTTCATCACCGTGGGGAGCTCCGGTGCTATTCGTAAAGAAGAAAGATGAGAGTATGAGAATGTGTATCGATTATAGAGAGCTGAATAAGGCAAAAATAAAAAAAAGATATTCGTTGCCAAGAATTGATGACCTGTTCGATCAGCTGCAGGATATCGAGAAAACTGCATTCAGAACTCGATATGGACACTACGAGTTTTTGGTTATGTCGTTTGGACTAACTAATGCTCCAACAGAATTCATGGATTTGATGAATAGAGTGTGTAATCCGTTCCTTGATAAATCTGTGGTAGTGTTCATTGATGACATTTTGGTTTATTCAAAGAGCCAAGAAGAGCATCGTAGACACTTGCGAGAATTGTTGGAAGTCTTGAAAAAGGAGAAGTTGTATGCTAAGTTCTCCAAATGCGATTTTTCGATTAGAGAAGTCCAATTCTTGGGTCACGTGGTCAATCAAGAAGGTATAATGGTTAATCCTAAAAAGATTGAAGCTGTGACAAAGTGGGAGCAACCGAAGAATCCCACGGAGATCCGAAGCTTTTTAGGATTAGCCGGATATTACCGAAGGTTTATCCAGGGCTTTTCTTCGATCGCTAGTCCATTAACAGCTTTGATCCACAAAGGAGCCGTTTATGTTTGGAATGATAAGCACAGAGAAGCTTTCGATTTGCTAAAGAAGAAGCTATGTGAGGCATCGATTCTATCTCTACCCGATGGAGTTGAAGACTTCATTGTTTATAGCGATGTGTCTGGGGTTGGATTGGGTTGTGTTTTGACTCAAAGAGATAAGGTGATCGTGTATGCATCTCGACAGCTAAAAGAGCATGAAAAGAACTACCCGACTCACGATCTGGAGTTGGCAGCGGTAGTTTTCGCTCTAAAAATATGGAGGCATTACCTCTATGGAACAAAGTGCAAAATGTTTACTGATCATAAGAGTCTTCAATATCTCTTTAATCAGAAAGAATTGAACATGAGACAGCGACGCTGGCTAGAATTACTTAAAGACTATGATTGTTAGGTACTTTACCATCCCGATAAAGCTAATGTTGTTGCTGATACTCTTAGTCGGAAAGTCAATCTTGAAAAGACAAGGCCAAGAGCGTTGAGAATAGAAATTTTTCTCGACTATTTTGGAAAGTATAAAGAAAGCTCAAAGCGAAGCTTCTGAAAAGAATGACCGGAAAGAGGAATGTTTGGGTAAAACGTTGGTGTTCGATACAAACTGTCATGGACTGAAAGTATTCCAAGATCGGGTTTGGGTACCTAAGTCAGGAGGAATAAGAGATCTTCTGATGGAAGAAGCTCACATAACCATGTACTCCATTCATCCTGCTAGCACAAAGATATATAAGGACCTGAAACCCTATTACCGGTGGCCGACGATGAAGATCGACATTGCGAAGTATCTGGCGGAGTGTGTGACCTGTGCAAGAGTCAAGGCACAACATCAGAAACCATACAGGAGTTTAGAACCTTTGCCTATGCCTATGGGCAATTGGGAGGACATCACGATGGATTTTGTCACTAAACTTCTGTAACGCCTGTGTTTCCGGGCTTGCCATATTTAGCAATATAATAGTCTAGGTTAACCTTTGTAACCCGTTTTGAAATAATAAGAATGTATTATTTGAGTATTATGTGTTTTGTGCTTAATTGCTTAATTATGTGGTCTGATTAATTAAGAATAAAAATAAGCGTCAAAATTTAAGTGTAAAATAAACTTAATATCTTTGGTTAATGTTGTAGTAGTCGAAACAAGGTTTCCGAATATATATAGAACGCCCAAATCTGACTTCGTATGAGGAAGTTATGATTTATCGAAGTTCCGGCTTAGCGGTGTGCAGCCCGAAATACTCGAATTGAGATCGAGCGGTTGTTAGCCGAAGCAATCTAAATGAGAATCGAAGATCTCATTGTTGGTATCGAAGCGATAAAAAGTTAGGCGAGAACGGACGTCAAACGAAGAAGTTATGAATTTATAACGAAAGTTTCTGTCGCGGCCTATTAAAAATAATTAATAAAAATAAAGTCAAAATTAGCCGACGGAGTCTAAACGAAAGTCGTAGAGCATGGTCTCACCTTCGCGTGGATATAAAGAACGTCGAAAACGGAGTTCGTATGAAGAAGTTATGAATTTCCGAAGTTTATTAATCATTTAATAATTAAATTTAATTATAAATCGGAGGCATTATCCGAAGCCGTGTCACCGGTGTAATCCGGAGTACGCCCCGCGTACGAGGTTACGCTATCGCGTAACTCTGATAGTGTCGACACTTCGGATGACGCATGCAATGACGATTTCGGACGCGTACGCGCTGCGTACGCCTGTACGCCCCGCGTACTCCGAGGCTCCAGCCTCTATATAAAGGATCCGAAGGCAGCCTCATTTGTTGTTCAATTTCTTCTCTTCTCTCTAGTCTTTTGCATCGTTTTTCGTGCCGAAGCTACCCCGAAGCCCCGGTATCATACTCTAGCCCCGAGGCAAGTCCCGAGATCCCGAAGATCCCGAGAAGCGCGGTTCCCGAGTCGAAGCTCTGCCCGCGAGAAGTTCGATTTTCGAGGAGATCTTCCAGATCTGCTGAGGAATACTACTTCTATAAGCCGTAGTGCTGTCGGATCGTCTTCTGATCAAGTGAGTGTGTAGTTATTTCTTCTAATACAATAATACGAAGTATTTTATATAAAAATACGTGCTATGTGTATATATTTGGTTGTGTTATGTGTGAATGAGTATTCACTCTCTTCTATCTTATAGATCTGCTTATTTCTTTATGAGATATGTGTTATGTGTGTGTGCCTCATCTGTTATGTGATATATGTGTTGATTCAAGCATGCTATACAGGTTTTCTTTAAACTATGTATACAAATGTATATTTTTATCTACTAATATGTTGGGTAGAACATGGGTAGATAGTTGGTGTGTAATAAACAGATGAGAGGCCTCGATGTTGTTGTTGTTGTTGATCTAGTTATTCAGCGGAGTATGGATAACGACCACGGACTCTTTCTAGACAGTCCAGTGGAACGCTAGCAGGTTCATAACCTGTAGGTGTTGTGAACGATGTGTTCACCGGTGTACTCTATCCCCCTCATGGTTGCCTTTAGGATATCTATTGTTGAGGAAACCCCTTCGCAGTGATGTCCGTCCCGATGAAAATCCTAGATTAGGTCCCTTGAGATAGTTGTTTTAGGGACGTAAAGTGAGGATAACGGGAATGGGTAATCGGGATAGTGTTTGGTTGGTGAAATTAAATATAACTTATTTATTGTGGGTTGAATGCCCTATATGCTCACCAGGCTCCCAAGCCTGACCCACTCAGTTTTATTTGTATTACAGGAAGTGGCACAAGGGCGTAAGATGGATGGATCATCTTGTTGTTTTGTTTACAAGTCTGTATATGTATATATTTGTTGAATGACTTGTAATGTTTATCGTTTATGCTTTATGGTCTGTATCGGAACATGACATCCCGAGTTTTGATTATATAATGAAATGCATCTCTTGATGAAATGCTTTGATAAATATTATTTTATCATGTTTTGTTTTGGGAACAAATTCCGCAACTCTTTCAAATCAAAAGGATTTACTCTGAAAATATTTAAAAGCATAAATGAAAATCGGTCTTTTCTGGCCGAGATTTTGGGGATGTCACAGTTGGTATCAGAGCATTAGTTTAAGCGAACTAGGAATTTGTAGGATTTCTAGACTTAAACTTAGAATGCTAAGTGGAATTTTGAGATGTGTGTCTGTTGGATTTTTAGACACGAGCACTAGTTTATTTTAGGAAAGTTGCCTAAAATGCTTTATGTGCTAAATGTTATATGTTGCAATATATGATATTATTTGTTCAGATCTACGGTTTGTTGCCAACCGGATCTGAAGGTTTATGTGTTTAGGATTCTAAGCATATGCCTACGTTATTAGAACTAGCATGTAATCGTTTGGAGTAATAAGGTGAAATTATTCGGTGTGTAGATCAAAATGGTGAGAACAAGGAGTGGCGTTGGAAACGCGGATGAAAACAGGAATCAACCGCCAGTGATTGAGCAAATACCTGTTGTAGCAGCAGCACCAGAACCAATAACAATGGCTGCGGTGCAAGCCATGATTCGGGCTATGCTAGCCGAACAAAGGGAGGAGATGCGACAAATGTTGCATAATAATAGGGATGAACCTATCATACCTATTGAGGAACCGGAATTGATTCCCGAGCAATCGGAGGAAGGGAACAATAGTCGCATGGTGAGTCAAGTTGGGACTCAAGAGGAACGAAGGAACAATCCAGAAAGGAGAAACAACAAGGATGGGCGTATGTACAAGAATTTCTTGGGCGCCAAACCGCCAAGTCTTTCTGGGAGCCCAAAGCCTGTTGAGATAATGGATTGGATCTCCGAAATGGAGATGGTATTTGAAAGTTGCGACTGTAGCAACAAACAGAAGACCGTCTTTGCAGTTAGACAACTGAAGACTGGGGTCTTGAGTTGGTGGAAGTTGTTGGCAGATACTATGCCACGAGGAGAAGCTCTGAAAATGTCATGGGAGGAGTTCTTGGAACAGTTAAGGGTGCAGTACTGTTCAGAGATAGATCTGATTGATCTGAACAATGAGTTTCAAAACTTGAAGAAAGGGAAGATGAGCATAGATGACTATGCTACTGCATTTACTGAGAAGATGAAGTTGTTTCCGTACCTAGTGCCGACGGAACTCTCCAAGATTGAGAGGTTTGCTAACGGACTGCCTGCTGACTTTGGTCCGACAGTCAAAATGGCAACCACTCTGAAAACGGCTGTTCGTGCAGCTAAGAATGTGGAGGCCCAGCAGAAGGAAAAGGGTCTGGAAAGAATAGATGTTGGTGAGAAGAGGAAGTTCGATGGAACTTCCGGGTCCAACAAGAAAAACAAGTTCTCGAAGTCTGGTTCGAGGGGAGGTGGAGGTGAAGCGAAATGGTGCGACAAATGTAAGAAGAAGCATCATGGAAGATGTGAGGTGGCGAACACATGCTACAAGTGTGGAAAGCCAGGGCACTATGCCAATGAGTGTAACCTCACAAAGAAAGTTTGCTATGGTTGTGGTGAGGAGGGTCATATGTCAAGGGACTGCCCGAAGAAGAAGGAGGCAGCTAGACCCAACATTCCGCCAAAGCCAAAGGCGAGAGCATTCCAGATGACACTGGAAGCTGCTAAAGATGAAGCTGATGTCGCTTCAGGTACCTTTCTCGTTAACGAATTGCCTGCCCAAATTTTATTTGATTCTGGAGCCAACTACTCCTTTATATCGCATGAATTTGGTAGAAAGCTAGCTTTGCCTGTTGTTAGACTAGATAATGCTTTATTAGTCGAAGTTGCTAGTGGCAAGTTTGTACCTGTTAGCTATCGCATGAAAAACATCTTAATTGATCTGAATGGGAATAAGTTCCACGAGGAATTATTGCCTATCGAACTTAATGGTTTCGACATCGTATTGGGAATGGATTGGCTTAGCGTCAATGATGCCGAAATTTTATGCAAGAAGAAAATAGTCAAAGTAAACCCGCCTGGGAAAGATTCGTTTATGGTGTATGGAGATAAACGCAGAGTGAATTCTGGAATCATTTCATTGATGAAAGCCAGAAAATGTTTGACCAAGGGGTGTACATCGTATTTAGCATTCGTGATTGATGCTAAGAAGGAAAAGAAGGTGATGCAGAATATTCCAGTTGTGTGCGATTATCCGGAAGTATTTCCTGAAGATCTTCCTGGATTACCGCCTGATCGACAAGTGGAATTCCGTATTGACTTGTTGCCAGGAACGACACCAATTGCAAAAGCACCTTATCGATTAGCACCGACGGAGATGAAGGAGCTAATGATGCAACTTCAGGAGTTATTGGACAACGGTTTCATTAGACCTAGTTCATCGCCCTGGGGAGCTCCGGTGTTATTTGTAAAGAAGAAAGATGGAAGTATGAGAATGTGCATTGATTACAGAGAGCTGAACAAGGCAACAATAAAGAATAGATATCCGTTGCCGAGGATCGATGACCTGTTTGATCAATTGCAAGGTTCGAGTTATTTCTCGAAGATCGATCTTAGGTCAGGATATCATCAGCTAAAAGTAAGAGAGCAAGATATCGAGAAGACTGCATTCAGAACTAGATATGGACACTACGAGTTTTTGGTTATGTCGTTTGGACTAACCAATGCTCCAGCAGCGTTCATGGATTTGATGAATAGGGTTTGTAACCCGTTCCTTGATAAATCCGTGATAGTGTTCATAGACGACATTCTGATTTACTCAAAAAGCCAGGAGGAGCATGACAGACACTTGCGAGAAGTGTTAGAAGTCTTGAAGAAGGAGAAGCTGTATGCTAAGTTCTCCAAATGTGATTTTTGGATTCGTGAAGTCCAATTCTTGGGTCACGTGGTCAACCAAGAAGGGATAATGGTTGATCCAGCAAAGATCGAAGCTGTGACGAAGTGGGAACAACCGAAAAGTCCCACGGAGATTCGAAGCTTTTTAGGATTAGCCGGATATTACCGAAGGTTTATCCAAGGCTTTTCTTCGATCGCTAGTCCATTGTCAGCTTTGACCCACAAAGGAGCTACTTATGCTTGGGGTGAGAAGCATAAGGAAGCATTTGAGAAGCTAAAGGAGAAGCTATGCGAGGCACCGATACTTTCTCTACCCGATGGAGTTGAACACTTCGCTGTCTATAGCGATGCGTCTGGGGTTGGATTGGGTTGTGTTTTGACCCAAAGAGAAAAGGTGATAGCATATGCGTCTCGACAGCTGAAAGAGCATGAAAAGAATTACCCGACTCATGATTTGGAGTTGGCAGCGGTAGTTTTCGCTCTGAAAATATGGAGGCATTACCTCTATGGCACGAAGTGCAAACTTTTCACTGATCATAAGAGTCTCCAATACCTCTTTAATCAGAAAGAATTGAATATGAGGCAACGACGCTGGCTAGAATTACTTAAAGACTATGACTGCGAGATACTTTACCACCCCGGTAAAGCTAATGTTGTTGCTGATGCTCTCAGTCGGAAAGTCAATCCCGAAAGGAAAAGGCCAAGAGCGTTGAAAATTGAAGTTGTCTCAACTATTTTGGAAAGTATAAAGAAAGCTCAGAGCGAAGCTTCTGAGAAGAATGACAGAAAGGAGGAACGTTTGGGCAAAACGTTGGTGTTCGGTGTAAACAGTCATGGACTGAAGGTGTTCCAAGATCGGATTTGGATACCTAAGACAGGAGGAGTCAGAGATCTTCTGATGGAAGAAGCTCACAAGACCATGTACTCGATTCATCCGGGTAGCACTAAAATGTATAGGGACCTGAAACCCTACTACTGGTGGCCGACGATGAAGCTTGATGTTGCAAAGTATGTGGCCGAGTGTGTGACTTGTGCGAGAGTCAAGACACAACATCAGAAACCGTACGGGAGTTTAGAACCTTTGCCTGTGCCTATGGGTAAGTGGGAAGACATTGCTATGGATTTTGTCACTAAACTGCCCAGAACAAAGAATGGTCACGACATGATTTGGGTGGTCGTTGATCGATTCACTAAGAGTGCGCATTTCATAGCGGCCAGGGAGAAATGGTCTATGGATAAGCTTGCGAATTCTTACGTGAAGGAAATTGTGAGGCTTCACGGTGTTCCGTTAACGATTGTGTCAGATCGTGATAGCCGTTTCACATCGAGGTTTTGGAAAAGTCTACAAGAGGAATTGGGTACCAAGTTGTGTTTAAGTACAGCTTACCATCCACAGACTGATGGTCAGAGCGAACGAACGATACAAACACTTGAAGATATGCTGAGAGCATGTACTCTGGAATTCCTAGGTAATTGGGATGAACATTTACCGTTGGTAGAATTTTCCTATAATAATAGTTTTCACTCGAGCATTAAGATGGCACCTTACCAAGCTTTGTATGGACAGAAGTGTCGTACGCCGTCTTGTTGGCTTGAGGCTGGGGAAAAGCAGTTTATGGGACCAGAGTTGGTTCATCAAACTGCTGAAAAGTTGAAAGTAATTAGGGAAAGAATGTTAGCGGCTCAGGATCGTCAAAAGAGCTATGCTGACAAGAAGCGGAGACCGATAACTTTTGAGGTTGGGGATTCGGTTTTGCTTAAAGTCTCGCCGTGGAAGGGACTTATAAGATTTGGTAAAAGGGGAAAGTTGAGTCCAAGGTTTATTGGACCGTTTAAAGTTCTTCAGAGGATTGGGAACCAAGCTTACAAGCTCGAACTACCAGAAGAACTGAATGGAATTCATAACACTTTTCATGTGTGTTATTTGAGGAAGTTCACGGGAGAAGTTCCCGACATAATTCCAATTTCTGAATTGAGAATTGATGAGAACAAAAGGTTGATTGAAGAACCAGAGGCAATTGTTAACCGAAAGACTAAGAAATTGCGACGCAAGATGGTTGGGTTAGTGCTTGTCCGATGGAAACACACGAATGGGCCGAATCTCACCTGGGAGACGGAGAGTGACATGATGGGTCGCTATCCGCATTTGTTTGTTGATGTGTGATTCCGGGGACGGAATCATTCTAAGGTGGAGAGAATTGTAACGCCTGTGTTTCCGGGCTTGCCATATTTAGCAATATAATAGTCTAGGTTAACCTTTGTAACCCGTTTTGAAATAATAAGAATGTATTATTTGAGTATTATGTGTTTTGTGCTTAATTGCTTAATTATGTGGTCTGATTAATTAAGAATAAAAATAAGCGTCAAAATTTAAGTGTAAAATAAACTTAATATCTTTGGTTAATGTTGTAGTAGTCGAAACAAGGTTTCCGAATATATATAGAACGCCCAAATCTGACTTCGTATGAGGAAGTTATGATTTATCGAAGTTCCGGCTTAGCGGTGTGCAGCCCGAAATACTCGAATTGAGATCGAGCGGTTGTTAGCCGAAGCAATCTAAATGAGAATCGAAGATCTCATTGTTGGTATCGAAGCGATAAAAAGTTAGGCGAGAACGGACGTCAAACGAAGAAGTTATGAATTTATAACGAAAGTTTCTGTCGCGGCCTATTAAAAATAATTAATAAAAATAAAGTCAAAATTAGCCGACGGAGTCTAAACGAAAGTCGTAGAGCATGGTCTCACCTTCGCGTGGATATAAAGAACGTCGAAAACGGAGTTCGTATGAAGAAGTTATGAATTTCCGAAGTTTATTAATCATTTAATAATTAAATTTAATTATAAATCGGAGGCATTATCCGAAGCCGTGTCACCGGTGTAATCCGGAGTACGCCCCGCGTACGAGGTTACGCTATCGCGTAACTCTGATAGTGTCGACACTTCGGATGACGCATGCAATGACGATTTCGGACGCGTACGCGCTGCGTACGCCTGTACGCCCCGCGTACTCCGAGGCTCCAGCCTCTATATAAAGGATCCGAAGGCAGCCTCATTTGTTGTTCAATTTCTTCTCTTCTCTCTAGTCTTTTGCATCGTTTTTCGTGCCGAAGCTACCCCGAAGCCCCGGTATCATACTCTAGCCCCGAGGCAAGTCCCGAGATCCCGAAGATCCCGAGAAGCGCGGTTCCCGAGTCGAAGCTCTGCCCGCGAGAAGTTCGATTTTCGAGGAGATCTTCCAGATCTGCTGAGGAATACTACTTCTATAAGCCGTAGTGCTGTCGGATCGTCTTCTGATCAAGTGAGTGTGTAGTTATTTCTTCTAATACAATAATACGAAGTATTTTATATAAAAATACGTGCTATGTGTATATATTTGGTTGTGTTATGTGTGAATGAGTATTCACTCTCTTCTATCTTATAGATCTGCTTATTTCTTTATGAGATATGTGTTATGTGTGTGTGTGCCTCATCTGTTATGTGATATATGTGTTGATTCAAGCATGCTATACAGGTTTTCTTTAAACTATGTATACAAATGTATATTTTTATCTACTAATATGTTGGGTAGAACATGGGTAGATAGTTGGTGTGTAATAAACAGATGAGAGGCCTCGATGTTGTTGTTGTTGTTGATCTAGTTATTCAGCGGAGTATGGATAACGACCACGGACTCTTTCTAGACAGTCCAGTGGAACGCTAGCAGGTTCATAACCTGTAGGTGTTGTGAACGATGTGTTCACCGGTGTACTCTATCCCCCTCATGGTTGCCTTTAGGATATCTATTGTTGAGGAAACCCCTTCGCAGTGATGTCCGTCCCGATGAAAATCCTAGATTAGGTCCCTTGAGATAGTTGTTTTAGGGACGTAAAGTGAGGATAACGGGAATGGGTAATCGGGATAGTGTTTGGTTGGTGAAATTAAATATAACTTATTTATTGTGGGTTGAATGCCCTATATGCTCACCAGGCTCCCAAGCCTGACCCACTCAGTTTTATTTGTATTACAGGAAGTGGCACAAGGGCGTAAGATGGATGGATCATCTTGTTGTTTTGTTTACAAGTCTGTATATGTATATATTTGTTGAATGACTTGTAATGTTTATCGTTTATGCTTTATGGTCTGTATCGGAACATGACATCCCGAGTTTTGATTATATAATGAAATGCATCTCTTGATGAAATGCTTTGATAAATATTATTTTATCATGTTTTGTTTTGGGAACAAATTCCGCAACTCTTTCAAATCAAAAGGATTTACTCTGAAAATATTTAAAAGCATAAATGAAAATCGGTCTTTTCTGGCCGAGATTTTGGGGATGTCACAACTTCCCAGGACAAAGAATGGTCATGACATGATTTGGGTGGTCGTTGATCAGTTCACTAAGAGTGCGCATTTCATAGCAGCCAACGAGAAATGGTATATAGAGAAGCTTGTGAATTCTTACGTGAAGGAAATTGTGAGGCTTCACGGTGTTCCGCTAATGATTGTTTCGGATCATGATAGCCGTTTCACCTCAAGGTTTTGGAAAAGTCTACAAGGGGAGATGGGTACCAAGTTGTGTTTGAGTACAGCTTACCATCCACAGATTGATGGTCAGAGCGAACGAACGATACAAACGTTTGAAGATATGCTAAGAGCATGTACCCTAGAATTCCAAGGTAATTGGGATGAACATTTACCATTGGTAGAATTTTCCTACAGTAATAGTTTCCACTCAAGCATAAAGATGGCACCTTATCAAGATTTGTACGGACAGAAGTGTCATACGTCGTATTGTTGGCTTGAGGCTGGGGAGAAGCAGTTTATGGGACCGGAGATAGTCCATCAGACCGCCGAAAAGCTTAAAATAATCAGGGAAATAATGTTAGCTGCTCAGGATCGTCAAAAGAGCTATGCTGACAAGAAAAGACGACCAGTAACTTTTGAAGTTGGGGATTCGGTCTTCCTTAAAGTCTCGCTGTGGAAGGGACTTATAAGGTTTGGTAAAAGGGGAAAGTTAAGTCCTAGGTTTATTGGACCATTTAAAGTTCTTCAGAGAATAGGGAACCAAGCTTACAAGCACGAACTACCAGAAGAACTTAATGGAATTCATAACACTTTCCATGTGTGTTATTTGAGGAAGTTCACGGGAGAAGTTCTCGACATGATTCAACTTTCGGAGTTGAAAATCGATGAGAACAAAAGGTTGATTGAAGAACCAGAGGAAATCATTGACCGAAATACTAAGAAGTTGCGAGGCAAGATGGTCGAGTTAGTGCTTGTCCGATGGAAACACACGAATGGGCCAAATCTCACCTGGGAGACGGAGAGTGACATGATGAGTCGCTATCCGTATTTGTTTGTTGATGTGTGGTTCCGGGGACGGAATCATTCTAAGGTGGAGAGAATTGTAACGCCCGTGTTTCTGGGCTTGTCATTAATTGCGGTGTAATAGTTTAGGTAAACCATTGTAACCCGTTTTGAAATAATAGAAGTATATTATTTAAGTATTATGTGTTTGTGCTTAATTATGTGTCTTAATTAAATTAAGTATGAAAATAAGCGTAAAAATGAAATGTTAGATAAGCTCGATATCTATGGATAATGTTGTAGTAGTTGAAACGAGGTTTCCGAAAATATAAAGAATGTTGAAATCACAGTTATAACGAAGAAGTTATGACCTGTCGAAGTTTCATGACAAAACCAGTGTGGCACAGTGTGATGTAAATAGTGAATTTACGAAGGAGTGATATTTAGCCTTAGTGATCAACACGAAAGACGTAGATAATGTTGAACCGATAGCGTGCATAAAAAGAACGCCTAAATCTGACTTCGTATGAGGGAGTTATGATTTTTCGAAGTTTCAGCTTAGTAGTAAACAACCCAAAAGTTCGAATTGAGATCGTGCGAGTTTTAACCAAAACTTTCTAAACGAGAATCGAAGATCTCGTCGATGGTAGTGCAACGACAGAAATAGGGACGAAAACGGAGGTCGGACGAAGAAGTTATGAATTTCTAACGAAGTTTTTTTGTCCCGGCCTACTAAAAATAAATAATAAAAATAAAGTCAAAATTAGCCGACGGAGTCTAAATGAAAGTTGTAGAGTATGGTCTGACCTACGCGTGGATATAAAGAACGTCGAAAACGGAGCTCGTATGCGAAAGTTACGCAATTTAGAAGTTTGACGAGTCAAATTACGCCGAGCGTAATTTGAGTACGCCCAACGTACTCGGATGAGTGCAAGTTGCCTGACCAATACTCAAGTGCCTCTAAGTGACGCATGCAGTGTCGTTGAGTACGCCCAGCGTACTTGGAGTTACGCCCAGCGTAATCCCAGACCCAACACCCTATAAATAGAAACCGAGATCAGCCATTTTTATTTCTTTCTCTCTAGTTTTCGCCTTGGTTTACGTGCCAATTATATCCCACAACCCCGGTATTATTCCCGAGTCCCAAAGCAAGTTCTGAAGTCCTGAAGATCTCGAGAAGCGTTATTTCTGAGCCGAAGCTCTGCCCGCAAGAAGCCTGGTTTACGTGAAGATCTTCCCGTGTTACGAAGAAACACTACTTCTACAAGCCGTAGTGCTGCCCGATCATCTTCTAATCAAGTGAGTGTATAGTCCCTTTCAAATACACGATTTTATACAAGTAATCGTTGAATGTATTTAAGAATACGGGTTGTGTGAGGGTATTATTATTACCTTCTAACACATAGACTTATATGACTCTCCTAGAAATTTCTTATTATGTGTTTACATATTACTTGCTATTTAGATGGAGTATTGAAAGAGCATACTATATAGTTTTTTTCAAATTATGTATAAAACATGTATATTTTTATCTACTAATGTGTTGGGTAGAACATGGGTAGACAGTTGGTGTGCAATGAAATAAATTGATGAGAGGCCTCGTTGTTGGTGTTATTCTAGTCATTCAGCAGAGTATGGATGACAACCACAGACTATTCTAGATTGTCCAGTGGAACACTGGCAAGATCATAACCTGTAGGTGTTGTGGGCTTGATGTCCACCGATGCACTCTATCCCCCACATGGTTGCCTTTAGGACTCTTATTGTTGAGGAAGCCCCTCTGCAGTAATGTCCGTCCCGATAAAAATCCTAGATTACGTCCCTTGAGATAGATGTTATTTTAGGGACGTAAAGTGAGGATAACGGGAATGGGTAATCGGGTTATTGTTGATTGTTGAATTAAATATAATTATTTATTGTGGGTTGAAAACCCTATATGCTCACCAGGCCCCCAAGCTTGACCCACTCAGTTTATTTGTATTACAGGAAGTGGCGCAAGGGCATAAGATGGATGAATCATCAAGTTGTTTTGTTTACAAGTCTGTATATGTATATATTTGTTGAATGACTTGTAATGTTATCGTTTACGCTTTATGGTTTGTATCGGAACATGACATCCCGATTTTTGAGTATGAAATGAAATTATATTTCTTTATGAAATGTTTTGATAAAAATCTATTTTATCATGTTTTGTTTTTTGGAACAAATTTCGCATCTCTTTTAAAATCAAAAGGATTTACTCTGAAAATGTATAAAAAGCATAAATGAAACCGGTCTTTTGTGGCCGAGATTTTGGGGATGTCACACTAAAACCTCACACTGAACAATGGTACAAATAACCCTAAATTAAGGTTATAACTCAACCTAGTCAAAGAGTCCAAAAACCTAAGCCTAATTCCTTCCCTGGTGACCCAAAAGTCTTTCATTTACTAACGGGCCTAGGATCCAAAATATAAGCTATTAATGGGCCATATGGCCCAATAAGGCCCAACCAATACAACTATGGCCCAAATCAGAATAACATACCACTAGCTCTAAATGGGACCAGGACCAAAACTGAATAAAGCCCGAAAAGTCTACAAGCCCACACGAAGCCTAAACCCATCAGGGTTGCGTACGCCCAGCGTACCACTCCAGTACGCTTAGCGTACTGAGCCCCTTAGTTGTACGCGCAACGTACATGATATTACGCTCGGTGTACAAGCAGAATATGCACCAATGACCATTAAGTGCTTAATACTTGTGATTTCAACGTCAAACTTCAGATCTGAGTCCATTAAGATGTCCTAGGGCATAAAGTTGGCAACTTTATTCCCTTGCATACCATAAGGCACCCCGGTACTTCATTCTTCCCATTAAGACCTCATTTAATACCTCAAACTCATGCATGGTCTCAATACAACCTTCAAGATGGCACCTTTATGCATCAAGCATTCTCAAAGAGCTTAGATCTAACAATCCTAGTCTCTAGCATTGCTCAACTCAAAAGAGAGGGTCCAAGAACGAAAAAAGAGACTTCATAACAAAGACCTAGCTCAAACTAACAAAAGAGATGACAATGTTATGACTTTTAACCTAAAGAAGTTCCTCAAGATGAAATAGATGCAGGATCTAGAAGCTCAATGACACCCAAGACTTGATCACCACCTTCTCCTTCTTGAATGCTCTCTAAAATGGCCACCAAAACAATCTTTAAGCTCAAGGATCACACTCTCATGAAAATATGGGGTAAGGGTCGAAATGAGGCTATGAAGGCTGATTAGGGTTTGGTCCAAATGATATAAGGTTGTTTAAATAGGGTGCAAATCAAGAAATTAGGGTTTTAGCACGCATACCTACTCGTACGCCCAACATATGAGCCTCAACCACCCGATGCGCAACACTCACATACGCTAAGCGTACCAAATGTACGCCCAGCGTATGGAAGGGCCCTTATTGCCAAAATAAAAATACTTGAAGGTAGACAATGGAATACCTATATTGGAGTGTTACAATTCCCCCCCCCCCCACTTGAACTAGACTTCGTCCTCGAAGTCCACTGTCGCGAATAGATCTGGGTAATGCTCTCGCATCTCGTCCTCTGGCTCCCAAGTCCATTCGGAGCCTTTCCGGTGCTACCACTGCACCTTCACTAGCTTCACCACCTTGTTACAAGGAGCTTTCAATTTTCTATCCAAAACTGCAATGGGATTCTGCACATAATCCAGGCTCCCATCCACCTGAATATCATCTAAAGAAATAACTGAGACCTCGTCTACAACTCACTTCCGAAGCTAGGACGCGTGAAAAGTGTTATGGATCTGAATGAGCTCGTCCGGAAGATCCAAATGATAAGCAAACCTGCCAACTCCGGAAGAAATCCTGAATGGACTAATGAATCGGAGCCCCAACTTGCCCCTCTTCTGAAACCGAATGACAACCTTCCAAGGTGACACCTTCAGCAACACAAAATCTCCCACTTGAAACTCGAGATTTGATTGGCGCCAGTCATCATAGCTTTTCTATCGGCTTTACGTAACCCTCAGTCAATCACACACCTGCTGAATCAATTCAGTGGTCTTAAGCACCACTTTGGTGCTTCCCATGACTCGATGCCCAACCTCATCCCCAACAAACTGGAGTCCAACACCTCCGACCATACAAGATCTCAAACGAGGCTTGGTCAATACTGGCATGATAACTATTGTTGTATGAGAACTCTGCTGGTGGATGGTAACTATCCCAACTCCCTCTGAAATCCAATACACATGCCCAAAGCATATCCTCGAGCGTCTGGATCGTCCGCTCGCTCTGACCATCAGTCTGGGGGTGGTAAGCAGTGCTGAAATGCAACTGGATACGTAACTCCTCATGAAACTTCCTCTAGAATCTAGAGATGAAACGAACATCGCGGTCTGAGACCACAGATACCAGTACTCCGTGCCTAACCACCACCTCCCGCACATAAATATCTGTTAATTTCTCGGCAGAGATACTCTCAGAAATCGAAATAAAATGTGCACTCTTGGTCAACCTATCCACAATAAACCAAATGAATTCCACCCCGGGTGTCGTCCTAGGTAATTTTGTGATAAATTTCATGGTGATCTCTTCCCATTTCCACATGGAAATAGGTAGTGGTTGAACCTTTCGATGAGGCCTCTAGTGTTCGGCTTTGACCTTCCCGCAGGTCAAACACCGCTCAACAAACCATGTAACCTCCCGCTTCATGCAGGGCCACCAATAGCATAATTTCCGCTTCCTGGTATGCGTTTTAATAAGAATTATTCGTTTTTGCCAAGGGACTCTACGAGTTGGAGGCCACAAACTCATCGAGTAGGAATGGGATATTTTGGACGTGGGACATAAAGTCTACTCGACGAGCCGAGAAGCCTCAACTCGATGAGTAAACCTGCCATAGTGAAACCTTAATTTTCAGGGTTTGCACCCTATTTCAAGAACCTTAACACCCCACGGTGGCCTCCCTCGTCACCTCCCTAGTCCAGAAAACCCTAATTCGAGATCTAGAGCTTTGTGAGTGGGTGTGAGTGAAAAAGGAGTGATTCTTTGGTATTTTCTTGAAGAAGTAGAAGATAGAAGTGCTTGGTTGAGGGAAGGAGCTTTGGATCCTGAAGAAGAACTTCATTTCTAGTTCATTTGAGCTATAAAGTCTATACCTTGTCTATTTGATCACTATATCTCTTCATGGAGTAGTTTAAGGCCATTTGGAGCATATTATGGAACCATTCATGGATACAAGCATGTTTTGGGGTAATAACTTCAGATCCAGAGTTTTTGAGGGACTCCATGGCATAAAGGTGCCAACTTTATGGCCATGGGAGTCTCATGCATCATATGAATCAATTTTTAGGGCCTTTTTGAGCTAAATAACCCATGCATGAACGTAAAGTTTGAAACTTTACGTGATATATCGACCCTAAGGAGCCAGATCTACGTTTTGGATGCATTAAGCCCGACTAAAATCGACTGTATGGATTTTGACTATGGGGGAATTGACGATTTGTTCATACAACTCGGTGAGTTGGGTCGTGATCCCCCAACCTTTTCTATTACTGAGCAAACTCATTGAGTCTAGAAGATGACTCAGCGATTTGGCCATGGTTTGGGTTATGAAGGTTGAGGAACTCGGTGAGTGTAAGGAGGGACTCGATGAGTTGTGGGTAAAAGGTCCCGACTATGCTTTGAGGATGAGCTCGACGAGTTCATGAAAGGACTCGACGAGTTCATGAAAGAACTCGACGAGTAGGATTGGGATTTCAGGGTTTATGGATTATGGAACTCGATGAGTTGATGGACCAACTCGACGAGTTGAGTCAACCATGATGTTGACTTTAACCAGGATGTTGACTTTAACCTTAACCGTTGACTAGAGTTGACCCTTAAAGGGGATTACGGGTATCAAAGAGTAGTTAAAGGAGATTGTTATGTGTAGGAGTTTGAGAGGGGTTGATCCCAGAGCCAAGGACAGTACAACTACTTCACGACATCGAGGTGAGTTACCTTCCAATAGAAGTGGGTCTAAGGCCACAACATCGGCCCACTAGTAGGAGTTCTTTGTTAGACGATTGTCTTTGTGATAATTGTATGGTACACCACTATCTGTTATGTCTTATGTGCTAGTATGGTATGATGTTATATGATAGTGTTAGTAGGGGAATAGTCCCCACATCCAGTCGAAAGGACCAAAGGGGTAGGTCGGGCACCCTGTAACCAGTTGAGATAAACCGGATGGGTAGGTTGGACACCCCGGTATGTCTGACAGGGGTAGGTTAGGCACCCCAGTATGCCTAGTATGGGTAGGTAGTAGGTTGAGCACCCATATATGCTCAGTAGGGTAGGACGGGCACCCAGATATGTCTGGAAGTATGATTATAGTATTGTATGTGGTATGATGGGGGAACCTACTAAGCTTCGTGCTTACCGTTTACAGTTTTGGTTTCAGGTACCTCTTCTTTGAAGGGAATGGAGTCGGCGTAACTGCAGTGCATCACACACACAATTTTCCGCATATGAGATTCTTGGGATTTGTACTCTAACATTGTTACTGTTTTATGACATGATTTTGAGACACTTGATCTACGAATTTTATGAAATGAAATAATTGATGATGCTTTCTATAAATTGTTTTAGGAATCAGTATATAAAAAATGAAATTTTTGGTCATGATTTTTAGGATGTTACAAGTTGGTATCAGAGCCTTAGTTTGAGGGATTCGGAAAAATATTTGGGGGTGTCTGGACTCAAATCGAGGGTTTAAAAGGTTTTTACAAGAAAATAATTTTCTAAAAAGTAAAATAAAGAGTTTTGATAAAGAATAAGGTGTGTGATGCATGCAATCGGCCGAGCTGAAGTAAGTTTTCCCCAAGATACCCATACATGTTATGTTATGATATATGATATGATTATGAGAACTGGATGCTAGATTAGGGGTAAGGATCTTGGAAGGATGCCTTATATACCTATTGTATGTGTATAAGAACTGCATGCTAGAATAGGGCTAAGGATCTAGGAAGATGCCTTATGTGCCTGTTATATGTGCTTATTGAATTATATGCTAGAACTGATTAGTCAGTGATAGGATAGCCTAGATAGGATATGCTTGATTTGGTTACTCAACGCTCGAATGTTGCTTGCTTTGTGCTTTTAGGAGTTCAAGTTATCTTTAAATAACTAGTAAACAAATACGTTAAGTTACATATTGTGAGGACTAAATAATTTCAGAAGGTTAGGTCTAGCCCTATTTCGCAGCTCTTGTTTGAGTCCAACCGTTGTAGGGTAGGACCTCTCATTCGAAGAATTATCTGGTATTAGTGATATGTAATGGCATTCGCAAGCTAGTTAGGTAAAGGTAGCAATGATTTCTTATGCAGTTGATGGCGAAGAGTAGGTCAGACACTTACCCTAGGGTAAGCCTAGGATGAGATTAGTGCAGCAAGCAGTGGTAGTAGAAGGTACTTGGTGAAGTCAAGGAAATCCTTAAGGAAAGTACGGATAGATGTGGAAGGTAGTATGGGCCCGTACTACTGAAAGCAGTGGATCCGTACTCGAGTCAAGGAGGTCTGAGATAGAACCAGGGAACTTGTAGTGTGGAAGACCTCTCAATGTTATGTATGACCCTGACGATTATATGTTTTGTTGCAGAATTATGGTGACACGTCATGGAGCGGGAGGTTAAGGGTCTGGGTTAGGATCAGGATCAGGTTCAGGTTCGGGTTACGAGCCAATTGATGATGGATTGCGAGCATTCATTGCATCCGAAATTAAGAGAGCATTCCTTGAGGCGACCCCGATGATTTTCGGGTCGATAAAGGAAGGGATCATTGAGCTGATGGAGGATCGTCTCAGGGTGTTCAAGAGTGCATTGGCATCTGGCCAGTCAGGGACACGCACACTCTCCTTCAAGGATTTCAGGGGATGTGGTGCGCCAGACTTCCACGAGGTGAAGGACCCCATTGTGGCCAGGAGGTGGATTGCGGACATGGAGTCTGCTCAGTTGACGAGCTTCTGCCCTGAGGGGTCTTAGGTTCGATATGCTGCAGTTTGTTTGAGAGACCGGGCTCGAGATTGGTGGGAGGCGGTCAGTGACACAGTGAGAGCCCCAGCCATTGAGGCTGTGACATGGTCGGACTTTGTGACCAGGTTTAGGGTTGAGTTTGTGCAGGCTATGGAGCTTCAACAGCTGGCTATGGAGTTTATGGATATGAGACAGACGACTGAGTCGGTGGCGGATATTACCGCCAAGTTTAGGGTGAGGGCCTTACTGGTGGCTCGGTACGTGGGGGATGAGGAGATGCGGAAGACCCACTACCACGACATGTGGAGAGCTGACATTCGGAAACATGTCAGCTACTCGGCATGCCCGACCTTGGATGATATGTTATGAGGGCGAGGGAGTGGGAGATTGATATAGAGAACATCAGAAAGAGGAAGGAAGAGACTGGGCAGGTTACTGGGGTTTTGGGGAAGAAACCCAAGGGGTTCAACTCTAGGACGAAGGGCCATCAGGGCCAGAGCCGCTGTGGGAAGTGTGGCAAGACACGTGAGGGGATTTGTAGGCTAGAGTCATCAGGCTGCTATAAGTGCGGCAAGACTGGGCATTTTAACAAGGATTGTACTGCCCATACCCCCACCTTTTAAACATCAGACCTGATTTGCTTTCATTGCAATCAGAAGGGTCATAAAAGGCCAACTATCCGAAATTAACAGTAGCAGCGCAAGTGGCAGTGCCAGCTCCAACAACCTTGCAGATCACGGATGGCCGATAGGTCAAGACAGATGCTCCACCGGTGAGGAGTCGAGTCATCCAGTTGACCGCCAAGGAGGCGCGTGTCGCACCGTATGTGGTGACGGATAAATTTTCTTCTCCCTAACTCTTATTACCTTTCGGTTATGATATTTATGTGATGTGTTTATGTTCTATATTTAGGATCGTTCCATGTGAACAGCATCCTAGTTCAGGTGTTATTTGAATCAGGGCTACTGAATCATTTGTCTCTCTTGCTCTTAGCAAGAGGTTTTCTGAGTCTTCAGGCATGTTAGATTGTCCTTTAGAGGTCGAGATTGCTAATGACCGATCTATCCGGGCATCAGATGTTTTCATAGATTATGTCTTGAGGTTGCATGATGAGTGTTACCTCGTAGATTTTGTTCCTATTCCATTACGTGGGAATAATGTTATCATCGACATGGATTGGCTGAGCCCTAATGGGGTAGTGATCAACTGTGCACAACACTTGGTGTGTATTAGGACCCCAAGTGGGGGAGAGTTGGTGATTCAGGGCGAGAGGCCGCAACGAGGACCATCTTTGTGTTTAGTGGTGAGGGCTAGACGCTACCTTCAGCAGTGTTGCGCAGGGTATGTCGCCTACGTTATGGATACCCGGGAGGCGAGTAAGGCGACTGTGAGTGATGTACCAGTGGTGCGAGAGTACATGCACGTATTTTCAGAGGAGCTTCCTGGGATACCTCCGGAGAGACAGGTTGAGTTCAAGATCCACTTAGTTCCAGGTGCGGCTCCGATAGCCAAGGCACCATATCGGTTGGCTCCTCCTGAGATGCAGGAGTTCTCTACACAGCTGCAAGAACTGTTAGAAAAGGGATTTATCAGGCCGATCAATTCGCCTTGGGGAGCCCCGATCCTGTTTGTGAGAAAGAAGGATGGGTCGCATCGGATGTTTATAGACTACCGGGAGCTGAACAAGGTAACGGTGAAGAACCGTTACCCACTCCTGAGGATTGTTGATCTCTTCGACCAGCTACAGAGGGCATCTTGGTTTTCCAAGATAGATTTGCATTCAGGCTACCACTAGTTGCGATTCAATGATGAGGATGTATAGAAGACTGCTTTTCAGACTCACTGTGGCCACTACGAGTTCGTGGTGATTCCCTTCGGGCTCACCAATGCTCCTGCCACGTTCATGGACCTCATGAACCGCGTATCCAGACCGATGTTGGATTGGTCTGTGATAGTTTTATAGATGTCATCTTGGTTTACTCCAACACGCAGGAGCAGCACGAGGAGCACTTGCGGGAGGTGTTGGATACCCTAAGGACTGAGAGCTTGTACGCCAAGTTCTCCACATGCGAGTTTTGGTCGACCGGGCCAAAGTGGAGGTCGTGATGAGATAGGAGGTTCCGAAGTCTCCATCTGAGATTTAGAGTTTTCTCGGGTTGGCAGGCTATTACCAGAGATTCATTCAAGACTTCTCCAAGATAGCAGTACCCTTGACCCGAATGACGAAGAAGGCCGTTGTATTTCGTTGGGGGCCTGAGCAGCAGGCAGCATTCGAGACACTGAGGCAGAGGTTATGTGAGGCGCCAATCTTAGGCCTGCCAGAGGGCGTGGATGATTTTATAGTATACTGCGACGCGTCCATCTCGGGCTTGGGCGCGGTATTGATGCAAAGGGGGCATGTTATCGCCTACACCTTGAGGCAGCTGAAGCCTCACGAAGCGAACTAGCCGACGCACAATCTGGAGTTGGGGGCGGTTGTCTTCGCCCTCAAGATCTGGCAACATTACCTTTATGGGGTCCGTTGTACCATTTACACGGATCACAAGAGTTTGAGGTACCTCATGGATAAGCCAAATCTGAACATAAGGTAGCGTCGGTGGCTAGATGTGGTGAAGGATTATGATTGTTAGATCCTCTACCACTCGGGGAAGGCCAATGTTGTGTCCGATGTGCTTAGCCGCAAGGCAGCCCCGATCAGAGACATCTATCTAAGGATGATAGTAGTGACTCCACTTCTAGAGCAGGTCCGAGAGGCCCAGCAGAAGGCTATGAAGGAGGAACATCGGAAAAGCAAGTGTATTGTGGGTCAGGTTTCCTCTTTAGACTATGATAGCTGCGGGTTGTTGAGACTACACCGTAGAGTGTGGGTTCCATATCATGGAGGTGTGTGCCATGTATTTATGGAGGAGACGCACAAATCCAGGTTTTCTATTCATCCCGGGGTAACAAAGATCTACAGAGATTTTCGCCGTGATTACTGGTGGCCCTGCATGAAGCGGGATGTAGCTTGGTACATTGAGAGATGTCTGAACTGCAGGAAGGTCAAGGCCGAGCACTAGAGGCCTCACTGTAAGACACAGCCGTTGGATATCCCTATGTGGAAATGGGAAGATATTACTATGGATTTCATCACAAAGCTTCCCATGACCGCACGAGGGGTGGATTCGATTTGGGTCATCGTGGATCGGTTGACCAAGAGTGCCCATTTCATACCGATCCAGGAGAGCATCTTGGCCGAGAAGCTTGCTGACATCTACATCAAAAAGGTTGTAGCTCGACACGGAGTGCCAGTCTCCGTGATTTCTGACCAAGACGTACGATTCACTTCCAAATTCTAGAAGAAATTTCATGACGAGTTGGGTATTCGTCTGCATTTCAGCACGACTTTTCACCCGCAAAAGGATAGTCAGAGTAAGCAGACCATCTAGACCTTGGAGGACATGCTGCGGGCATGCATTCTAGACTTTGGTGGTAGCTGGGATACCTACCTTTAGGAGTGTCAAAAAAACCCGAACCCGATTAACCCGACCCAACCCGAACCCGAATAAGGTAAATAGGGTGGGGTTTAATAGGGTCAGAACGCTTAATCGGGTTATTCAGGTTAACCCGACTAACCCGAATTATTATTAGGGTCGGGTTTACGATTGATTTTTTCAAAACAATTCAGGTTTCGGGTCAACCCGAATAACCCGAATTATTATTAGGGTCGGGTTTAGGGTTGATTTTTTCAAAATAATTCGGGTTTCGGGTCAACCCGAATAACCCGATGAAGAATTTATTACCAAAACTTTTTTTACTGCGTTGAATGACATGAATTCAAGATCCCATAAGATTTTACAACTAATACATATTTCTTATTTAAACAAACCAGATAGTAAAATTACTATGTATAGAGATGTATAAAATGACATAACTTTCCTCTCTTCTTAATGCAGTACGATTGTGTTGTAACAGTTTTATGAATTTTATTCACTGTTTACATTACTAATATGGTAAAAGAAACTCCAAAAATTTATATGGTATACCAACTTTACAATTTAAGTCCCTATACATGTGGATTATGTATTAAAATGGCACAACATAAAGTCATCTTACATTTCAACCTCAACCCGACTAACCCGATTAACCCGACCCTACAAACCCAAAACCCGATTAACCCGAACTCGGCTAACCCATACCTTATTAGGGTCGGTGTAACGTCCGTAGATCCGGGCTAGTCAATTTTGAGGCAATAAGTGTCGAAAACGACTTTTCTGCAAAAGATTATTTATAATAAATAGTCTTAACCAAGTTTTATTATATGTTACAAGGTTTCCGTACATATAAAGAGCGCCGAATCCGAGTTATAACGAAGAAGTTATGACCCGTCGAAGTTTCGCGACGGAACCGGCACTGCACCGGGAAGAGTAAATAGTGAATTTACAATAGAGCGACTTTTAGCCTTAACGATCTAAAAAAAAGTCATAGAAAATGTTAAACTGAGAGTGTCCATAAAAAGAACGCCCAAATTTGACTTCGTATGAGGAAGTTATGATTTTTCTAAGATTTAGCATAGCAATGCACAGCCCGAAAATTCGAATTTTAGATCGGTCGATTTTCAGCCAAAATAATCTAAACGAGAAATGAAGACATCGTTAATAGGAGTTAAACGATAAAAAGACAGTAAAAAACGGAGCTCGTATGCAAAAGTTATGGACGAAGCTTAGTCGCTACTCTTCGAGCGCGATAAATTCGATACAGTTTTATAAATCTGACATAGAATGAGAATTAGCCAACGGGGTCTAAATGAAAGTTGTAGTAGTCGTAAATACCAACACGTGGATATAAATAAAGTCGGAAACGGAGCTCGTATGCGAAAGATATGGACGAAGCTTAGTCGCTACTCTTCGAGCGCGATAAATACGATACAGTTTTTTGTAAATCTGAGATAGAAGGAGAATTAGCCGACGAGGTCTAAATGAAAGTTGTAGTCCTCGTAAATACCAACGCATGGATATAAAGAACATAGAAAACGGAGCTCGTACGCGGAAGATACAGACGAAACTTAGCGGCTACTTTACTATAAAATCTCTATAAATAAAGGGTGAACCCTTCATTATTTCTTCACACCATAAGCATTTCTTTCTCTCTCTAACTTCTCTCTAACCTCCCTAAACCCCTACCATGTCTAGGGAACCTCCCTAGCATGAGAAGAAAGCCCCGGAGCGCCCGACGGCTCCGAGAAGAAAAGCTTTCGGCTCGGAAACGCTGCTCCAGCGAAGCCCGGTTTTTAATAAAAACCCGCTGTAAGTGAGCTACGCCTATACTATATTTAATATAGCTTTTATTTAATTATAGTAACATTATTAGGACCTTAAAATAATTATTTGGGTTGTTATTATGAGTTATATTGAGTGTTATTTAACACTTATATAATAGTAATAATAGTTAGACTATTAATTAGTCTCGACGAATAATAGACTAAACTCTACTGGTAATAATACTAGGTTTCGTCGAAGGAAATTATTTTTTTTAAGAAGTGAAGCGCTGTCTGAGTTCGAAATCACCACCTTTTCAAGTGAGTGCATAGTTACTTTCATCTTGCACATAGATATGAAGTATTTTATATAAATTACATGCTATGTGTGCATATTATCTGAGTACTTATTGTCTATGCTAAATGAACGATTGTATACATGTTTTAAATGATTTAAACTGTATATGTATTTTATATCTACAACAATGTTGGGGTAAAACATGGGTAGATGTAATAGATGGAATATGAGTTGGATGATGAGTTGAGAGGTGTTATAGACCACGAGGTGAGGGTGAGAGGTGGACGATGTGAGAAGCCTTTTCCCAAACGATGGCCCCGTCATTCAGCAGAGTATGGATGACAACCACAGACTATTCTAGACAGTCCAGTGGAACACTAGCAGGCTCGCAACCTGTAGGTGTTGTGAACGATGTGTTCACCCGGTGTACTCTAAACCTTGGTGATCATACAGACTTGATACCTAAACCCTGGTGATCATGTAGACTTGATGCCTAAAACCTTGGTGATCATGCAGACTTGATACCTAAACCTTGGTGATCATGCAGACTTGATGCCTAAACTATAGCGACTATGCAGACTTAGTGCCTAAACCCTGGCGACTATGCAGACTTAGTGCCTAAGCCCTGGCGACTATGTAGACTTAGTGCCCGTTGTGTAAATCGTGGCAACGATGGACTTCGTGCCGATTCCTTAGGATGATCCTTAGGAATAAATGAACGAGGAATAGCTGATTCTTAGGGTAGATCC
Organism: Lactuca serriola; assembly: GCF_051521515.1. Classification (NCBI taxonomy): domain Eukaryota; kingdom Viridiplantae; phylum Streptophyta; class Magnoliopsida; order Asterales; family Asteraceae; genus Lactuca; species Lactuca serriola. The sequence goes on from NC_136411.1 coordinate 132,929,412, forward strand.
TTAAGAATAAAGAAGATAATGGGGATGGGTAATTGGGTTGATTGTTTAATTGTTTAAACATAATAATTATATTATTGTGGGTTGAAAACCCTATGTACTCACCAGGTTTCCCAACCTGACCCACTCAGTTTATTTATATCACAGGTGTTGAGATGAAGTCAGATTACACTGAGAGACTTAAAAGAGATATAGATCACTAGTGATAATGAATGTAACTTCTGTTTATGCTTATGTTTCTGTATTGACGATGACATCCCAAATATTTTAAAATGAATAAAAATACTTTTCTTCGGAAATGCTTTGATAACGTACTTATCATGTTTTACTGGGAACAAATTTCACAACATTTTTATTAAAAGAGGTACTCCGATTTTTATAAAGCATAAACAAAATCGGTCTTTTCTAGCCGTGAAAATGGGGATGTTACAGTCGGGTTTCGGGTGAATATTTTTTCTAGAAAAAACCCGACTAACCCGACCCATTTAACCTGAAATCCGATCGGGTTAACCCGATTAACAGCCCTACCTACCTCCGTTAGCAGAGTTTTCCTACAATAATAGCTACCACGCGAGTATCAACCGCCCTCCCTTCGAGATGTTATATGGAAGGAAGTGCAGAACCCCGATATGTTGGGGTGAAGTTAGACAATGGGTCATGGGGAGTACCAAAGTGGTACTCAAGACGACAGAGAGGATCCAGCATGTCCGGAGCAGGTTTCAGACTGCTCAGAGTTGGCAGAAGATTTATGCCGACAGATGCCGATCGGACCTGGAATTCCAGGTCGGGGATATGGTTCTCCTGAATGTGTCACCTTCGAAAGGTGTCATCCAGTTCAAGAAGCTGGGCAAATTGGGCCCCAGATACATTGGTCCTTTCATGGTTACAGCCCGGGTGGTCAAGGTGGCGTATAGGTTGGATCTGCCAGCCGAACTTAGCCAGATCCATAGTACATTTCATGTTTCCCAGATGTGGAAGTGCCTAGTAAATGACTCTACGGTGGTACCTCTAGAGGATATACAGGTGGATGACAGCCTGAACTACTTTGAGCGGCCAGTAGCCATCGTCAACAGGAAGACGAAGGATTTGAGGAACAAGAAGGTGGAGTTAGTGAAGGTGCAATGGAAGCACTGCAAGGGCTCGGGATCGACATGGGATCCAGAAGACGAGATGAGGGAGCACTACCCCGAACTTTTCCCAGATGCAGCAGACTTTGAGGACGAAGTCCAAAATAAGTAGGGGAGATTTGTAACGCCCGATTCCTGGTATATGTTTTAATAAGAATTATTCGTTTTTCAAAGGGACTCGATGAGTAGGAGGCCCCAAACTCATCAAGTAGAAATGGGATATTTTGGACACGGGACTTGAAGTCTACTCGACGAGTCGAGAAGCCTCAACTCGATGAGTAGACCTGCTAGAGTGAAACCCTAATTTTTAGGGTTTTCACCCTATTTAAAGGACCTTAACACCCCATTGTGGCCTCCTTCATCGCCTCCCTTAGTCCAAAAAGCCCTAATTCAAGATCTTGAGCTTTGTGAGTGGGTGTGAGTGAAAAAGGAGTGATTCTTTAGTATTTTCTTGAAGGAGTAGAATCTAGAAGTGCTTGGTTAAGGGAAAGAACTTTGGATCCAGAAGAAGAAATTTATTTCCAATTCATTTGAGGAATAAAGTCTATACCTTGTCAATTTGTTCGCTAGATCTCTTCATGGAGTAGTTTAGGGCTATTTGGAGCATATTATGGAACCATTCATGGATGCAAGCATGCTTTGGGGTAATAACTTCAGACCCAGAGTCGTTGAGGGACTCCTTGGCATAAAGGTGCCAACTTTATCGCCATAGGAGTCCCATGCATCATATGAATCACTTTTTAGGGCCTTTTTGAGCTAAATAACCCATGCATGAACGTAAAGTTTGAAACTTTACGTGATATATCGAACCTAGGGATCCAAATCTACGCTTTGGATGCATTAAGTCTGACAAAAGTCGACTGTCTGGATTTAGACTATGGAGGACTCGACGAGTTGTTCATACAACTCAGCGAGTTGGGTCGTGGTCCCACAACCTTTTTTTGTTACTGAGCAAACTCGTTGAGTCTAGAAGATGACTCAGCAAGCTGGCCATGGTTTGGGTTACGAAGGTTGAGGAACTTGGCGAGTGTAAGGAGGGACTCGGCGAGTTGTGGGTAAAAGATCCCGACAATGCTTTGAGGATAAACTCGACGACTTCATGAAAGTACTCGATGAGTTGGATCGATATTTCAAGGTTAATGGATTATGGAACTCGACAAGTTGATGGACCAACTCAGCGAGTTGAGTCAACTAGGATGTTGACTTTAACTAGGATGTTGACTTTGACCTTGACCATTGACCAGATTTGACCCTTAAAGGGGATTACGAGTATGAAAAAGTAATTAAAGGGGATTGTTATGTGTAGGAGTTTGAGAGGGGTTGATCCCAGAGCCAAGGAGTATGCTTGACAGTATGTTTTTGTTATGTTGTTATATGGTAGTGGTAAGGGTGAACTAGTCCCCATAACTGGTTGAGATAAACCGGAGGGGTAGGTCGGACACCCCAGTATATCTGACAGGGGTAGGTTAGGCACCCCGATATACTTAGCATGGGTAGGATGAGCACCTAGATATGCTCAGCAGGGCAGGTCGGGCACCCAAATATGTCTGGCAGTATGATTATAGTATGGTATGTGGTATGATGGGGGAACTCACCAAGCTTCGTGCTTAAGGTTTATAGTTTTGGTTTCAGGTACCTTTTCTTCGAAGGGAAAGGAGCCGGCGTGACTACAGTGCATCACACACACGATTTTCCGCATATGAGATTCTTGGGATTTGTACTCTGGCATTGTTACTATTTTATGACATGCATTTGAGACACTTGATCTATGGGTTTTATGAAGTGAAATAATTGATGATGTTTTCTATAAATTGTTTTAGGAATCGTTATATCAAAAATGAAATTTTTGGTCATGATTTTTGGGATGTTACAAATAGCTCAATCCTAGATCTAGTTTCTTCATGGCCCCCGGAAGGATAAAAAACTTGGACTTGTGCGCCTCCTCCAAGATCTTTTGCCTCACTCCCCCAAATGCCGGAACCCAAACTCTACAACACTGAGTCAATAACCCCCGACTTTCTCGAACAAACAATGGAATATGCCCTCGAATCCACTCAATCTTCCACTTCTCCTTTTTCAAACCCTCCACCTGTGCTCCTTTGATCATATCCACCAATGGTGAGGTGACTTTCATCCTCAAACAACCATCTCGAATCGGAACACTAGTCGCCTTGCGACTAAAAGCATCGGTCACGACATTGGCCTTCCCAGAATGATATAGAATCTCGCAGTCATAATCTTTTACCACATCTAACCATCTTCTCTGTCTCATATTCAGATTCTGCTGATGCATCAGATATTTCAAACTCTTGTGATCGGTGAAAATGGTGCATCATACCCCATATAAATAATGCCTCCAAATCTTGACGGCAAACACCACCACCCCCAATTCCAAGTCATGAGTAGGGTAATTCGCCTCATAAGGCTTCAGTTGCCTCGAGGCGTAAGCAATCACATGCCCCCTCTGCATCAAAACAGCTACCAAACCCGAAATAGAAGCGTCACAATACATTACAAAATCATCAAATCCCTCAGGTTGCAGTAGAATTGTGGCCTCACATAATTTCTGTCTCAATGTCTCGAAAGCCAATTGTTGATTTGGACCCCACTGAAAGGTCACACTTTTCTTGGTCAAACGGGTCAAAGGTCCGACAATCTTGAAGAAATATTGGATAAATCTCTGATAGTACCCCGCTAGACCTAATAAATTTCGGATCTTGGATGCCTTATATGGAACCTCCCAACGCATTACCGCCTCAATAATGGCCGGATCTACCAAAATACCCTCTTGGTTGATGATGCGCCCCAGAAAATGCACCTCACGCAACCAAAACTCGCATTTGGAGAATTTGGCATAAAGCATCTCCCTCCTCAAGGTATCCAACACCTCCCTCAAATGTTGCTCGTGATCCTCCTTGGTCTTACAATAGATCGAGATATCATCAACAAAAACGATCACAGACCGATCCAGCATCGGTCTGCAAACCCTATTCATGAGATCCATGAACGTTGTTGGAGCATTAATGAGCCCAAATGGCATCACCACAAACTCATAATGACTATAACGAGTTATGAACATCGTCTTTCGTATGTCCTCATCCCTGATCCTCATTTGATGATACCCTGACCGAAGATCAATCTTGGAAAACCAAGATGCACCCTAAAGCTGAGCAAATAAGTCATCAATCCTCGGAAGCGGCTAACAGTTCTTCACTGTTAGCTTGTTCAGCTCCCGAGAATCAATACACATCTTGTGTGACCCATCCTTCGCTTTCACGAACAAGATCGGTGCTCTCCACATGGAACTGCTCAGACGAATGAATCCCCTATCTCACAGCTCCTGAAGCTGTGCAAACAACACCTGCATCTCAGGCGGACCTAGACGATACGACACCTTGGCTATCGGAACCGCACCAGGCACCAAATCAATACGAAACTCCACTTTCCTCTTGGGAGGCATCCCAGGAAACTCCTCTGGAAATACGTCCAGAAAATCTAGCACACTAGGTACCCTGCTCATCTCTGACGTGGCCTCCACCCACGTATCCGAGGAATAAGCCGAAAACCCAGAACAACCCTGCTGAATGAGTCTCCTAGCCCTCGCAGCCGAACAGAGAGTTGGCCCATACGAGGCTCTCTCCTTATGGATAACCAGTTCTCCCTACTTAGGGTTCAAACCCTCACCAGCTGATGCTCGCAATCTATCATGACCCCATTGGGCCCCAATCAATCCATCCCGATGATCACCTTCAATCCTCTTAAAGGAATCGGAACCAAATCAATAACAACCCTCTCCCCGAACATATTCAGAACAGTCCTCCGAAATACCCTCGCATCGCTAACGGTACGATCATCCGCAATCACCACCTCAAGTGGGGAATCCAAAGTCCCCGGAGCATCTTGAAACTTCTTGCTGAGCGTAAGAGATACAAATGATCGGGTAGCCCCCAAATCAAAAATAAAAAGAAATTACAAACCATTGACCAAAAATATCCTTATACAAGATCATAACCATATAAGCATAAACAATAAAATAAATAAAACATAAATAGATCACATACCAGTCACGACGTCTGCCGCTGCTCGGGCCTCCTCTATAGTCAGCTGAAATGCGCAGCTCTACACTGCAGGAGCTTCTGCCTTGACCGGGCAGCCATTAGTAATCCTCATTGTGGCGGGCACAGGCACTGTCCCTGGTCCTCCTCCTATAACAAACTTCGGACAATCGGCCTTTTTATGACCGTTCTGGATGCAATGGAAACAGATCAAGCCCTTCTTGGGGCAATCCCTACTTACATGGCCCGGCTAACCACATGCATAACATGTCGAGCCTGCTGTTGGATAGGCTCCACTGTGCGGCTTACCGCACTTGGCACATCGGCCACGACCCTACTAGCCCCTGCTGGGAGGATCGAATGTCTTAGGCTTCTTAGCCTGACCCACTACTTCCTGAACCTGCTCCAGCTTACGCTTCGTCCGAAGCTCCAACTTAATTTCCCATTCTCGGGCCTTCTCCACCATGTCATTCAAGGTCTTGCACCCCGAAAATCTCACAAACACGTGGATATCATCCCTCGGCATGGAATGATACATCGTCTTCTTCATCTCCTCATCTGCAGCGTACTGCGGGACCAATAGTGCTCTCTCCCGAAACTTGGCGGTGATTTTTGCCACAGTCTCTGTAGTCTACTCTAGATCCTAAAACTCTCTCACCAAACACTACACCGCGATGGTCGGTGCAAACTCCTGATCAAACCTCCTCACAAACTCCTCCTAATTCATCTCAGCCACACCTGCTAATCCCACCTCGCGGGTAACCTCTTCCCACCGGTTTCATGCTAGGTCCCTCAACATACAAGACACAAACCCCACCTTTACCACCTCGGGGCAACATCTCGTGCGCTGGGCATTCTCCATGTCCGCCACCCAACGTCGACTAGTTATGGGATCCCCGACCCCAAAGAACTCAGGCGCACCACAGACCTTAAACTCCCAGAATGAGGGAGCTCCGGCCCCAATCTGGCCTGCAGCAATCTCGATTCGGAAAGACCTGAGCCGCTCCTCCATGATCTCCATGATGCCTTCCTTGACGGTACCAAAGATCACCGGGGTAGCATCAAGGTTTCCACAAGTAACCTCAGCCACGATAAGATCGTGTAACCTCTTATCAATAGGCTCTGCACCAGAGCCTAAACCTGATCCTGATCCTGATCCTTAACCCGAACCTCGCTTGATCATCACTATCCTCAACTGAAAAATACCACATGATAAAAATGATAAGGAATTCGAAGGGGATTCCTCCTCACCGGACTCTTTAGAGCTTCCAGGTCTGATATTGTTTTGGGTACATATCATGTGCTTTCAGTAGTACGGGCCCAATACTACCTTCCACACCTACATGTACCTTCCCCAAGGCCATACCTGATACCCCTAATTCACCCAACCACAAATCATGACCCGCAAAACATAATACCAACTCAGATCCTAGAGTATTATAGGATTTCTCAATCCCTACTAAACCAGAAACTTAAGCCAATCATAGCAGATTTCCCTATGCATGCAAGTTATACACAAATAGAATCACATAGACTGTCAAATAAGCTTCTACCCTAAACCACAACCAAACAAGGAATAAGAATAAGGTAGAATTCATCATTCTAGGGCTATGCAATCCTAGACATATACAACTTTGAAAGCATACACATAGAAAGTAATTAATTCAACATCAATTTCCAAATATAACAATAGCATGGCTAGTACATTGGGAACGCTTACTTGAACTTGGCCGATTATGCGTATTGCACTCTCCCCTTTTACTTGCAAAAACCGTTTTCAAGAAAATTTTCAACTTTTGGTTTCTTTTTGAAAAAGGGTTTACCATTTCCTCAGTTTGAGTTCTAACAAACCCAAGAGTGTGCCCGAATCCCTCAAACGAAGGCTATGATACCAACTTGTAACAGCCTAAATTTCATAGAAAATTTTTCATTAAATAATTAGAAATATCAACCACATTTGTCTTCCAAAAATCCCATTACATAACCATATTGTTTAAAAGAATAGAGTATCCAAATACTAAGTGAGGAAATACTAGAGATTGCACGCTCCACCATCAAGCCGTGCCCTTGCCCTTAGAACCAGAAGTACCTGAAACACCCAACAAAACTATAAGCACACGCTTAGTGAGTTTTCCAAAAGCACAATAAACACATAACCACATATTGCCATGCACACACACACACACACACACACACACACACATATATATATATATATATATATATATATACATACATATATATACATACATATATATACATACATACATATATATATATATATAAGTTTGCCATGCACTCCTTCCATGGTCTTCATTTGGAATGACATGGGCTACGCTCATGGTCTTGTATCCCAGATCCTTGGGCTCCCCCCATGGTCTTCACACAAGTCTACACATATATCAATTAGCAGACCATTGCATACTCAATACTAAACATCTCATATCAAATAATCAGCCAACCTTGGTGCCTTCGACCCATGGGTGTAGTGAGAAAACTCACCTCAGTCTGCTAAACACAATAGTTGCTCGTCTATCTGTCTGAAACCTCACATTGAACAATGGTACAAATAACCCTAAATTAGGATTATAACTCAACCTAGTCAAACAGTCCAAAAACCTAAGCCTAAGTCCTTCCATGGTGGCCCAAAAGTCTTTCCTTTACTAATGGTCCTAGGATCCAAAATAAAAGCTATTAATGGTCCATATGGCGCAATAAGGCCCAACCAATACAACTATGGCCCAAATCAGAATAACAGACCACTAACTCTAAATGGGACCAGGCCAAAAAATGAATAAGGCCCAAAAAGTCTACAAGCCCACACGAAGCCCAAACCCATCCGGGGTGTGTACGCCCAACGTACCACTCCAGTACACTTAGCGTACTGAGCCCCTTGGTTGTACGTGCAGCGTACATGATATTACGTCCGGCATACAAGTAGAATATGCACCAATGACCATTAAGTGCATAATACTTGCGATTTCAATTTCAAACTTCAGATCTGAGTCCATTAAGATGTCCTAGGGCATAAAGTTGGCAACTTTATCCCCTTGCATGCCATAAGGGACCCCGATACTTCATTCTTCCCATTAAGACCTCATTTAAGACCTCAAACTCATGCATGGTCTCAATACAACCTTCAAGATGACACCTTTATGCATCAAGCAATCTCAAAGAGCTTAGATCTAACAATCCTAGTCTCTGGAGTTTCTGAACTCACAAGAGAGGGTCCAAGAACCAAAAAGGTACTTCATAACAAAACCCTAGCTCAAACTAACAAAAGAGATGACAATGTTATGACTTTTTACCTCCAGAAGTTCCTCAAGACGAACTAGATGTAGGATCTAGAAGCTCAATGACGCCCAAGACTTGATCACCACCTTCTCCCTCTTGAATGCTCTCTAAAATGGCCACCAAAACACTCTTTAAGCTCAAGGATCACACTCTCATGAAAATATGGGATTAAGCGACGAAATGAGGCTATGGAGGTTGATTAGGGTTTGGTCCAAATGATATAAGGTTATTTAAATATGGTGCAAGTCAAGTAATTAGGGTTTTAGCCACCTGCCACATACGCCCTACGTACCTGCTCATACGCCCCGCGTACGAGCCTCAACCACCCGATGCTTAACACTCACGTACGCTAAGCGTACCAAATGTACGCCCAACATATGAAAGGACCCTTTTGGCCAAAATGAAAATATTTGAAGGTAAACAATGGAATACCTGGATTAGAGTGTCACAATAACAACATATTTTTAATATGATATATGGCAAATTGATTTCAAGAAAAACTGTTTTTCTTAATAGACACCTACTTGAAAATTTTTATATAGCTTGCCTTGAAGGTTTCCTTAATGCATGTTATCCTAACAAAATATTTGAAGGGCCCTTTTTGCCAAAATGAAAATATTTGAAGGTAAACAATGGAATACCTGGATTGGAGTGTTACAATAACTACATTTTTTAATATGATATATGGTAAATTGATTTCAAGAAAAATTGATTTTCTTAATAGACACCTACTTGAAAATTTCTATATAGCTTGCCTTGAAGGTTTTCTTAATGCATGTTATCCTAGCCAAATATGTAAGCCTTAAGATCCATTTTTAGATATAAAGAAAACATCTTAAGGTTGGAATCGTCATTTTAATATGAAAACACTAGGTATGCTTTTATATCAAAATGAAGATAATATCTTTGTTTACTAAGAACTAGTGGGATCGATAGTAACATTCCTAACCTTGTATAATCAAAACATACTTAATCATGAGAAACTACATTCTGACTACACAAAGCTCTTTCACTTTGACTCAGAAAGATTTTCTAAGATGAAAGACTTAGGAAAGACAAGATACATTCTTGGAATTTAAAAATCTACAGAGATAGATGAATATGAATGTTAAAGTTTTTATATCTTTATGCATAAGTTGATAATATATTGAAAGAGATCAAGATAAAAGATTACTTTGAAGGACTCATGGCATTACAACATGGCACCATTTTGACTTGCCTCAAAAGGACCTAACATATATGTTTGAGCTAGATAAAATGATTTATATTCATTTGCTTGGCAAATGAATTTATCATTTATGCCATATTATACATAAGCCGTGGTATATGATCATGTCATGAACATATCGTAAGATACCAATTGGATACATGGGTAAGTCAATGGAAGACTATGAGAACATTCTAAGAGTACTTAAGAAGAACTAAGAGAATGTATATGAGATAATCAATTTAGAAGAAGATGTTAATGTAAGGAGCTACACAAGATGTTGCATTCAAAACAGATATAGATATAATTATGAATTATAATTGGATTATGACATCATTATGAATGAAGAGTAAGTTTTTCTAGAATGATATCCAAGAAAAACATAATAGCACAGTCTAGTACCAAATCACAATATACTACTACTTCAGAAGTTGTAATCAAATATAACTGGATGAATGAATTCATTGAAAAACTAAGTTATGTCCTTTTATTATGGGATAACCTGGAAAGCTTTGTGACTTTAAGAGGATACTTAATCAAGCTAAGAAACTCTATGTCACATACGAGACCCAATCATATTCTCCGAGATATTTATTTATACTTAAAATAAAGTTAAATATGGAGATGATAGTATTCATAAAATTCACACAAATTAAATTTAGTCAGAATCATTAGTAAAGTATTTCCTTAAGCTAAGTATGTATGGTCACACTTTCAGCTATAAGAATTTGTTATTCTAGAAATGGGATTTCATTTGTATTTAGTATTTGGATATTGGAAGATTAAGGCAACAACTACATACATTGTTTTCATATATTGGGATATGATCTTCATAAAAATACTTGTTGTGTTCTATATTAACATGTTTAATCCACGAATAATTTTATTATTCTAAATGTGAATATTTGGTTATAATTGTGGGAACAATTGTGAAGTAAGATTAATATAAATTGGATTGGTTAACTTTCACTAGATGAAAGTAGGCAAGGTTTTGTAACCAAGATTCATAGGTACTTGTCAAAGAACTGGTATTAGACAGACCCGCATCAAGATCACCTCGTAGATCACTTTCATGAGTGATACTTGATAACAGGTACTATTTTTGTATCCTTAATACCTAAGACACATAGTGGGACTTAAGTGTAGGGAGTGCTATGCTTTGATGTGGTAAAATTTTGATTCTTAACCGAGTAATTATAAAGGATATTTTTAGGTGTGATGTGAAATATGCAAGAGGCTTATGTAGTCAAGATGGGATTTGTTCCTCTTATGTGTTGAGAGCTAGGAATCTAATGAGAAGTACCTAAAGTTGAATACTAAACGAGATTGATTATGGTCCAAGTCTCATGTTCAATAGGATGTTTGTAACAAAAGGATAACTGATAAACTTACCTTATACATCAATTGCAACTTTGAGCTTATGGGAATTAGATGTTGATAGAATGGTACAAAATCACATATTATTAGGGACAATGAAATGGTGTTAAAAGTTCACCATTTTCTATGTCAATCTATGATATGTCTTGTGCAAGTGAGAGATTGAAAGATCTTTATGCCAAAGAGATATTATAAAATGATATTGCTAGATAATATATGATCTTAATAGAGTCACACTAACAACAACTTGATGATAATATATATATATATATATATATATATATATATATATATATATATATATATATAAGAACTTGTTTCTTGATAAATATTTATATTAATATATATTATTTAGAGTAAATTATTGAAATCGTCCCTGTGGTTTGGTCAAAATTGCACGTTTGGTCTCTAACTTTTTTTTGCACACGGATCGTCCCTGTGGTTTGATTTTGTTGTGTTTTTCGTCCCTATGGTTTGGTAAAAGTTCCATGTTTGGTCCCTAACTTTATGTATGTAAGGGAAGAAAAATGCAACAAAATCAAACCACATAGACGAAAAACGCAACAAAATCAAACCATAGGGACGATCCGAGTGCAAAAAAAAAGTTAGGGATCAAACGTGCAATTTTGACCAAGCCACATGGACGATTTCAGTAATTTACTCTATTATTTATAAGGATTTAATTCTAAATAATTATTATACTTCTTGTAATTAATTGGAAAATAATTATTTTTTGAAAATAATATTTTTCTAATGAAGGTATCAAATAAATAGGCTTGGAATAATTTATATAAACCATTTGCTTTTATATAAACTAAAGTACTTAGTTTTTATAAATACTAAGAGTATATTTTAATATAAACTAGAAGTTTGTTAGACACTCCTCCTTCCTCTCTCCATGCAAAGCCGGGGACATGGGGGTAGGGTGGGTTTTATGTTTTGCTTCAAGTATCTTCCATAAGTACAAGCCCTTACCTTGTCCCATGATTTAGGATGGAGGTGTAAGACTTCCTTGTCTTATTCCATGTATATAAGGAAGATTAATGAGCTAGTTTTTCTTCTTGATTTTCCCTTGAAAAATCCAAAGATATGCTCTCATTTTCTTGCTCTCTTCTTCTCTAATTCTTATTAGGTTAAGGCACGATGATTTAAAGTTGATGCTTTCACACTCTCTCTGAGTTAATACTTGGTATTAACTTAAAGCATAGGATATTTACATTATTACAATATTTTGGCTAGCACCTCTATCAAGTTGATATATTGTTGGTGTCCAAGATAAAAAGGAGCTTTGCTTTAAATTCTACATCAACTTCCTAATTGACAAAAGGAAACAAAGTCTTCAATGGTTGTATCTTTTTCCTTTCTATTGGTGATTTAATCTTTCCTAGATTTGTAAAATGATCCTTAATTGGAACAATGCTTTTAATTTATTTAAATGTAAAAATTCTTTCGTTGCTAATCACTTCAAGTTTAACACTACAATTAGAATATTTTTGATTAAAAATCCAATAGTTTCCTCACCAATTCAGTTGAAAATAATCTGAAAGATCCTTTGACATACTCTTTGTGATCAATAAGTTCTCTGGATATTTCAACAATTGATTTTGAGATGGATGATTCGAGCTCTTTATAGGTGATTGGTTTGGCCTCTACAAGAGTGGGAGCATGAGTAGGCTTGGAAAGTTGTTGTAGGATGATATCCATTTTAGCTTCCAAACATTTTAGGCTATTACACCCGCTCCCGAGTTGAAGCAAAGAAAAAAAAAGAGAAGAGAAAAGAATGTAAGGAGAGAAAAGAAGAGAAAAGAAATGAAAACAAATTTGTCTTTTGTGCTCCCGAATTGGAGAGAAATGGAAGGAAAGATAAACATTTTATTCCTTCTTTTCAAATCCTCCCAAATTGGAAGGAAAGTTAGGAGGGAAAGTGATCCTTCCATTTCCTTCCTCTTCCTTCCTTTAATGAAACTCGGGAGCATCAATCTCTTATACTTTCCTCTCAATTCCACCCATTTCCTTTCTTTTCTCTCCTTAAGTTGAACTCGGGAGTAGGGTGTTAGAAAAGGGTCCCAAACCAGCGGTGGGCTTGTGTTCTTTTGAAACTATGTTTATAGATTTTGATGAACACTTTGTTGGTTTTGTAGGAAGCTTTTGAGAGGTTTCAGTTTGTTGGATGGTGTGAGGCTTAATGAAAATGCTGGGCATGATTTTGATGGATTCAGTGGCATATTCCTCGGAATCGTTTCCAAACATTTCATTCTTTGAACTTAGTTGAGTTCTAGTCAGAGTCTTGGATGAAGACTTCAATGTTGTTGAAGACTTTTTCGAGCTTCTTTTGCTTTCTTTTTGAGAAGTTCTTCTGTCAGGGCCTTGATTCGTGCAATTTCTTCAGTCGCTTTCTTCTTTTCTTCCTTGGATTTCTTTTCAACGGCCACCCATTCTTTTCTTTCTTTTTCTCGTTTCTCCATAATATCATGGAGAGTTTTCTTCTAGAGTGCATCAATTTCATATGTTGCTTCTTTATCTTTCTTCTCTTTCTCCTTTAACTCTTTCTCTCTTATGATTTTGGCTGCAATGGACTTGCTTCGGTTCGAAGAGCCACATTGATCCGGTGACTTGATCTTATTTGAAGGATTAGGAGAAGTTTTTACTGTACAAGATCATGTTAAAATTGTACACACGCGTACACAAAAATGCAAGCCATTCCTTAGAACTCTGTTCAAGAAAAGATAGATATTGAAGTATTTGTCCATCCACACTTATAGGATGCTTTTTAGGTTAGTCTTGAAAAAGGATTTTCTATGGATATATCCATAGTTCTAACAGTGTAAGTTGTATCCCAAGCAGAGGCTTTAGAAGTGTAGTGTATTATAAACAAATAAGATATTTTATTATGTATTCAAAGAAATTTATCTAAGTGGGTATCCATTTGAGGATTAGTGGACGAACTAATTCCAACATCCTTTTAAGAGGGAATGGCTATGGAAGCAAACTTAACCCCTTTTACTTTTGACACACCTCCTTCTTGAGGAGGTGAATGGATGACTTTAGGTTCCTCTGACCTAGTGGGAGGTCTTTTATCACCCCCGGACTATTGAGAGTCTATAGTGTGCAATAGGATACGCCTTTTGGGTGTAGGATATGGAATAGTTGAATATTTTTGTTTCTTTTTTTCTGTCTTCTTCTTCATGATGTGTTTTCCTTTAGGATAAGTTTTGTTGACTTAGGACATGGATACATTATGTAGAGTTCTTGCCGAGGATGGGGTTGGATGTTCCCATTCTGTTTTATCTGTATCCTTAATATGTTGGAAAAAAATAACTAAATTTCTTGGAATTAGATCCAGAAGAGCAACAGGTAGACATTTGGTGACTCTAAAAATCAACTTTATCGGGAACAGAAAACCTCTTCATTTGACGAGTTTCAAACATGTCCAAAGATTCATCAACAGGAATCTGGGAGGCATTGTAGAGGGATTCAAGGAAAATAGCCTAGAATCTCGTGTGTGGAATCTCCGTCTTCTTGGTGCCGATGTATTCCTTGAAATTGTTCCATAAACACATTGTCTAGTCAATAGGTCTTCCGGTGATGATTCTCCATGGGATTTGAAGTCATGCAGTTCTTAGTTGATTAGTTCCTCTAGTCTTCCTAGTAAGGCACTGAATGATCAGTTGAATAAGAAAGTTCCATGTAACTGGAAGCTTTGACTTCTTGAAGTTGTTGGTGGTTTCAAGTGGTGCTTTATGGCCTATTCCAAGAATTTTAGTGAAGACTTGTGTAGTCAAGGGTGTTTCATACCGTGATCGAATAACATATCTAGGAAAACCAATGGATTTGAGCAAGACGTGTTTGTTTAGGTAGACTATCTTGACATTAATTAGTTGGAATTGAATTCGATAAATATTATCATCGACCTAATTAGAGACGTATGGTTTCACCAGATAGTCGAATGAAACATTTGACGTGGTGATGGTGAGTGCAACAAAAAGAGAATGGTGTTTTATAGCTTCACTCAAAGGAGTGAGGACAACATCGGAAAGAGTGATATCAATAACTTCTTGGAGATTGCATGAAATAGTTTTGAAGAAAGGTTAACTGAGATGAAGGTCCTGGATTTTTGGATGATGTTCCTTATTTTTTTCGTAGTTGCAGGTTATGAGAAGATGAACAAGAAAGAGATGGAGAGAGAAAAAAGGATAGGTTGAAACTGTTTGGAGAGTGTGGGTGAAAATCATGGTAGAGAGGCGATTTATATGGGTTTGGATTATCGGATATCATCATGCACCATCAGACATTTCATAAAAAAAAATTATAAAATGTGATAAGTACGGTGCATTTAATGATAATGACAAATTCATTAAATGCAAGTTTTGAGTGATTCGGTAATCAATGTTCAAATAACCCGAATTTATGTAACTAGAAACTAACTTATAGATTGTTTTTTTATTTTCTTAGAAAAGATGGGTCCACCCATGGAGAGGAAGAAAACTTTTGAGATAAACATGTCTTTTATTTTAAAGAAAAGGTTGTACTTTTAAAGAGAGAATGATTTGAACAATTAAATGTAATCGGTTTTGATTTCAAATGCAAACTTTATTTGTAAGGACAATGTGTTCAAAAAGAATAAAACTGATTAAGCATTTAAGACAAATCATAAGAACTCTATTTATTATACATTTTGACACCTGTAAATGAGTTCTTCTAACGGGATGTACTAAGTAACACTTGAGGAGAAAAACTTTTAAAAACATAATGTTAGATTAAACAAAAAAGTGTTGGTGGATTGTGTCACTTATTGTATTTTAGAGTAATGGGTTAACTTATTCACCAAAATCAATCTTGATGGATATTAAACAAGTAAAGAGGGTTTGGAGTACACACCTGTTTAATTATATTCAAGGTTCAAAGTAGACTGTCATTTTGGGGTGAAGCCTATGAATGAACGGGGGTTCAGGGTTAGCACCCCTGGATGGGGTCGAAGGGGCGGCATCCCCTGGCGGAGTCCAAGGGGGGGAGCCCCTAGTTAGGGTCGAAAACACACCAAATTCTAGAAATTTGACCCGATTTTGGACTTCATCTGCACTCTGATTAAAACCCAATTTTATGACACATCACTTTTTGACTGTTGGAAAACTATTTTATGACATTTTGGGTAATTTTATGACAGATAAAATTTTCTTGTGATAGTTTTCAGACAATGAGGTATATAATCCGTTTTTGGTATTCATTTTCTGGTACTCGTGATTTTTATAACATCCAATTCTTTTTTCTTGATCTCTTATTCATAGTATTATTTGTTTGAAGATTAGGAGTACCACCCAAATACTTCAATCTAAAGGAGATTACACAATTCTCAGGATTTCCAAGTGCCTTTATTACCCTACATTTCTAACAAAAAGTATATATTTGGTTTGAAGAGAGAATCAAAGGACAATTTGATTGTTTCTGATATGAGCTTTTGATATTGTAGAGAGCAATTCTTCTAAGAAATCGTAAGAATTAATTTCACATTCCAAAGGATTCAGACACAGAGATATTTTAAGTTAACATATAGGATCAGGATTAAGCATCCCCAACATGTTATGAAAGTTATTAAACGTTTTTTGATCAAGAGCCTTTGTGAAAACATTTGCAACTTCTTTTGTGGTGGAAACAAAAAAAAATCAACATTTTCTTTCAAGATGTTATCTTTCAAAAATGATATCGAATATCGAGATGGTTGGCCATTGAGTACTGAATTGGATTATGTCGGATATCAATAGCACTTTTAGAATCACAATAGATTGGTACCTTTAACATACGATATCGGTAGTCTAGAAGTTGTGATTTTCCAATCAATTTTGTATCCATCATTATCATAATTGATAAAATCTTGAATACTAAAGTCATTTCCGATTAGATACCATAAACCCAATGACTATGTTCCTCGAAGATATTTGAGGATTTGTTTCACAACAGTGAGATGTGAGACCTTAGGATTAGCCTGATATCAGGAACATTGGCAAGCGGGGAACATGATATCATGTCTACTTTTAATAAGGTACATAATAGATTCAATCATTCAACGATAAGTCTTCTGATCGACTTTTTTTTCTGGATAGATCAGCAGACATTTTAGTACCAAAGGACATGGGTACCTTTGATGATGCATAGTTATCCTTTGAATACTTCTTGAGCAATTCAGAAGTAGAGTTCTCTTGATGAAGAAATGTACCTTGTAGAGATTGTTTTACCTGCAAACCTAGAAAGAAATTCATTTCACGATTCATGCTAATTTTAAGCTACTTACCAACCATGGATTCGTCAGTTGATCTGATGATGATGTCATCAACTTAGATGTATACAAGCATTAGAAGTTTTTGATTTGACCTTCTAAATAACGTTGGATCAACGACTCCTTTGATGAATCCAAAATCTTCCAAGAACTTAGGCAAAGTTTCATACCCAGTATGAGGAGCTTGTTTGAGACCAGAGAGTGCTTTCATCAGTTTGTAATAATGGTTAGGAAGACATAGGTTTTCAAAATCTATAGGTTGCTGGAGATATACTTCTTTCAATTCTCCATTGAGAAAAGCACTTTTGAAATCCATCTAATGAAATTTCATGTTTTTGTGAGCTGTATAGCCGAAGAATATGTGAATTTCTTCCAATCTTGCGATAGGAGCATATGTTTCATTATTATCGATCCGTTCTTGCTGACAATAGCCTTTAGCAACTAATTTGGCTTTGTTTCGGATGACAATTCCTAATTTATTGACCTTGTTTCGAAGTACCCAATGAGTTCCAATAATTGTTTGATGCTTTGGAGGGGGGATAAGGGTACAAACTTCATTTCTTTTGAATTTAGCTAACTCTTCTTAAATGGAAGTGATCCAATTAGAATGTTCTTGAGCATCGGAGATCTTTTTGGGTTCCACCAATGAGATGAATGTGACATAATGACACTCATCCTGAATAGATTTCGTTAACATTGTTTGAACACCAACATTGAGATTTCCAATGTCTTGGTTTGTAGGATGGCCATTGGTCCAATTGTGAAGACAAAGTGCAAGACGATCGATTGCAGTCATTGATGTGATGTTTTGTATTGTGTTGTGAGAGGCTTTTGAATGTTTATCGGAAGCTCCCACCGAACAACACTCACCAGAAGATAGATTCTCAAAGGGTATAGTGTTGACTTTTGGAGGAGTGGGTGACGAAGCATCCGAAGGGTCAGAAGGTTCCGAGTGCTCCCCCTCAACTAGAGATAAGGACTCTTCTCAGGTTGAAGTTTCTGAAAGAATGGGTACAGAGGAATTTGTGGAAACCGAAGCTTCATTCAAATTTAAGACGTCAACATCAAGAGTAACTCTGGGAAGTCCGAACAGGGAGTCAAATTCAATATTAACAATAACTTGTTGAACTGGTTTGTCCGAGGAGGGTGTGTCACTTTCCCTAATATGGGAGGTGACATAATTATGTGAAGTATTTCGAACATACAAGTCATCAAATGTGACATCAAAGCTTTCTTCCATCAAACATGTTCTTCTATTCAAAACCCTATATGCAACTCCTTTGGTGATTTATCCAAGGAAGATAGCTTCATCACACTTTGGTTGAAACTTCCTCATGTGATCTTTATTATTCTTGATGAAACACCTGCAACCAAATATGTGAAAGAATTTAACATTAGCTTTCTTACCATTGAGTGCTTGATATAAAGTGCATTTGAGATGTTTGTTTATTATGCTTCAGTCCTAAAAAAACAAGTAGTGGCTACAACATCAACCCATAAGTGTTACAGAAGATTTGCAAAGTTAAGCATGGATCTGGAATATTCAAAGAGTGTTCGGTTTCTTCTTTCGACAACACCATTATGTTGAAGAGGGTAGAGATCCGAGAAATTGTGTTCAATGCAATTATCAACAATATAATTATTTAAAAGGGAATTGTAAATTCAGGTTCATTGTAACTCTTGATGCTTCTGACAGGAAGCTTCATGATGACTTCAATTCCTTTGATGAAGTTGATTAATTCTTTAGCAGTTTTTGGTTTTTGGAGAAGAAAGAAAACTCATGTGAAACAAGTGTGGTTGTCCATAATTACCAAGATGTATTTCTTCCGAGACATGCTTTCTATTACAGAAGGTATGTAGAGGTCAATGTGTAGTAGTTGTAGAGGTTCTTTGATGGTAGAATCAATGAGCAGAGGATGTAAAAGTTTTCAGCACAATGCCATTGATGCAGAAATAGATGTTTCTCAACATGTTGGAAAGATGATATTTTTGCCAAGGATTCTTCTATGCCCGTCTAAACAAGGCATGTTTCCATTCATGCTAAAGAGAAAACGATTTCTAATTCTACTATGTTTTGTGACGACAACCAAAAAAAGGTCAAGAACAAACAATTCCAAATGTAGGTATTTATCTTTCAGAATCGGTTTTCTCGCATGACCAACTTTATGTGACACTATTCATAAGGATATCACGTGCCAACACAAAATTATTAGTGAAATCTGATGAACAATTCAACGGAATTATAGTCTATACATCAAATGTAGTGTATAAAGAAGTGTTGTTCGATTAATAATGCACAATCAATCATGTGTTCATGTACTTTTATAAAGAATCCCAAACTTTTCATTTTTAATTCTTATTGATTTCGTTTCTGCTAGAATGACTCTTATTGCTAATTGTTTAGATGTAGAAAACTATTTGCGTAAAAGAACTAATGGTCTCTAAAAACTAATTGTTGAAAAAAATATTCGGATCCGTTGTTTGGCGCGGGTAAACGGCTAGTGTTTATATATATATATATATATATATATATATATATATATATATATATATATATAGAGAGAGAGAGAGAGAGAGAGAGAGAGAGAGAGATAAAAGTAGTGCCTCATGTTATAAAAAGTTATATTTCAACCTTATTTCCAAAAAAACATTACCTAAAAATTGATTCCATCATAACCATTCAAAGGGTTCTTCTAATCTATTTTACTTTCACTGTCTCATCTTACACTTGTGTTCCATATAATTTATTTTAACCCTTAAATTCCTTACATATAAATCTAGTTATCCTCATACTCCTATTAGTTATTATTTATATTTTTTTTTTCTTGAATATTTAGTTAAAATCAATTTCTTTGTCATGGCTTCTATGAAATATGATCTCACGTTTTTAGATTGTAACACCATGCTTTCTTTATAGCAAATAACTATGAGAGCTCTATTGGCTTAAACTGATTTTGATGATACTTTATATTTTTTGGAAGCAAGAATCAAACTACTTGGACTATGAGAAATAAATAATTGTAAAGCTTTAGCTACAATACAACATCTAGCAATATCCTTCAAGAAGTACTATAAAGAAAAGATTGTCGTTTCCCTCTAGTCAAAGATAGAATCTATTGGTACGAAGAAGGGTCTCACCATCAAGATGCACTGGAAACATAAGGTATTAGTATATAAACTTTAAGATGGATGAAACTTGATTACCTATATCTTTAACTTCAAATAAGTTGAATCTTATTTAGCTACTTTGGAAATAAAAATATAATGAGTGGGATGTGGGATTAATTCTTGTATGTTCTCTTTCGAACTCTTATTCCAATCTCAGAGACACTCGAAAATCGTAACTATCTATCTAGTAATACTTTAAAGGCCGACTTTTACACTGTGACTTAGAACGACAATTATTTCTTTGAGAGACCTGTTCTTTAGATCAACTTTTACAAATAAATGTTCACCTTGAGAATTTCTTGACACGTTGGAAGAAATCATTTGTTTCATCAGTTTCCTAAATAGATGTGATATTCTTACTTTAAATGAAGTTTACAAACATAGTAGCTAAATGAGAAACAATTTCATTAAAGTCAAGGATGTGGGTAAACAAGGTTTCCTCTGTATTGAAGTTTATATAAAAATAAAGTGTTTATTAAGTGCACTTCTGGAAAGATAATGTTGTATAAGAGAACCTAGATTTGAGCTAAAGGTTTTTTATCCTTTCTTTTCCCATATCTTAAAGTAGTAGTCGTGTTCTTAACACCAAAAATATACAAAAAAAAACATCATAGTCATTTTAAGCCAATAAGCTCTCATCTTTACTAGAAAAATGGTGTTCAAAAGCGGAAGATCATACTTCAAAGAATCCATGGGAAGAAATTGATTACAACCTGATGACAACTTTAAGAATATAAACAATAATGTATAGCAGGTGTATGGGATACGATAGATTAAAAGTTTGGGAAGTTAGGGGTAAAATATTTTATAAGGAAGACAAGTACAAGATGAGAGTATGAGAGTAAAATTGATGAGAAGAACCCTTTGAAGGTTATGACAATTGTAATTCATTTGTGTAATGGGTTTTGAACAGTGCCGCATGGAAGGGATTGCAATTGCATTCCCTTAAATTTTTAACTAGAATATTAAATTCTTTTCATAAAAAAATTATGTATTGAAAACAAATAATGTATACCCTTTGATCTGGCTGTTGCATACCTTTGACCAAAACATTTTCATGAAACTAAATATGCCATTAATGGGGTGAATAACAATAAAAATTAAAAAATAAAATAAATAAATAAAAACATGCTGATTGGTAGACCATACATTGAAGATATAGGTTGGGGTGGGGTAGGTGGAGAGACTAATACATGCTAAAGCTACGCCTCTTGAATTTGTTTCAAAAATTATTAGTCCATGTTTTATGTGAAAATATACCATAATCCAGATAAAAATGGTGCACGACTTGCTTTAATGTTTAAAGAAGAAAACTAAAACGCAAAGTTGCTTCTCTGGTTGTAGTTGTCGGTGTGATAAAAAATAAATAAAGACACTACATAAATTCAGTTATTTTTGTGAAACTTAAAACTGAATTTATGAATTCAGAAAACTAAAGAAATATCGTAAGAGATTTATAAAATAAGTTGGAAAAAGGTAACATTCACCGGTATCTCACGTTGACAAGGCAACCAAAATACATTATTATTCTTTCTAATTGTAAAGGAGATCACATAAATGTGATCAAAGAATTAATATAAAATGACACACTCTAGGCACCGGTCAATGGTTTGGTTACAAACTTTCTTAGCACCCAAACTAGGATTTAGGCACGGTTTGTGTTACGTTGATGACCGGTCTTATGGTGAATCAATTATTTGTATTGTCACTTATTGATTCCAATATAATAAGTTTGACTACAAACAAAGAGCGGTCAAACAATACGGAGGCAGGATACTATCGGAAAATCCAACAAGCAAGTCGATCACAACTATTCTAGACATCACTCTCCTAGTTTTAACTAAAATTTGGTAATACAAATGACAAATTATATGAACTCCAACAATTATAGATTAAAACTTTGCATGCATAAAGTAACAAAAAATTAATTGTTGTGTTACAAAAAGGAAAATAATTAACAAAGTTTTAGCCTAATTATATTCTTACCAGGGGTTGATCACAAGATGTTTATAGACACTCATAATGTTGTGGAAGCTCATGGAAGGTTTGGTGAGAGTGGGGAGAGAGATTAATTCTTAAGACGGAATTAATTGTTTGATGGGTTTATGTGTTGAGGGATGATATGAAAGTGATGGATTGATGAGATTTATAGGTTGATTTGGGGGGTTGGGTTTTGATTGTTAGCAATATGGGATGATAAGTAAGGATTTCGAAATAGATTTGGAAGGTGGTGAAAGGTTTTGTAATATGCGAATTAGGAAAAGATAGGTGTCGTAGGGTGCAAGGGATTAGGAGAAGATGAGAGATTTATTTCGACTTTTGATGTGCTTGGGATATAGTAAGTCGGTGGATGCTGTTTCATTTACGTGAGGTGCAAGGGTGAGTAGTTTTTGCATGAAAATATAAAAATGTGTGCATGGGAGGTTTGTACGCATG
Source organism: Lactuca serriola (assembly GCF_051521515.1). Taxonomy (NCBI): domain Eukaryota; kingdom Viridiplantae; phylum Streptophyta; class Magnoliopsida; order Asterales; family Asteraceae; genus Lactuca; species Lactuca serriola. The sequence continues at coordinate 132,952,344 of NC_136411.1, forward strand.
GTTGACGATCGATGGTAATGTTAGTGAGGAGGTATTTAGGTTAATTAGGAGTCTCATTATGATTTAATTAAGGAAGGTGGGATGAATGATGTGGATTACAAAATATGTAGTAGGGTTTAGTTAAAGGGATTCAATGGTGCGATGTTTGTATGAATAGAGGGTGGTCACAGTTCAAGGTTTGGAGTGAAAGAATTCACGGTGAGGTTTAATCTGAATTTCTATGTGGGACACGCATGGGGTTCAAGGGTTTTGAGGTGGTGATAATGTGGGTTTAAAAATAATAAATTCCTGATTTTTGGATATTATATATCAACAAACTCTTGATGACCACCGAATCAACAGAAACTTAATACACCAATACTGTAGATGATTTTGTTTTTCTTTTCTTTGGATCATTTGAGTCGCTTTATAATTGGAGTTATGAGGAGTCAAAATCATCAAAACATGCATTGCGACGTAGTCAACTTCATTACCTTGCCTTTCTCATTTTTTGTACAAAATTATTCCAGCCTTATTCGTACAATCTCTCACACCTACACAAAAATTTCAAACAAGCATTAGAATCATTTCAAATCGTAATCAATCATTTTGTAGTAAAAAAAATATAACGATTAAAGGGTGCAAAATTTGCTTATCAAACCTTCCAACCTTATTTTTCTCGTCAAAAGACTTTAACAAAATTATTACTATTAGAATACTCTTTAAATCTAGAGTAAATTGCATGAATCGTCCATTCGGTCCATATTTTCAAAAATTAGCTCGGACCGTTTCTCATTTGTTTAAAAGTTGCACAATTCATCCCTCTAGACATAAAAATACCGTTTTCCACTTACTTATTTATTTTTTAATTTATTTATTAATTTTAATTATTAACCCATTAAAAAATGCTTATTAAATATATATCACTACCATCTGTCCTCAAACACCATCTCATATCCCTTTCTTCAATTGCATTGACTAAATCGTTGGAGGAATATGATGTTGTCGGAAGAAGATGACCTTGTCGGTGGGTATATAGACCAAACCTACAAAATCAGAGGCTTTCTTGAAGCTTATCAGAGAAGATGACGGGCCTACATATCTAAGACGATGAGGTACATATCTAAAGGAACCTCACCGTTGGTTCCACCCTGACCCGATTCATGCTCTACTACAACCTCGACGTGGACAAGATGTTCGGAAACCCTAACCGTCGATTATCGATTTACTATGATCAATCGAGGCCAATGCGGTGTAACATCTAGAGATTTCAACAGTGGATGTTTAGAGGTTTAATTAGGGCGTAAGAAGGAGAATAATGCGGTGCGACGTTTAAAGGGGAACACTAGTGGTTCTCGGTGATGGTGATAAATCACGGTTGTCTTTCTCTGCAGCTTTGAACCACCGCCAACATACCTACAACCTCCAAATCTAATCTTGCTCGTTTATCCCCACATCAAACCTTGCCACAGACATCGTCTTCTTCTCCTTCCAATCAATCACCTAATGCGTCTCTTTCTTCTTGTTCTTGCTTCAATCGAGCACAGATCAATAATTAGAGGTTAGGGGGTAAGAAATCGATGAACAGGGGATTTTCTTTTTCTTTTTTTTGTTTGTGTGATCACTAATTTAAAGGCCCGCCCCAATACATGGGTGAGATGGGCTAAGGCCCAGGGCAGCAAATCTTGGGGGGCATCGGCTTAGTCAACCGTATATATTAGTTTGGCCTAAAAAGTTTAGCCCAATAGCTAGCCTATGATTTCTTCTGTCGACACAGACTACGGGAGGCAAGGGCGTGGGCGCGGATATGCAAAAAAATAATTAAAGCGACCTAAAACTTGAGAGCTTTAATCCCCTTAATCGGCATTGGTTGATTACTAATCGATGCCTAGAAAAACCAACGTGTAGAAGATCAAGGAGTCACAAAGAACATCTCTAAATCGACTGAATCCTGGTATCGAAATTTGATCTCTCCTATGCTCTTATTTCTGATTTACGATTTAACGAACTTTGTGAAGTGGAGTTCGATCGAAGATTGGCAATTGCCTATTTCCGATTCCAGATTATGATTTCTCATATTCTACTGTTTTTATCTCTATTATGATTTGGTGATTCTGGATTTATTTGAGTTGGAGTTCGAAGCCTCAGTATTTGATTATTTTTTGTTTGAAATATATGCATCTTTCATTTTATATTTATTTTTTTTTATTACAGTAGTTTGCTTCAAGAGGTATAATTTTTGATTTTTTGTGGTTTGCTTCGGGACTAGCCGAGTAGGTGTTCGAAATTTGGATCTTTGATTTCACATTTATTATGTCGTCGACTATGGAACTTGTTTTAGGTTTCATAGTAGATTTGTTTTGTCTACTAATTTCATGTCTTCTAGAAGCATCTATAGAGATTGTAATTTCAATCTCTATGTTTATCATAAACATATTTTGTTGAGGCTTTAAGTTTTTCGTCATTGGGCTTAGTTGTATAGTTCGTTTTTGTCACGGGTTTGGGTCTGTCCAACCGTGTTAATCTTTCTAGGGTTTAGTATATAAGATGCATGCATGCATCCTTGTCATTAATGCTTTAATCATTATCATATTGATTGTACTGTAAACCCTAGCACACCTCTACAGTAGAAGTTCTTAATCGAGCTCTTCTGAGGTGTGACTATATTTTAATCATTCGACATACATTTGATTGATTGTGTGTTCAAGTGTTTGTTAGTCTTATTGATGTACATGTTAAAGATCTAATCGATCTAAAGAGTTTTCAACTCTTCAATTGGTATCAGAGCAAGAGATTGTGTAATCTATACGCATCTCTTATGTTGAAGAAGGTTTTAGGGTTTTCCGCCATTATCGTTTTCTGCTAGAACCGTCATTCTTCATTGACGCAGTTCTTAGACTTTGATCATACCTTAACTTTGTTTACTAGTCTAAACTTGAGCAGGTTTCAAAACAAAATCATCATGTCTCTTGAAGATTCGCAAACGAACCCAATCAACATCTCCAACGGTATCGGATCAACCACCAGGATTCCTATCTTGTATACTCAAGATTATGAAGTTTGGACGCATCATTTTGAAGAATATGTGATTGGTTCAGAAGATAATGGATACTTAATCTGGGAAGCGATCACTATAGGTCTATTTGTTCACTCTGGCACAAACAGAACAATCAAGACGCAAAAGGAGTACAACCAACTCATGGTTGATGTAAAGGATGTACCTCAAGACGAAAAGGAAAAGCTTGTGAGCAACATTAAAGCACTAAGAATGATCAGATTCGCCTTACAATCTGACACATTCTGGTTGTTCAGTTCATGCATGACAGCTAAAGAGATATGGGACAGATTGAAGGAGTTATATTCCACCGATGAGGATCTTGAGCATTCTATTCAAACTTTACTACTTTCAAAGTTTGGAGACTTCAAGCAAAAACCAGAAGAGAAGTTCATTCAAGCCTTTGATCGTTTCAATCATCTTCTCAGCAAAATGATAAAGCATGGCATAGAAAGGAAGGTAATTGAGCAAAAGGTCACATTCATGAATGGCCTAAGAACCGAATGGATGGTGGTGGTGTCTACAGTAAAAGCTCATGAACAATTCAAAGGTTACTCCTTGGCGAAGCTAGTGGGGATTCTAAAATCACACGAAAGTGCAGTAACCAAAGAAACGAATGTGGTTTCAAACATGGTTGAAGAAGAAGAAGGTTTAGATCTATCAGAATTTGATCTAACCAATGAAGAATATGCTTTGATGGTCTCTAATCCAAAGAAGTTCGTGTGTAGAAAGTTTCCTAACTCCAAGAACCGAAACTGGCAAGGAAGCTACAGTTCAGATAAAGCAAAGGATGAACCAAAGAACTCCCCTCAACATGAAGAACCGAAGAAGGATAGTAAGCTTGTTGGTGACTCTGGATTTGATTGTCACTTCTGCAAAGGCAAAAATCACTTTGCCAAAGATCGTATCGTGAGAAAGATGTCAGAAAAGAACGAGAATGAAGACGATGAAGCCTACTACCTACGAAAGCTAGAAGAAAGAAAGAAGAAGAAAGTTGTTGTTAACAACACTATGAATGCTTTAATTGTGCAGGAAAATCTTGTGGATGATGAGTTTGGTGGTGTGGAAGTCTGGTCTACTGACTCTGAGGATGAAGAGGTTCGTAAGCCCACACATGGCAGAGCTTTTGTGGCGAAAGAAGTTGAAACTGAAGGTGCAGGGAAGTGCTTGATGGTAACTGTTGTAGTGTCACAGATGAGAGGCTACACTACTAACGGGGGTTGTGATGAAGCAAGGGAGCGAGAAGACAGGTGCTTCGCTACCAAACCAATTGTGACATCCCCAATTTTACGGACAGAAAAGACCGATTTGTTTATGCTTTGTTTTTTTTAAATCAGAGTAATCTTTTAAAGAAAACAGTTGCGGAATCTGTTCCCAAAATATGATAAAGATTTATCAAAGCATTTCTTTAAAGAAATGTATTTTCATTTTATAAAAAAATCTCGGGATGTCATGTTCAATACGGACCAAAAGCATAAACAGAACAAAATAGACCTTACAACAGTTATTCATAACTACTGGCCTATAATCCAAAATCTCTCGTTATGTCAGCCAACTTATGCTCTCGTGCCATAACCTGTAATACAAAGAAAACTGAGAGGGTCAGGCTTGGGATCCTGGTGAGCATATAGGGTTTTCAACCCACAATAATATAATTATTATATTTAATTATCAAATAATCAATCCAATTACCCACCCCCTTTATCTCCATTTATTTCTTAAATATTTATCCTAAGAACCGATTACCCTTCTCCCATTCATTCCTAAGGATTGCCCTAAGGAATTGGCACAAATTTTAGTGATGCAAAGGTTCTTAGATTACCCATGGTGAACTCGCAGTTCACGATAATTAATGAACACCTAGTTCAAAAACACCTAATGAACTCTTAGTTCAAATATCCCTGGTGAACCCAATCACCTAAGGAACACAGAGTACGAAAGCTCTTAATTCAAACAATGATGATAATAATGTATATCTCGATCCTGCAAAACCACTAATATTATTAACGCATATATACCATATTTCTAAAACGATCTATCCCATCCCGTCGATCCCCACATACTGACCCTATACAATGATCTTACGAGATCTAGCCTAAGGAAATCGATACGAACAACAACTGACGAAGTTGCTTCGGAAATTCCCTAGCAGCAAACGAGGATCAATAAAGACATCAAATGAGGGGAATGGAATAAGTTTCACCACGAACCTTTGTTCCTAAAATAAAGAACCACAAGACATTTTAAGTCAGGGGTAGTTATCTAGATAACAATGCCTAGGCGTGGTCCGACTATCATGAGGTATTATACCCCCAGACTCTACCTATCCCATCATCGAACTTTGCCTAGCAGTGGCCTGAATACATGAGGTATTCCACCCCCAGACGCACCCTATCCAGCAATATAACACCAGACATACCTAGCAGTGGTCTATTACCGACACACTTTATTAGGCAGTCTACGAAGTTCCCTTAATTACTTCGTGAAAGAAAACGCTGACATATGAAGCTCGGTCGATCACCTCATAAAAGAAACGCTGACTCCAAAGCTCTCTCAAAATAAAAGTATGGGGAAATACTACTAGAGTACTCCCGTACGCTCCCGTAACCGACACACAAAATTATCAAAAAGACTTTGTACAAGATAGTACTTCTGGCACATTATAGTACTCTGGTATGCGAAAGAATCGTACCCGAGAACATAATAGTACCCTGGCACAAGCAGCACCCAAGACACTGAGCTTTGAAAAATACACCGTACATAAAATGTACTTCTGTACGTAGGACGTACTCCACCGATCATCAATCTCACCCCACACGTACTCTTAATAAGAGACTACCCAAATTCCAGTATTAATTGAACTAAACATCTCATTTAAGTCTTAACCCATCACTAGGCAAACCTACAATGTTTATAATCAATTTTTGATACTATCTCCGTTTAGGAAACGCTAACTAGTGTATACTTAACACAAGGTTTTAAGTAATAGTGTCATATATACACATCTTAACACATATTGAAACATATCTGATTCGCACGTTGTATATTATCAAATATATCTGTCACACCCCCAAACCTGAACGGCGGAAACGTTCGGGGCGGATGACTTCATGTGGTAGCGTAACAATAGAATACATAGTAAAGAAAGCAATACAACCATCATATATATAATTGAAAGTTTACATTTGTCAAAAAGTTACATGTTCAAAACCGATTACAATATGATGTCGAAATATGAGATTAAACTGGCGCCGCAGCATCCCTTCATCAAAAGCATAATGATACCTGAAATTACTGATTTCCTGGGACATACAAGTAATTTTGAAAGAGTAGATCAGCATTTAAGCTGGTGAGTTTCATAAGTATTTAAATGACAATGTTTGTATGAAATGAAATGTTTTGTCCTTGTTTGTTTGTGTTTAGAAAATCCTATATTTCCTACTAGTATAAAAGTAGCCTTCTCTCAAGACAAATGTTTGTTTCTAAAATGTATGTAAGTGTGAAATAACCAATGTGTTTGAAAACCTTGTAAATCAATGCATTTTTAATACCCCATGTGAGTTTTATAACCATACTATTGACTCGGAATGCCTATACACAACGTTCTTCAGGCGTTGGAATGTTATGACGTTTGTTACCCCAAACGGTGGACTGTAGCTAACAGTCAGGGCGCGGGTTGTCAAGCCCGTATAGATCTATACACAAACACCATGCTCCCCCTCCAAGGGATTCTGGTATATAATACAGGACTTGAAATGTGTACTCGAACGTACGTGAAGTTTATGTCTCACAAAACCGTGGTATAAAAATAGATTTACGTGTTAAAATGTTCGTTTGTTCTTGTATATGAAAGTGACTTCTTGAAAATCAAGTTTCTAGTATGTAAAAGTTAGCAATACCCTTGTAAAACTATACCTATTATAGTTTTCTAAAAGTGTGTCTCGTTTGTTTAGAAATACCTAGAAAAGGAATCACTTGTTATGAAAGTATAGATTTTTGTAGAGCCTAAGATAGACAAGTATACATAAAATCTAAGAAAAAGTTTAGTTTATACATGCATTACAACAATTTATATTTCAAAAGATAGAATTCTATTGTAACATATTTTATATACGAAAGTTTCCTATAAAGTTTATATATCACATGTGATTTGGATATATAAAAGCATATAAAATAATTCTTTATGTAACACACGATAATACTCGTGTGTTTTACTTGTATTCCCCCCCTTGAAAGCATATAAAAGCATTTAGAATATCTTAAAAAGGTTAATTAAGGGGTATGAACTCACTTGAAAGTTTGAAGATAGCGAGATGGAAAACCGGGCAGAGTTTCGTCTTGAGAAACGGATTTTTCTCAGGATTCTCGGGAATCTCGGGAGTAAAATCGACCCTCGGGACTTGAGCAAAAAGACCAGAGCTTCGGGTTTGAACGGGCACGGAAATCGAGGCAAGATCGTGAGAGAAAGGAGAGAAATGGGGTGAATTTCCGGGAACCCTCGCATTTCTATTTATAGGGGGTATGAGAAGCCTCGGTACGCGGGGCGTACGCTCGTATGCAGCACGTACGCGTACGTCATGCATGAGCGAGTCCTCGACTGCCTCGACTTCGGATGGGACAGATCGGATGGGACGGATCGGATGGGGCGGGTCGGTAGCTTTGCATAGGGGCGACGTGGACGGACCGAGACCAAGGCCCTCGGGTACGCGGGGCGTACGGGGTTACGCAGCGCGTAACTCGGATGAGGATGCTGACTCCTTCTTCGGATATTACCGGATTTTTGATTTAATTTATATATAATTTATTTAATAAACTTCAAAAAATCATATCTTCTTCATACGAACTCCGTTTTCGATGGTCTTTATATCCACGCGTAGGTGAGACTACGCTCTACAACTTTCGTTTAGACTCCGTTGGCAAATTCCGAAATTAATTTTATTATTTATTTATAAAATGACGTGATTAAGGAATTTCTTTAAAAATTCATAACTTCTTTATCTGACGTCGGTTTTTGCCAGACTTTTCACCGCTGAAATACCATTGTCGAGACCTTCGATTCTCGTTTAGGTCATTCCGGCCAAAAGTCGTTCGATCTCCGATTCGAGTTTTTAGTTGTCTGCTGCTAAGCCGAACTTGGAAAAATCTTAACTTCAATATACGAAGTCGGATTTGGACGTTCTTTTTACGTACGATCATGGTTTAATGACATTTAAACATAGAAGGAATTTAAATAGAACTTTTTGGACATTTTATTATCAAAGTTAATTTTATTAACTCAAAAGTGGTTACAATACTTAACTTTTTAGGTCAGTACAAAGATTTGAAATATCGGGTTGTCACAATATCTAACACGTATTTCGGACAATGACAAATACTTCACATACATATGTATATTTCATATTATAATCAATACTCGTATTTAAAACCACGTTCCTAAAAGGGACTATACACATGATACCTTATCGAATGAATACGTAGTTCTAAAATACATAATATGTACTCCCGGATCTTAAATTTGCCTCATTACCTAATCCATATTCCCGGACCTAAAACTAACCTCTTGATCTGATCCATACCCTTGGATCTAAAACTAACCTCCTGCTCTGATCCATACTCTCGGATCTAAAACAAGTTTATCTCTTTATCCTTTTATCTCATGGTCCAACCCACCTTTTATCACCTACCAACAACCTCATCTATTCATGTTCTACCCAACATATTTTTAGATACAAAATACATATATAGTTTAACTCATTAAAACTTATATAATTCATCTATTCCACAATCATCTCAAATAAACAACAATATATTATATACATAGCACGTATTTCATAGCAAATACTTAATATTTATGTGTTAGAAGAAAGTGACCACACACTCACCTGATCAGAAGATGATCGGGCAGCACTACGGCTTGTAGAAGTAGTATCCTTCAGTGAAATTGTGATCTCTTCACACACCGGACTTCTCGCGGGCGGAGCTTCGGCTCGGAAACTCTTTTCTTATCGGGATCTTCGGTGCTTCGGGACTCGCTTCGGGTCTCGGGATGATACCGGGGCTTTGGGGGGTTAAAATTGCACATAAAACGATGTAATATGGGTGAGAGATGAGAGAACGAGCAACCAAACTCGGCTGACCCTTCAAATCTATTTATAGGGCAAAATTTGCCCTTGCCACATCGTGGCACCTTTTTCCACGTCGTGGGCTTGGTCGTCACTGCATGCGTCATCGCAATTTGCATCTAGGGGACTCCCGGAGGTGTCAGAAGACTTGCCACGTCGTGGCACTGCTTGTCACGTCGTGGTATCTGACAGTTTTGGGGTTTCGCGCCCCGAACTTCAGAAATTCATAATTTTCGCATACGAACTCCGTTTTCGACGTTCTTTATATCGATGCGTAGGTGAGATTATGCTCTACAGCTCTCTTATAGACTCCATTGGCTAATTTTGACTTTATTTTTAATATATATTACTTATATATTATCTTCAGTAGACCGGGACAGGAAAACTCTGTTCGAAATTCATAACTCCTTCATCTGAACTCCGTTTTCGTCTGTCTTTTTATCGTTGGACTATTATCGAAGACATCTTCGAATCTCGTTTAGATCACTAAGGATAGATATCTATCTACCTTAAATTTACTATTTACGTCGCGCTGGGTCGCGCTGGGTCGTGTCGGTTCTGTCGCGAAACTTCGACAAGTCATAACTTCTTCGTTATAACTCGGATTTTGGCGTTCTTTATATGCACGGAAACCTTGTGACATATACTACAACTTGGTTAAGATTAATACTTCTAAATAATCTTCCATTAAAAAGTCATTTTTGATGCTTATCGTCTCTAAATTGACTAGCCCAGATCTACGGGCGTTACACCAGTTGGCGAGCAGATGAACGAATGCGACCAGTTGATCAAGAAGGTACAATCAATTCTCGAATCATTAAAAATACCTGTCACAAACTATGAAAAAGAACTGAACAAGTTAAATTTTAAATTTTCTATTTTAAGTGGTAGTTTAACACAAAATCGCCTCACAAACTCTAACCTAATTGATCAACTCAGCAGGGTGTCTTTGAAGACTAAGGAGAGACGGATCTGGATAGAGCAAAATGAGAACAAGTTCGTTAGGATTAAGGATGAGACAATTTATTTGTAAAGGGATAATTTAAAGCTTTTAAAACCAAGAAATGTTTTTTGTTTACTTGCTAAATGTTTATATTCCAATATTACCCAATTGCATCTGGATTGTGAAATAGTAAAGAAAACTCGTAGTATGATTCTGCCCTTCCTTGAATTTAAGGAGGGTGAAATTGATACTAATGTATATAACTGTGAAGTTGTTGTCTCTTCTAATGAAATTTCTCCAGCATACAGAATTGGTCTTGACAAAATAGAGTCCTTCATCAAGTCCAAAGACCATAAGGACATGCTTAAGAACCTTTTGGACGAAAATGACAAATTAAAAATTAAAACCGAAACCATGCAGAAGTTTAACTCGTTGAATTCCAAGTTAAGTTCAGAAAACAAAATTGATGTTGAAAATACTTCTGAATTTGATGAGGATGGTGATATGAGTGAAATATCCGTAGAGGATGAGGTGGATTGTTCTGAATTTGTCATGAGCGAACCCGAACCTATCAAAAATCTCATTTCTGAAAATTCCGTTGAGTTCGCTCGTTTGTCCCAAAACAAATCCAAAATTCTAAAAGAAAAGGTTGTGGTCTATCAAAAGGTACAAACCGAATAAAATCAGGTTTATGCAGTTACAGGAGTCACACATAAGCAAACAGCCGAATTGACAGCAATAGTGAACAAGGACAATGCTGAAGGCTATGAGGAGCATTTCTAGTTAACTCCAATCGACAATGTCGATGAGATGGTTGGTCTGGTTGAGAAAACATCATGGAGGGTCAAAGGCAGATATATGGCAGAACAACTCAACAAGCCTACACGTTTTGATGTTCCAAGCACAAGTGGTACCTATGAGGAACCGAAGAAGGATAGTAAGCTTATTGGTGACTCTGGATTTGATTGTCACTTCTGCAAAGGCAAAAATCACTTTGCCAAAGATTGTATCTTGAGAAAGATGTCAATAAAAGAACGAGAATGAAGACGATGAAGCCTACTACCTGCAAAAGCTAGAAGAAATAAAGAAGAAGAAAGTTGTTGTTAACAACACTATGAATGCTTTAATTGTGCAGTTACAGGAGTCACACAGAAGCAAACAGTCGAATTGACAGCAATAGTGAACAAGGACAATGCTGAAGGCTGTGAGGAGCATTTCTGGTCAGCTCCAATCGACAATGTTGATGAGACGGTTGGTCTGTCTGAGAAAACATCATGGAGGGTCAAAGGCAGATATGTGGCAGAACAACTCAACAAGCCTACACGTTTTGATGTGCCAAGCACAAGTGGTACCAAAAAGATTCCAAGAGAACCAGTCAAGGTGACAAGCGAAACCTCCTCGCTAAAGAGCGAAACTCATGCTGAAAGACCGAAACCCAACTCTAACATCCATAAAACTCCAAAGCAGTTGTCAGAGCAGAAGCATCAATGTAATAGGAGATATAAGAAGAATCTCTCTGAAAGGAAGCAGCTTTGGAAGTCCCAAAACTCCAATTACATTTACTCAGACAAGTCTTCACACCTTACAGAAGAAGCAAAATCAAAGCATAACTCTACTCCTTGTACTCAATGCCATTCCTGCAGTCAAGCGAACTAAAAAGAGTAGTTTCGGCTCCCAAAATGGAAGCAAACGAAACCGAAGGAGTGGTTTCGGCTCTCAACCCAACAGTGAAAAGAACCAAAAGCAAGGTTTCGCTCCTAAAACTCATCCCTCTCACTCTAAGCAAACTCCAAAAGAGGATGTAAAGGGAAAAGGGAAGTTAGTCTCGGAAGATGAAGAGAAGACAAAGAAAACGACCGCTAACTCTAGGAAACAGAACCAAAAGTTTGTGAACAATAAAAACACAATTCCAAAGTTTGAAGCTAAAGAAACAAAAGCTACCAAAATCAAAGTTTTCACAGTTAAAATAAAAGATGAAATCACCTTAATAAAATGATATTTTTTGGTTGATTCTTCTCTTACTATTCCCTGTTCTGTAAAAGGCTCACAAGGACCCAAGAAACTTTGGGTTCCTAAATCTGCTTGATTTTTGCAGGTTATACATGACAAGCAGTTCGATGACGAATGGTATATTGACAGTGGCTGCTCACGTCACATGACATGGAGAAGGGAAGAGCTACGGGAGTTTCGGGCTTTGAAGGATGGTGGATGTGTCAAGTATGTAAACAATTCTTTTGGCACAATAAAAGGCTATGGAATGATCACAAATGGCGATTTCTCGATCAGAAAGGTGGCATATGTAGAAGGCTTACAACACAATCTCATCAGTGTTTCGCAACTGGTGGTGGGAACAGGACTTAAGGTTTCGTTCGATAATGAAGGGTCAGAAATAATAGAGAAGAAGACCAAGAATGTTCTGCTGAAATCTCAAAGAAAAGGTGAAATGTATCCATTGAACCTTAATCCAATACGAGGGAAGCCATCTGTATGCCTACTAACGAAAGCACATTCTGACGAAAGTTTGCTATGGCACCGAAGGCTCTCGCACCTCAACTTCAAAGACATCAACAAACCAGTTCTTAGTGATCATGTGCGAGGACTTCCACTTCTCAAGTTTGACAAGGAATATTTGTGTGCTACATGTGAAATGGGAAAGAAAAGCATGAAGAGTCATCCAACTCGTGTTAACAAAAAGATCATCGAACCGCTTGAGCTACTACATATTGATCTAGGTGGACCTTCGGCTACTGAAAGCATCGGTGGTAACAAGTGTATTCTTGTCATAGTTGATGATTTTTCTCGTTTAACCTGGGTTTTCTTTCTTAAACAGAAGTCAGAAGCAACGCCTAAGCTCAAAATCTTTATAAAGAAAGTAGAGCTTCAACTGCGAAAGGTGGTTAGAAACATTCGCAGTGACAATGGGATGGAATTCAAAAACCAAGTGTTTGAAGAATTTCTTGCTGAAAAAGGAGTTTCTCACAATTTCTCTGCTCCCTATACTCCACAACAAAATGGGGTCATTGAAAGGCGAAACCCCTCGTTGTGTGAAGCAGCCCGAACCATGCTCAGCTTCGCTTCGTTGCCCCTATATTTCTGGACTGATGTTATTGTTGTTGCTTGCTACATTCAGAACCGGTCTTTTCTCAACAAGCGATTCTCGATAACTCCTTATGAAATTCTAAACAACCGCAAGCCTAACGTCAAGTTTTTCCATGTGTTCGGTTCAAGATGCTTCATCTTTAATTCTAAAGAGAACCGAAACAAGTTTGATGTGAAGGCAGACGAAGGAATCTTTCTTGGGTATTCGCTTACTTCAAAAGCGTATAGGGTTCTGAATAAACGCTCAAAGAAAATCGAAGAAACTTATTATGTGTCGTTTGATGATAACTACGTGAAGAAACTCACATCAAGCAAAGAACCAATTGATGAAATCTTTCCTCAAATGGGTCAAGTCTCTGTCCCCATCTCCAACTTATTTGAAGAATATATTAAGCTCTTTGATGAACCAGAGACTACTATTCTCTCTGAAGCTAAAGCGGATGACAACAAAGAAAATAATCTGAAGAAGGTAATTGATGAAGCTGCTAAAATAATGGAAAGCGAACCTTCAAGTTCAAGTGGATCTCAAGAATCTGCCAAATCTCAAAAGCCTAGTGAATCTTCCCATTCTACTATCCAAGAGGAGAACTCATCAACCACCATACCCAATGAACGTCCAGTCGAAGGGGAGAATTCTAAGCCCGAAGCCGAAACTGTTTCATCATTCGAGGGGGAGAATGTAAATACAAATGATGATGATGATGATGATACACAGACAAAAATCGAAGAAGAAGTAAATGTTGAACTGGATCCCACATATGATCCAAATTACCCTCCCCTCACCAAATGGAAAAAAGATCATCCAAATTACCCTCCCCTCGTACGAAGCCTGAGTTGACTCGGCTGAGTTGAATCCATTGACTCCATTGACTTGCTGACTTTGACAAAGTTGACTTAGGGATATTTTGGGTATTTGAGCAATTGTTGAATATTGGTATATATCTATTGAATAGGAGACCTGTAGAGCCCGTATTTGGAGCAATTATCGTTCAGCTTTTCATCAGACTGTGAAGTGAGTCTTCCTCATTGTACTTATGGGTCGAAGGCACCAAGGCTGACCCACTGGATTGGATATCCTGTTATATGATAATATGTTATTATGCTGTAGAGATCTATTAGATTGGTATCCTGGTATATAGGATGTTAGCATGCGATAGTGATATGTAAATATGTCTGTTTGTCTGATGCCTGGTAATATGTTTATCTATTATGTGTATGTCAACATGTTATGGTTGGTTGGGTCGAGGCAGTCAGATCGGCCCTAAAGAGTGTGGGCTCCATGCTGACTAGCGGCAAGATCGGGCCTAAATATCCGAAGGTGATCCTTGATTGACCCACATATCACTGGGGTCACATCAAGGATGCCTCTAGTAACCTCAGATGCAATGAACTCGCATAATCCATCATCAGTTGGTTCAGTGCCCAAGCCCAAACTAGATCCAGATCCTGAACCTCGTGCCCCACCGCGTGTCGTCACCATGCTAAAACATAACATATAAACAATTAATACACGTACGAAGAGGCTCACACTCTCGAATTTTCTTGAATTCACCATGGCCTTCCTTGTCTTGGGTATAGATCATGTGCTTTCAGTAGTACGGGGCTAGTACTACCTTCCACACCTATCCATACCCTCCACAAAGACTGTAATGATTCCTTCAAGTCATTTCCTTTCTATCCATTACCCCTCTCATATATAGAGCGTCCGCGTGCCAAGGCATATTCTAAGAACTTCCTAGGATTCCTTTCCTCGCCACTCTATGCTATCAGTTGCAAATGAAACTCCCACTAATAAGATCTGGCTACCACACAAATACAGTTACATACTATCGGTACTAGATAATTCTTTGAATGAAAGGTCCCACACTACAACGATTGGACTCAAACAAGAGCTGCGGAATAGAGTTAAACCTAACCTTCTAAAAATATCTAATCTCAATAATACGTAACCAAACGCATTCATCCACTACTCAGTTTGTACTAATGAAAATGCTTATAAGTACAAAGCATGCAACATTCGAGCATAAAGTAGTTCAAATTAGAACATAACATGAGCAGGCCATCCTATCAGATAACTGATCTCTCACTAGCATGCAGATCTATAAGCTCATACAATAGGCGCATAAAGATATATCTCCTAACATTCTATCATGCAATCTTGAGCAGATCATTAATCCTAGTCTAGCATGCGATTCTCATATCATATCATAAAACATTTAACATGTATGGGTATTTTGGGAAAACTTACTTGAGCTTGGCTGATTGCACGCATCGCACCCCATCATTTATTAAAAATAAATTACTTCTTTTTATGAAAATCTACCAAATCCTCGGTTTGAGTTCAGACACACTTGAGAGTATGCATGAATCCCTCAAACCAAGGCTTTGATACCAACTTGTAACATCCCAAAATTTCCAGATAATTTTTTTTTTCATTTCGAACATCCAGTAGTTATGTCAAAACAAACAAAAGTGTATCATAATGGAAATAATATCATAATACAAATCCCAAATCACATAATACGGAAAAACGCAGGAAGATGCGGTGCGATCAAGTCGGGCCCTTCCCTTTCGAGCTGGAAGTACTTGAAACACAAACTAAAAACCGTAAGCACAAACCTTGGTGAGCTCCCCCAAAATACCACATACCATACATGCATATCAGTCAAAACATAATTGGGTCTATTTCACCCCCTCGGTATCTTTCAACCGGTATCGGGTCTATTTCACCCCCTTTGGTATATTTCAACCGATAATGGGTCTCTTTCACCCCCTTCGGTATCTTTTAACCGGTATTGGGTCTATTTCACCCCCTACAGCTAAGCATACAATCGTATCACGAAATTCACGAAGACAACATGCATAAATAGATATAGCATGGAATTGTCACGAAGATAAATATCATTATACTAACATAATCTAGTGGGCCGGTATTGGTGCCTTTGACCCATGAGTACAGTGGAGGAAAATCACATCGATCAAAAGATAGCAAATCTCACTCCCGAATCCGCTGCCCAATGGTTCCTCACGTTGAACATAATCAATACCAACTTTAGTTACTATCTAAGGTCAAGCTTATAATCATTTGACCTAACAATGGTCCAAACCCAAACTAAAGGACTATAAGGCCCAACACATGCCCAAGAGCTCCAAAATGGCCTAGGGCCCACAAATGACCCAATACCACAAAAAGGTCTACGACCCAAACTCAACAAGGCAAAAGCCCAACTAAACCTGAGCCCCAAAAATACAAAAGCCCACAGAGGGACGTACGCGCGACGTACCTGGCTTATACGCCCAACGTACGTGGCTGATTAAGAATCAGGGTGTTGGACCAATACGCGCAATGTACTTAGGAGTACGCGCGGCGTACTAGTCAGACAGCTAAACCCACCCAAATGACTTAAATCGTTAAACTTATAATGTCCAAACCTCAAGTCAACATCAAAACAAGGTCCTAAACCATAAAGTCAAATACTTTAAGCTTTTGCATGGCTTAAAAGGTCAAATCTTTGATCTTAACATACTAACTTCATGAAACAACCCTCAACCCTTGCATGGTTGAGCTTAAACCATCAAGACACCATTTTTATGCACAAGGGACATCAGAAACACTAAGATATGTCATCATAACCTTCTGGGGTAGCTTATACTCTCAAGAACCTCCTTAAGGGACCAAAATAAACAGAAAAACCCTAACTATCTAGAACTAAGAGATGAATCATAAAGGTGAGGACTAGATACCTTCTGAATAATGACCAAGGTAGCTAATTTATGGATCCACAAGCTTTAACACCACAAGAGCAACTTCCAAGAGATCCTTCCTTCTTCAAGATAACCAAAAACACCAAAAAATGTCACTTCTAAGCTCAAAACACTCAAATGGCAGCTAGGGTTTCATGGGAGGGCTGTTGAGGGAAGGAAGCTGATGAAGGGGCAACCTCAAGCCTTAAATGGGGATTATATAGGGGTTAAACCCTAAAAATTAAGGTTTGCTGATTCACAGCGTACGCCCAGCATACAAAGGTGCTCCCTCCTGCGTCCAATTCAGGTGAGTAGGCCGCGCGTACTCACATTACGCCCAGCGTACAAAGCCCCTTTCGTCTTTAAAAAAATATCAACACTTAACCAAAAATTCCAAGAAAAAATACCTCACAAAATGGATGTTACAGTTACCTTCTTCCTTTGTAAAGTGTTTAATGAACCTTTGGTATTCTTCAGTGGTTTGGCTGGCAATAGGACTTGAATATGCATCAAGGCAAGCAGCTTTAGGCTTAACTGTTTCACGCTTTCCTTTATTGGGCTACCATTCCGGATAGCCGATTCTTCTGAAGCAACCATCCCAACTATGCCCATCTTTTCTGCAGAAATCACAGTGTTTGACTTCATCGGTGTTCTACTTTGTGTCCTTTTGCACAATTTTATTTCTTGGCTGATTTGAGGTATTGTCTCGCCTGTTTGGAGTGAAATCTTAGAAGGTGTTGTTGTCCATGGAAGGCTTTTTCATCGACGATATGACCATTTGTTGTTCATCCTCGAAAACAAGATGATAAGCAGTTTTGGTGTTGGCTTCATGGAAAGGATCTAAGTTCTTATTGTGGTGAACTCACTATTTAGTCCAATTAAGAATTTGTATAATATACCCTTTTCTTTGGCCTCGCTTAATTGTTTTCCTATCTCGCATGTGCAGTTTCAACAAGAGCATCGTGGTATGGGAGAAACTGATTGAAGTTCATCCCATATACTTCGTAATTTCATGTAGTACGTTGATACAGAAGTGACTTCTTGGTTTGTGATGGTTAGAGACTGTTTGTGTTCATATTCCCTTGGTGCACTTTCTTTGCCAAATCTTTCTTGGAGGTCTGACCCTATTTCAAAACCATTATTTAATGTTGCTTCTGATCCCTTTCTCCATTGTTGTGGTAAGCCAATCCTTCAGCATAACATCGCACCTCATCCATATCATGTAGTTTGGTGAAGTTTCTTCGGGTTTTTTAATGGTTCCATTGATGAAACCTACTTTGTTTTTGGCGAACAAGAAGTTTAACATCTCTTGTGATCAATCGTTGTAGTTGTTGTCGGTGAGCACATCATTGACATGCATTTGTCTGGGGTAATCTGAAATATGGATATAATAAGGGGAGTTTGTATCGATGGTGTTGGTAGTTCCATCGGTCTTCGAAGCATTGGATCCTCCATCATCTCTGGTCATAGTGCCTTTGTTAGAAACAGATATGATCTAGACCTGCTTTGATACCATAAAAAATTTGGTATTGGAAAAACTTAATTCATTTAAAAGGCATTCGAGATTTTATATACAGGAGAAACTAGAAAGTAATAAGGAAACTAGAATCTTGGATTAAAATAAAAGGAGTTATCTATAAGATAAATAGATAAGTCTTGGAGAATAAGGCAAGAAGGATGAGGAAGGATCTAATTTTCTTTATAGGATATCACGTTAACACAACTATATTGCTTAATCTATTGCATGCAACGATCATGTTAAATTTCACCTATATCCAATCACATCCAACGTATTTGTTTTTCAAATTGGTGAAGCTTAATTCCTACATAACTTATAAATATAACCAATAGCATGAACATCTATTATCCTTCCCAAGAGAACACATGCATGAGCCGATATATCCAAGATTTCATTATTCCCAACATTGACATGCTTCTCTTCTTCTATATTAGGACCTATCTCCACATTCACATACGCTTTCCGAATCCATGTGTATTATGGTTACCACCATTTTTATCAATATTTTTGTCCGAATGAACACCATTCATGAGGCCAAAGTTCTAATATTCACAATTGAACCTAGCAATTGATGCAGATAATTATGATTACTAATCCAAAGTGAAGAAAGTATATTCACAACACTATTTAAACTTTAACATTCATTTATATGATGTATTAGTAAATGAATTATTTATAAATTATACTATATATTAAAATTCTCCTCCTTAGCTACAGTAAAGTGGCTAAGGGATTGGCAGAAATAATCCCTTTTGTTATACAAAATTGTCAAATATGATAACTTTTCAAAAGCTTTTTGAAACTTGATTTACACGAACCGGCCAGCACTTCTACTTTTCCACCGCCCTTTGTATCCAATCACAGAAACCTTCCCACCACTTCTTTTTCCTTCTACTAAAACGCCATTCATACCCTTTTCCTTCCACCGTCTATCTATAGCGAGCATCGGTCAACTTTCTTCCGCTCGACCTCTTCGTCACCGCTTCCGCCTATTGTTTCCGATCAGAAGTCGTCGTGACAACCACCGACGCTGGTCACTACTTTGTGTTCTACATCCACCGAGCATCCAATATATATATATATATATATATATATATATATATATATATATATATATATATATATATATATATATATATATATATATACACAAAAAAAAAAGGCTTCAATTCCTGGATACTTGGCACTAAACAAAAAGAAAGACGAGAAAAAACAGTAGTAGAAGGGACGATATCAGAATCTTCACTCTCATCGGTATCGATCGGACCTTTCAACGGTAACAGTGGTTTGTTTTGCTCTTCCGTTCTGTTTTAAGTGCCATATTTTCATATTTAAGCCGAATCTTCTGTTCTCCGCTTGCACCTTCTGTTGGTTTAAGACGAATCATCCTTGATTTTCTTTGAAGTTTTCAATTTCTTGTCGGTTAAAATCGAGTTTGAAATTTTAAGTTCGGTTTTTTAACTACCCTAAGCTTCCTTCTTTTGCACAAGTTTAAAATTAATGTTTAAGGAAGCCTCATATTTAGTAAAGGTATGTTTTTTCACAAGTTGATTATGTTGCTCAAAATTGTACGTAACCTGTTTGATGAAATGCCTCAATCAGGCATAGGGTTTTATTTTGAGAAACAAGAACCTTTGAAAGCATTGATGGTATTTTTTTTGTGATTCTTCTTTAGTATTTAAGGAGATAAACAATCTGTTGATGTGACTGAGAAGAATATGGATCGAGACTACTTTATGACACCACAAGACGCCAAAGAGTTTGGTTTCATTGATGAAGTCGTTGATGAAAGACCATTAACTTTGGTGACTGGTGGTATTAGAAGTGAAGGAAAAGGAAAAGTTTCAGAGTACAATATGAATGTGAGAAATCCCTTTTTTGCCCTCCTTGCATGCTTTTAATCTCACAATTTTTCTGTTAATCAAATGATATGATCTGAACGTTATTAGCTGTTGGCATTTGATGCGTAAAAATGTTTTCATTGCAATATATATTTTTTTCTTTAGATTTCAAATTACTAGGGTATTGGGTTATAGATGAATAGTTAAAATGCAACATTTGCTTATAGTTTGATATATTAAATGATGAAAAACGTTCGGTCTTTTCTAAGAAATAGTGGGATTAAAACGGAAATAAGTAACAGAGTTTACTCATATGGTTAAATGAGTTAGATGTTAAAATGGTTCCAAAGCTTTAACATTAACATAATTATAGGTATAATGCTTTTAGGGAATTTGAAAAGGTTGTCAGGCTTCAAGCTGTTGCCTTGCACATATTTAGTCAAATTGGTATCAAATTATATCACATTCTTATACTAATGACATTTTATTTTGTTAATAGAGGTCATTGGCTGTAAGTTTGTTTGAAGTCGGTCCCCATTAGTTACATTTATGTGGGAAGAAACTATGAATTTAAACTTTGTAGTCCTATCTCCATGAATTATATTGTTTGGAATAATCAACAACCTACATTATTGTGAACTACTCTTCACTTTAACCAACTTATTTTTTATTATGATTTTAATACTTTAGATTGCAAAATCTATATCCAAACGGCCCCTGATATCACATATCTTATGTTTAATTACCTTGAATACGCAGGGGTTCTTGATGTCTTTAGTTGTAACTTTCAACGGCTCTTTCATTTCCGATTCTTGCGGTTTTCAATGGTTGCTTCAATTGGTTTTCTCAAGGTAAACCTAAACTTTTAATTTATTTACATCATGTTTTCTTTTGGTTTAAAGGAGCCAAATCTGTAACATTTAGTTTATGTGTTTTTGCAATAAATTTAATTGGTTTTTTCTATTATGTTATATAAATCATTGTTCCAAATGGTATATGGGAAGTGTTGAAGAGTGTATGAAATACAAACACTTTTTTTTGTTGTCAATCTAATAAAGATGTTGGCATTAATTTGTCAGGGTTCAACTTTTGTCCGATTTTGTGATCAAGTAGATAGATTGAAGTTACATGTTTATTTTTTAGCTAATAATGTTTTTTGTGTTTACTTAATTGAAATTGGAATTTTGTTTCATTTTTTGGCTGTTTGAATCAGATTACTACAAAACTGAAACCAATCTGAACAAGAGAAAGGTTGGTTTGTTCATGTTTTAAGGAATCTGAGAAAGAAAGGTGTTTATTGATGGAGACTTTGAGATCCAAAATGGTAAATTTTACACCTCCATTAGTTACTTGGTGTGTTTTTTTGCTATCTCAGCTTTTTCATGACCAAGTGCTCTCTTTTTCAAGACCAAGTGGTCTCTTTTGTTGGTTCAAAGTATGAAAATTTTCTGTAAGTTTTGCTAAGATATAATTTATTTTAGATTTTCATTTATATCTAATTTTTATGTGTATTAAGTGCTTTACAACGATAGATTTTATGATTTTCTCATTGCCAAAGGTACACGAACTTGGAAAATGAAACAAACAGATTGAGAAAAGAATTTGAGAATTTACAGACACTTTTTTCATAAAGCATGCAAACGGAATTGTACACACAGGTGATTATTAAGTTATTATCAGGTGCTAACATTTTGTATATATATATATATATATATATAATTTTCCCATTTTCAAAGGTTATTATTGATTTCATAAGTATAATTATGAGTTACAATGTTGGAGTCCTCTTCTTCCTTTTAACTATAGGTTGTTATGGATTTTAATTAGAGGTGCTGCAGTTCTGCTATTGGAAGAACTTGACCATGCTAAGGTAAAATTGTTTTCCCTTGATGGTTATATGACCTAACAAGAATAGATATTTTGGGGAGTTTATTTCTTACTTAAATTCACCATTTTTTCCCTAAAACCGCATTGGTTCACACTTTATGTCCCTACAATGTTGCATCTACGAAAAATGACAACTTTACCCCTAAAATCATATTTGGTAACCCTTTGTCGTTGGGTGTTAAAATTCATGTGAAATGGCCATTTTGTCTTTAAATTCACCTTTCATAAGGCTTTAAGTCACTGGCATGTTATCAAAAGAGCATCAGAATTGCATTTGTATATTTTTTTTTGTGTGTGAACTTTTTGGTCTTAAATTTGGTTTGGAGGACATACAAGACCCCTTTGATAATGACCCATATTCTTATGGGGTGGGGTTACTTATACTTATACCCCTGCCTAAACCACTTTCAATCTTAGGGCTTGTGACCTTTTAAACCCAAATTGTTGTTAATGTTAATTTTATTATACATTATTTGTTAACAGAGTTTTAGATGTAGAGGATAGATAGTTATAAAATAAAATCGGAAATATATGAATAAATATTTGTCATCCATGGTATTCTGGGAACATAAACGGCTGAAAGCCTTCCTTTGGTTTCTATGTTACTTTGACCTGGATGAAAAGCTGACTTGATTGAACAATTTATTTCTTAACTGAAACATTTTTCATATATATCGTATGTGTTGTATTGTATTGTGTTGTAAAAAAGTAAAATCATCTCATTATTGTTGTATTTTATGGTGTCATGTGACAAAACTGCTACTATGAAGTATCGGGTTGACCAGAGCAACAATTTGAGAAGGCATGAAGACGAGAAAGACCTGAATGCATGACAATTACATGCAGAATCTATGTTGCATGCATGGCAACTTAACAATTTGTGTTAAGTACTAGATCAATAACATTGTTTATAATGAAAATACCCTTTAACCCCCGCAACGCTGGGGAAAACTTTTCTAGTTTATCTATAAAAATAATTTATCCAAGTATAGAAAAATAAGAACCTTGTTATAAATGTTTTGAAGATAAGTAAATATTACGTGAATTAATTGATATTTAGTGAGACTCAAAATCTGAGTTTACAAATTAGATTGATACAATTAAACACTAATTATATAACAAGTAATCTAAATTTAACTGTGTAATTGAACTCAAGTTAGTTTAAATTTTAAAGGTGTTATCTTTAAGATTCCATGAGAGAATCATATTAAGGGTGGATAATTGTTACGCCCAAGTTTTAGCCTTTTAACCGGAAATATTTTGAAATATTAAATAAAAAAAGTAAATAAATAAAACAAAGTTAAAAATTTGATAGATTATGAAGTTCAAAATTAATTAGAAGATTAATTTGGGTTAAATTGAATATTTAAAAGTTTGAAGGACTAAATTTGTAAAATTTGAAACTTAAGTTTGACCTTTACATAACTAGGTTTGAGCCCAAAATGTTAAGAAATTCATCTTCTAGGTTTGTTACAGAGGAATTAAGACTTGTTGGACTTTTGGGGAGTCAGTTACGAAAACAAGTTAGAAACTTAAAAGTTTAAGGGGACAATGTGCCAATATGTCAAAGAATAAAACATAAACCCCAAATCCCCCTCTTCCTCCTTGTTCAAACACCGGAGACAATTTTGGAAGAAAACTTTTTGATAAAAATAAAAAATTTAAATTTTAAAAATAAAAATGGAGAAGGATCCGTAGAAGTGTTCAAGTTTTAGTGTCTAATTTAAAGTTGCAAATGTAAAAAACTAATAATATTATTTAGAGAAATCTACATAAATGATCTATGTGGTTTTTCAGATTTTGGGTTTTAATCCGTAACTTTTTTTGGTTTCACAGAAAGTCTCGATGGTTTCAATTTCTATCATATTTAGTCCTCCGACCATATAGAAAGACATTTACACATTTTAAAAAAAAAAAATTCTTTTACATTTTCTTAAACTAAATTTAATTTAGAAAATAATATAAATTATACCCCCCCCCCCCCAACCCCTAAAACACACCCAACTTTATAGTTTTCACTATCGTCTTTCAATCTTTCACGAAGGTATAATTCATGCCCCAATTTCATTTCTATGTCTCTTTACCACTATCTTCCTAGAATCGGGCCTTAACGAAGATGTAATCCATGACCCTAAGCTGGAAGTAGGCGATGATATGCAACATAAATGGTGAGGGGCTCACATTTTATGGAACTCAACATTAATGACAGAATCCGGGTACCTCAGGACTACAAGGCAACGGAAATCGTGACAATGATGCTTATATTTCCTTCATCTCCCGCAACCTCACCGTTCATTCCCCTTCTTCCCTTCCGACAATGGTCAGTTCATCCACTGACTTTCTCGTCTCCATCTTCGAATCACGATGAACCCCACACCATTGTTTCTCAAGATTCTGGAACAAAAGCAAGCTTTTTGATTTCTCAATGCAACTGTAGGATTCGATTTCCCAAACCAGTAGATGCGAAATGGTGTTAAATTATGGAGTTTGATGTTGTTTAATGGTATTTCAAAAGCAAAGTTGTGTTTCATTTTTTTACATGTGTTTCATTTATTCATTACAAATTTGGGTTTTATTTGTTTTTCAAAGCCAAGCTAAAATCGATCATTTCTTTTTTGAGAAGTTTGATGGAGTTTAATGGTGTTTTAAAGTATATTAGGTTTGGGAAAATGCCTTAAAAAAGAAGTAAAGTTTTCAAAATGTTGAAAAAATATCATTATTGTTTTTTTAGTACCAAAAATACCATTAAAGTATACTTTTTGTACACAAAATAACAACAAACTACACATGTATTCAGATAAAACCTTATGGTGGAAAAATAAATTAAAAAGGTAACAAAGTTTCCAAAATGTTCAAAAAATATCATTGTTTTGTAGTACAAAAAATATCATTGAAGTATACCATTTGTACATAGAATACCAACGAAGTATACATTTTAGTACAAAAAAATACCATTGAAGTTTCCAAAATGTTCAAAAAGTATCATTATTGTTTTTTCAGAGCGTCTTTTGTTAACTTCGCTGTTTTCGGATAATGTAGAACACAGATACCGGAGATCATTCTCCGTTGTACCAGTTCACACCAATTGTGCACTCTATTTCATTACCTAAAATAACCGGTTACCACAAGGTTTTATTTGAACACATATATACTTCGGTGGTATTCTGTGTACAAATAATATACTTTAATGATATTTTTATACTAAAAAAACAACAATGGTGCTTTTTGAAAATTTTGAAAACTTCGTACACAAAATACCATTGAACCGGCTATTATAGGGAACCATCAGGTTACCCGGTTATTAATTTAGGGTTATGACTTAAAAAGGTAACGAAGTTTCCAAAATGTTCAAAAAATATCATTGTTGTTTTTTAGTACAAAAAATCTCATTTAAGTATACTATTTGTACATAGAATACCAACGAAGTACACATATGTTCAAATTAAACCTCGTGGTAACTGGTTACTTCAGGTAAACGTAAAAATGACTTAAAAGTGTAATGAAGTTTCCAAAATGTTCACCGCATTTTTTGTTAACTTCGTTGTTGTCTGATTATGTACAAGAAATCATGCAATGTCATATCAGTTCACAACCGTTATGCACTCTCTTTCATTCCATCACTCGATCATTCTTATGGTAACATAAAAAGTAAGTGGATAATAACTTTAGTTAAACGTTCTTGCTTACTAATCACATTATATACCTCAAACCTAAAACATATATGCATTATGTAGATACACATATTATACATCAAGGTTAGTCGTTCATTAGTGTTGCGGCACAAGAGAGACACAAAAGAGAAACGAGTGTGACGTTATGTTATGAGAATTCCTAAATTTGGATGTAGATAGTAGGAGTTGCTTTTAATTCTCTGGACTAGTGAGAGATGAATGGTCAAGAACACTAAGCGTCATGTAGTTGATTTGATGACGATTTGTAGTCAAAACAAAGAGAGAAGCATACGTGTTGGAGCGCTTGAACGACTTGTTTTCTAATTGATTGATTCCTAGTTATGTGTTTTTCTGTAACTATATTTAGATACAAACTGATCAAGTAAGGGAATGAAAGAGAGTACACAATTGGTGTAAACTGGTATGACATGGAATGATATCCGATGACCGTGTTCTACATAATCCGAAAACAACGAAGTTAACAAAAGATGCGCTGAAAAAACAAAAATGAAATTTTTTTAAACATCTTGAAAACTTCAATGGTATTTTTTGTACTAAAATGTGTACCTACACGGTATGCTTCAATGGTATTTTTTGTACTAAAAAAACAATGATATTTTTTGAACATTTTGGAAACTTTGTTACCCTTTAAGTCATTTTTCCGTTTACCTGAAGTATAAAAAATATACTTTAATTGTATTTTTGTATTAAAAAACAACAATGGTAATTTTTGAACATTTTGAAAATTTTATTACCTTTTTAAGTCAATTTCCATTTTATAAACTATGAAAAAATTGAAGTCAAGATTATGATTGGACCTTTGACTTTTTCAATAGGTTTCTCTCCTAAAAATCTAATAGATTATACATTTAGATAAAGAATACGAATTTGGTGTCTTTTGACTCTTATATAAAGAATGAGAAATTAGTAGATCTTTAGCCGAAAAAATTGTAGACGAACTATTTTATTGTTCTTTAGCTCAACTCAAAACTTAGCTTATATCAAGATACAAGTTCCCATAAAAGTATCAAAACCAAAAAATAAAAATTAAATAAAGAGAAACAATGTTCAAAGTAAATACCAAGCTAATAAGATAATCATGAGAGCACCTTCTGGACCTCAGCAGTTACCTCCTTTGGTGGTTTTTCTGCATGCAGATTTGCTACAATACGCTTCTTGCTATAGTAATCAATAACCTGCATATGTCAATAAATAACTTATACATATTTACATATAAAATTCCATTAACTCATAAAATTTAAACAAATGTTAAAAAAATAAGAAACATACTGGCTCAGTCTGTTTGTGAAATGCCTCCAGCCTTGACTTCAAAACAGCTGCTGTGTCATCTTTACGTTGAACCAAAGCTTCTCCAGTCACCTTTGATAATAAGCAAGAAAATCAGACTAAATTTACTCTTTTTACCAATTTATAAGTAAAATAAAAAATAAAATAAAATAAAATAAAATAAAATAAAATAAAAAGATGTTTAGAATTTTTACATCATCTATCCCAGGAACTTTAGGAGGTGCGAATTTTGTGTGGTAACTCCGACCACTAGCAGGATGAATCCAACGGCCAGTAATCCTCTCCTCCAAGATCGCATCATCTATTGCAAAGTTTAGCACTTTGTCAACTTTCACCCCTCTTCTTTTCAGCATTTCATCAAGCTACACATACAAAAAAAAATTAACAAAAAAAAAAACACTCAAATGGTTGATGTTAAATCAAGAAATAGTCTTAATACCTTTTCTGCTTGGACCACGGTTCTTGGGAATCCATCAAGAATGAAGCCTTTTTGACATGAAGGCTTCTCTAAGGCTTCGTTGATAATCCCAACAACTAAGTCATCAGAAACAAGTTGTCCCTGAGAAAGAATGGATCCGGAATAGTGATAAGTAGAAAGATGAGGGGTCGGTTGTGTAAAATTTAAATTACCTTCTCCATGGCTTCCTTGGCTTTAACACCAAGAGGGGTTTTTGCAGCAACAGCAGCTCTTAGCATATCACCAGTAGCCAGGTGGCATAAACAGTACTCGTCCTTGATAATTGGTGATTGAGTGCCTTTTCCTGATCCAGGTGGGCCTGAAGCAAACAGGATTCATCAACAGATAGATCCATTTTGGGGGAAACACGTAAGATTGATGTGATTAGAAGTGGATTGAAAATTCATGTTTCCTAAACCAATTATTTATTGATCATCAAACCAGATTCATCAACTGAAAGATAATTTACATTGCAACAAACATAAGTAACAATGTAAGATACTTTGTAGTTAGTAAGATCATTCCTTTCCACCATTTATTATTCTAACTCAATCAAGAAATAGTAAAAGAAGATCAATCTTTATCAATGTCCTTTACCCTTCAATGACATGATCACGGTTGATTTTATCAGTGACATGCAGTAATAAAATCATGTCCATCCCTTTCTGACTTATCTTAGATTCCATTTTGCTCTAATGGCTGTGTAATTGTGATGAAGATTATGTTTCTGTCTGTTTATTCTCTCCGTTTCTAAGCAAAATCGATAACAAAAACGTTTAGGATGCTTTCATATCGCAGCATTTAAAATATAGCAATTTGATGAAAGCAAAGCATTAACATAACAGAGCGCCTAAAATTAAATCACATCGGATCTGAGGAAATGCACAATGAATATGCATAGAATTTTGGGGAAAACAGAATCGATGCTATAAGGTGGAAAATAACAATGAGAAACAAGAATGTTACCGACGAGAATGAGGCGTTTGTCAGGTTTGGTTGAGCATTTCATGCGACGAAGAAGCTCCGTCATTAGATCTACCGACGCAACATCCTCTAAATTCGCCGCCGCTGAAGTTGCCATTCCGTCACGTAGGATTTTTTTGGGTTGATCTTTTCAGAAATCGGTCGGTGAATTGTGAGGAAAAGGATTAAACGAGCGTCAAATTGGATGCTAGGGTTCTTTCAGTAGTTCGTTACTTCCCCAGTTTACTTTCCTCGAACTTCTCGAATCTTGATATGCTTGAATTTCAAGCATGGCAGATTTGAAAAGTTGTATCAAAGTGAAAATTCCAGTTTTACCCTCCTAAAGTTTGATTTCTTTTTTTCTTTTTAATAGTAAATTTTTTTTTAATAGTAAAATTAATGTTAGGAATTAGAACATCACTCAATTTTTTCGGTTTTTATTTCTCAAATAAAATTTGAATATTCAACCTTTGTCTCGAAGGATATTTTTTATTAATTTCTGATACTATTAAATATTTAGCTATAACTTTATAATAACTTCTTTCTAGTTGGGTCACAGTTAATTGAAAAGCTAGTTTATTTTTTAAGTTTTTTTGAATTGTCATGTTTGGCAGACCAAAAAATATCTTATAAGCTAATTTTTAAAAAAGTTATTTAGATTAGCTTTTTAGGAGCTTTCTAAAACTTTTCAAATATACTCCTTAATTAATTATAAAAACACATTTTTTTAAATGTTTTTTATGTCATTTTATATTTTTCAGTTAGTTCTACCAAAAGTTATTTTTTATCACATAGTTTTTTATTTAACATCTAATTTTTCAGTTATCAGTTAACGACTAGTTTTTAGTACGCCAAACATAGTCTTAGTTTAGTTTAAAGATAATGACTTAAAATGGTAATATATTTCTTTATTTTTATATATTTGGTCATTGAGGTCTTTTTTGTCTATATTTGACCATTTAATTTGTTTTTTTATCCACATTTAATCTTTATAACCGGTTACTCTAGGTTAAGTCAGAAAAATGACTTTAATACGTAACATATTTTTCAATGTGTAAACATTTAATCCTTAATGTCTTTATACACATTTAATCCTAATGTCTTTGTACACATTTAATCCTTGTGACCGAGATTTTGCTCACTACACCCTACATGAGACAATCATTAATGAGGTGTTGTCATATGCGGCTCATTCTTCACTTATATCAATAGCATAATTCACAAATCAATCAAATAATGTTGGTGCCTTACTTTCTCCAAGTAGAAGATTGTCTTCGTCTTCGAGTCAATCTATCTTCATAGTAGACAACGAGTCTTTTTTTCTTGGAAGTACAAATTCGAGTTGGGAAGAAGCAATCACAAAGAATCTTGTTGTTTGTTATGAAGATAGATGAAACTTTTTGTCAGTGTGTTCTTTTGTCTTGGAAGTGCAAATTCTTTTAGCGTCTTCCTTAATTCTTTTTGTCTTGGAAGTGCAAATTCGAGTGAAGAAGAAACAATCACAAAAAAATTTCATTGTCTGTTATGGATATAGATGAAACTGAAGACGAATACATCTTTTGTTTGGAAAAAACTAGGGCACCAATATTATTTTACCGATCTGTGAATTAGGTAAGTGAAGGATGAGTCTCGTATCAGAACACCCCATTAATGATTGTCTCACATAAGATGTCGTGAGCAAAATCTAAAGAAACTGGTCATAAGGATTAAATGTGTACAAAAACATTAATGACTAAATGTGTACAAACTGAAAAATATATTACTTTATTACGTCATTTTTCCAACTTAACATACAGTAGTCGGTTATAAGGACTGATATAGACAAAAAAAAAAAGTTAAATGGTCAAATATGGATTTAAAAATTAAATAAATAAATAAATAAAACTTAGTTAAATAATATTTACAAATCAAAAAATATATTACCATTTTAAGTTATTATCCTTTATTTTATTATGTTTATGATATCAACTCAAATGACAACGGCTACATATTCATACGATGTAAAAGACATATCATATTTTTGCTTGGGCAAATAAATGATTGTTTTCAAAAAACTTATATTTTCATATTTGTTAAGCTATTTTATAAAAAGTTCGGATTGAATTATAGATGATATAAAACTCAATAAATCCAATTTTTATTTGTTTATTAGGAGCTACAATCCAATGCCAGTGACCATTATCAAAGATTGTCACACCAGAGTTGGCAACCAGATGACCGGGTAAATGGTCTAACTCTTAAACAAATTGATAAACCATATGTCTTAATTGTGGCAAAAAATAATGCAATATCAAAAACGAATTTCCATATAAACTTAGTAATTTTTGTAGAAATTAACCTTTATTTAACATCAAGTTAGTTTAGACTCAATGTTCATTTGACTCAAAGGAAAAAAGTCGGATGTTAATTCTAGTTATAGGATCCGAGGACAAATTTTTCATTTTCATGCAATTTGGTTATCTTATGCTGATGACGCCCATTTTGTTGGTGAATGGTTTGAAAACAACATAAAGAATCTTGTGCGTATACTCTGATGCTTCCACATCTCATCCAGTCTTAAAGTTAATTTTCGAAAGTCCAAAGTCTTTAGGATCGGGATTACAATGCGTGAAGGCAACCGTTGGGCTGCCCCTCTCGGTTATGAGTCAGCGCCACTTCCCATCACTTATCTCGACGTTCTTGTGGGTGCTAACATGAACCTTGAGAAGAATTGGAGGCCAATAATTGATAGATTTTAATCCAAATTATCTGCATGGAAATCAAAAACTCTCTCTTTTGGTGGAAGGTTGACCTTAATTAAATATGTGTTTGGTAATCTTCCTACTTACTTCCTTTCATTATTTGTAGCACTTGTTGTAGTAATTAATACACTTGAAGGGATTAGAAGGCAATTTTTATGGGGAGCTTGCGAGAATAAAAACAAAATTAATTTTGGTGGCATGGGATTAGGTTTGTGCCCAAAAGAAAGTGGTGAGTTAGGTGTTGGAACAATTCAGGCCAACAACATATCCTTAATTGTTAAATGGTGGTGTCGTTTCAAAGTGCCCCCCCCCCCCCCCTTTCAATCTTGAGCCATGTAATAAAAGGGATTCATAACTTACAATATAAACCAGATGGATACATGTCCATAAAATCGGTTACAGGTGTTTGGAACAACATTGTTGTTATCAAATTTGAGTTTCAGAAGTTTGGGATATCAATTGCATCAGTGATTCAGTGATTAAGAAACATGTTAATGCAGGTGACAAAACTTTGTTTTGGCAGGATACTTGGGTGAATGACAACACCCTCAAAGAAGCTTTCCCCAATGAGATTCTTGGGTATTCACTTGGTGCAATGTTTCTCAACCTAATTTTGATTCGATCAATGAGATTCTCAAATATGCTGCAAATTGGGGGCATAGTCCTAAAGAGAGAAACGCATACCTTTGTGTATGTTATGGAGCTATCCTCAAATATGCTGCAAATTGGGGGCATAGTCCTAAAGAGAGAAACACATACCTTTGTGTATGTTATGGAGCTATCCGGTGGACATGGAGGGCAAGAAACAACATCATATTCAAAAAGATATGTTTATCTCCCCAACCAAAGTGGCACACAACATTCAATCTATGACGATTATATGGGTAAAACATAAGAGAAATAACAGTTATGTTAAATGGATGGGCTGATTGGTCCAATTGTCATGTTTCATGTATTTAATCTCTTTTGTACCTTTTTCCCCGTCCTAGCTCCTTGCTAGTGGTTATTTTTATTTATATAATATTCATTTGTCGGTTTAAAAAAAATGCAATTTGGATATCATTAAAGGGTTAAGATACGAAACACTGTTGAGGCATGATCTATATTAAGACCACATTAAACATGAAATTAACTGTAATACATCCATCTACACCAAAACTTTGACATAAAATTAACCTAACTACCTTCCAACCTTTTGTTTCTAATCATCATAATAATACTTCAAGCAACCAACAACACGATACCAACAAAAAAAAAACATAATAATAATAATAATATCAAAATAGCACGTCATATCATCTTCTTCTTCACTCAGCTGCTGACTTTTTCTTCTTTTTCTTCTTTCCTTCACTTACAGCAGAAACATCCTCCATTACAACATCTTTGCTCTTCTTCTTCTTCTTCTTCTCTGTTCCATTTTCTTTCCCATTCTCAGTAGTAGCTTCTGTCTCCTCTTCTTCAAGAGCTCTCTTCTTTTTCTTCTTCCCTGATTTGGTTTCAGCAGCATCTCCATTTGTAACAGTGTTGTTCTCTTTGTCATCTGTCTTTGCTTCACCATTGTCTTTTGACTTCTTTTTCTTGCTCTTCTTCGAAGATGGTTCAGATCCATTTTCAACCTCCATTTCTAAAGACAACAAAATTATTCAGTTTTTATACTATAATAAACAAAATCAATGTAAGTCAATATACCTTGATTTGCAGCATTCTCCATAGCAGCTTTCATAACCTCAATGTTCTTACGAGGTGCAACACCTTTGTCATAAAAGTCAAGACGCTCTTCCACTTGCTCACGAAGCTTGTCTCCAAAAGAAGTACCACTTCCCTCTGTTTATCATTAAAAACTTAATCTTTGACTTTGACTTTGACCAAAAAGATAACTTGTAAAACACAAACTAACCTGAGAAACAATCAATTCGAGAAGCAATTGAACATTTGTTAGCCAAATAACGAGCCATTCGACCTTTGTTTTTAGCAGATGCACGCCCGATAAAAGACGAATGAAAGATAAGACCATATTTCGGTGTGTTACCCTTTGTTTTCAGAGCCCTAAAATAAGAAAAACAAGATTAATATCTAACTTTTTTTAGCTAAAAGAAATTAGTGGTTGTGGATAATGATATTAGACCTGAAAAGGGCTTTTTCAGCACCAAGGATTTGAAGGGTAGAAGAAGGGCATTTTGCAAGATTTGTGAGGCTTCCAGCATGAGATATCAATCGAGCACCAACAACTTCACCAATTAATGCAGCCAAATTTGGTGCTATGTCACTCATTTTAGCAACAAGATAATCATAAAGCTTCTTTCTGTATTCAGCAAGGTCCATCACACGTTGTGCAAACATCTGGACATTAATCAGGTCAACTGGTGACAAATCTTGACCTGAAAAAAAGAAGATAGAATGAGATAATGTTCTTTTTGTAAATATAACCACATAAAAGTGTAGCAAAGACAAATATAACCCTACCCATGGAAGCTTTAGCTGCTTCAATTACTTCCTTTGCTTTATCTTCATCACCAAGGATATCTACTAGCCCATCTAACTTATCTTCAGACAACTCTGACTTGTCATTTATGTATTTTGCAAGTTTAGCATAAAGATAGTTATCATTGACAATCTTTACTAGCTCTGGGAAGTGCCATGAGTACCATTCCCTGAATTAAAAATCAGACATTTTAGTTGTAATAGAAGAACCTAACTCTCATGGAGAGAGAGAGAGAGAGTTAACGAACCTAACTCAGACATTTTAAATGTAAAATGTAAATCAAGATTGTGATTTGAGAGAGAGAGAGAGGGAACGAACCTAACTCTCATGGAGAATGAGTTTACATCCTTATCAAGGGTATCAAGAAGGAAGATTGCTTGAATGACCATATTGTCAACTCGGTTGACATTAAACTTCACTTTTGCTCTGCTGTAACTGTGGCCTAAACCAAGTTGAGCTTTCTCCAAGTCACCAGGCTATATATAAAAAAAAAGGAGATTTTGTAGTTAGGGGGATTTCCAGAATGAAATATATTAAGAGGAGAAACTAGAAAAGAAGAACACCTTGAGATTCTCAATGAACCTATCGAAATGTAAACGAACACCTCGAATGAGCTCAAGAACAAACTCATTACTCTGGCAGGGGATCTTGGTTTCTTCATATATGTGAGATCCAATTTTGGGATCAGCCACTCCTAAGCTGAACTTCGGCTT
This sequence comes from Lactuca serriola, assembly GCF_051521515.1. Taxonomy (NCBI): domain Eukaryota; kingdom Viridiplantae; phylum Streptophyta; class Magnoliopsida; order Asterales; family Asteraceae; genus Lactuca; species Lactuca serriola. The sequence goes on from NC_136411.1 coordinate 132,986,868, forward strand.
TTTACCTTCTTTGACTTTAGGAAGGCTAAGCTCGAGGAAGTTCCTCAACTCATCAGTCATTTGGCCTGAACAAATTCAAAAAAAGTGTATAAAACTTGTTAGAACACCAACATAGAAAGTAAGAAGGATGATGTTCTTAAGCTCAAAACTCGACTTATTATAATGCTTAACAGGGGAACATTTCCAAATTATATGTGTACTGAAGGAATAGAAACTTATCCTATCAAAACTCAACTTATCATTGTTCAAGTTCTATGACAGACCTACCCAAAGCAAAACACAAGAAATTTCAATGAAAAAGACGCTGCATGACAATATCCTTGCTATTGTTTGTGCTATTTGTCATGACAGAAAAAATCACCAACTGAAAGTGCCTAATCGTGAAATATTTTTCCACATCCCTCTCAGCAACAAACAGAAGACGAAAAGCTAGAAGCTTAATAGCATACAAACAAAACAAATTGAACACAAATTACGAACAAACGCTGAAATTTAGTTACGAAAGTATATCATAAAAACTTACTGCAGCCATTTTCAAATAACAAGGACATGTATGTGTATTCATGTATATATTTGGTATGTACCTTCGGAGACGGCATTGCACTGGTTGAGAGCATCAAGAGCCGATTCAAAAGGATTAAAAGCGGCGAGTTTGACAACCTTCCCAAAGCGATTTAGATCAACTACTGAGTTACGAACAGCCTCTGTGTTCTGTCCAATTTCATCAATACCGTGGGCCAAAAACAGACCGTAACCGGAGGCAGACTCGTATAGAAGATACAACGCCATGGAAGACCAAAAGCTCAAAGCTCAGTTGTGCTGGTTTTCTAACCCGCTGTAAACTGAGTTTAGGGTTTTGGCGTCGCTTTTCTCTCTCGCTCTCTTTATGGTGAGCGGCAGGGTTTTCTAGGGTTTTAGACTCCATTTATGGGTAAAATAACAGAAAATAATAAAGATTACTATTTTTGCAGTTCAGCCCCTGTGTTATCGTCATAGTATACAATTGGCCCTTTTTTTAGGCTCAAATCATCACTTGTAATTTGTAGAATGTAAAATAAAAGGGTTATTGCCATAAAACCCTCCAATTTTACACAAAATGTGCGGGTTATGCCTAAAGATGGTTTTCTTCCATTATTGTCTTAAAATAGCCCGTTTAGTTTCATTTAATGTTGTTAACCGGTTTCACCCTTAGGCAACCGGTAACCCTTGCCAAGACAACCCATTAATGTTGAAGGACATTTAGAAGGATACTCCATTAAGCATAAAGATGCACGCCTTGTCACTCACCCATGCTACTTTTCAGACGAAGGAAACTTAAATAGGTAGACTATTAGCGTATAACATTTGAATGTATAGATAGGATCTTTTAAACTTCCTTTTATCTAGCTAGTTGTTGTTATTCATTATATCTTGTACGTGTATAAATACATCAATAAGATACTGATACAATTGAGGGGAATACTTCTTTACATGGTATCAGAGCGTTGGTTATCCAAACCCTAGCCATACCCCCTTTTTCTTTCATTTCATTCTTTTTCTCGTTTCTTCTTAATGGCATCTTCATATGATTTTGCCATTCCTCTTGCCACTATTCTTCACCTTCTCACCATCAAACTCAACTCATCAAATTATCTTCTCTGGAAACATCAAATCCAACCTCTCTTGTCTTATCAAAACCTTCTTGGCCATGTCGATGGTTCGAAATCAGCCCCTATTCTAACCATCGAAGTTGAAGGCAATCCCACTCCTAATCCAGTTTACACTACGTGGCATGAGACTGATCAAAGGGCCCTTTTAATCCTTCAATATTCACTATCCGAGGAAGCCATGGCCGAGACTTTAGGGATGTCTAATGCCCGTGCGATTTGGGTTGCTTTGGAACAGGCCTACAGCCATGATTCCAGAGAAAGGCTACAAACATTGTGTGATTCTCTAAGACAACTTCAGAAAGGCTCATCCACAATAACTGAATATGGCAAGAAATTTAAGGCAATTTGTGATCAATTGTCGGCTATTGGTTCCCCGGTTTACACCACTAATCAGATTCACTGGTTCCTGTGCGGCCTAGGCTCCGGTTTTGAATCGTTTTCAACAGCCCATCGTGCTGCTCCTGTTTATCCATCCTTCCGTCAACTCCTCTCCTAGGCGGAAAGTCACGAGTTATTTCTCTCCTTCGTTCATAGCTCAGCCTCCACCACACCAGTTACTTTCACCGCTACCACCTCTACCTCTCCCACTTCAGCCAATACTTGAGGTGGACACTCAAACAGAGGGTGTGGTTGTGCCAATTACTCAGGAGGACGAGGACGAGGGCGAGGGCGGCGCCCACCGCACTGCCAACTATGTCGCAAAAATGGACATTATGCATCTTCATGTCCATATCTTGCTACTTATCAAAAGAGCTCCACTGTTGATGCTAATCTTGCTCAAGCTTTCAAAATGCAATGTGACATTACTCATTCAAGTCTTGACTAGTATGTTGATTATGGGGTTTCCACACACATGACCAACTCAGTGTCAAATCTTGATTCCTCATCATCTTATTCAGGGAAAAATCAAGTGGTCTTTTGCAATGGTAATGTGTTAAATATTTCCCACATTGGTACCTCTTCTTTAATAAATCAACTACCTTTACATGATGTTTTAGCAGTCCCTCACCTTGCCAAGAATTTATTTTCCATCAGCAAGCTAATAAGAGACTCACCGGTTGATATTCTCTTTTCTAATAACTTTTTTGCAATTCAGAATCGCAACACCAAGGAAATAATCGCAAGGGGTAGAGTTGAGGGCGGTCTTTACATCCTTGAGCAAGGACATAAGACATTTTTAGTCAGTTTAAGGAATAAAAGGACTATTGCTTCATATGAATTATGGCATAGTAGATTAGGTCATGTAACGTTTGAAATTATTTATTTATTACAAAAGCTTGGTTCTTTATCTCTTACAGCTGTTTTACCAAAACTTGGAGTATGTTCTTTTTGCCAACTGTCAAAAAGCAAACGCTTGCCATTTCATGAAAATTATAAACGTGTCACTCATGTACTTGACCTAATTCACTGCGACCTATGGGGCCCAACACATTTACCATCAACTGATGGTTATCTATACTATGTTATTTTTGTTGATGGTCATTATAGGTTTACATGGTTCTATCCACTTAAGCTCAAGTCTGACTTTGCACAAATATTCACAAACTTCTTACTGTTCGTACAAAATCAGTTCTCATGCAAGTTCAAAAATTTTCAAACTGACAGGGGACTGAGTTTATAAATAAAAAGGTGCAACAACTCCTTAACTCAAATGGTACTCATCATCGTGTCTCTTGCCCCCACACACCTCAACAAAATGGGAGAGCTGAACGTAAACATCGTCATGTCACTGAAACTAGTCTCGCGATGCTATTTAATTGCCATGCACCGGCTTCATTATGGGTTGATGCTTTTACCTCTGCAGTCTACATCATCAACTGCCTCCTATCTAAAGTCGTTCAAAACAAAAGCCCCTTTGAAGTGCTATATAAAAATCCTCCAAATTATGACATCTTCAAAGTGTTTGGATGTCGCGTTTTCCATATCTACGTGATTACTCAGCCAACAAATTAGCCCCACGAAGCCACCCTTGTATCTTCATTGGTTACAACACCAACTATAAAGGGTATAGATGTCTAGACTCGAGTACACATCGCATTTACACAACTAGGCACGCTAAATTTGACGAATCTTGCTTTCCATTTGCCAATGATTCCCCGTCTGCTGATGCATCTCAATTATTGTTCTCTTCATTCGATGAACCTACTAAATCATATAGCTCTACTACTCACCCAAATACATATACTCCAGCACCTGCTGTCACAGCGCCCGCTAATGCTCATAACTCGTGCAAAGCCACAACTCCATGTCCAATGTGTTTGCCCGTTCCAACAGCACCCACGGTCTTACCTTCCCCAGTCGCTGCTAATGATCAGTCTCCGGTACCTGCTGACAACCCTCCACTATCATCATGATAGCTTACTCCCCACTGACTAGTGGTGCCATCTCACTCCATGGTCATACGTTCCAAGGCCGGTATTTTCAAGCCTAAGCACCACGCTGATTTAGCCTCTATTGGGACGTCTGTTCTTCATTAAGTTCTCCTCACTACCACCATTCCTAAGGGATTTAAATCTGCATCTAAACATGCTCATTGGCTTATGGCTATGGATGAGGAAATGCAAGCCTTGCAAGAAAATCAGACATGGGAGCTTGTCCCACGACCGTGTAATGCAAATGTAGTTGGTTCCAAATGGATTTTTCGCACGAAATTTAAATATGATGGCACCATTGATCGTTACAAGGCATGCTTAGTTGCACAAGGTTTCACACAGGTACTTGGACTTGACTATTCTCATACGTTTAGTCCTGTTGTTAAAGCTTCTACGGTCCGAATTGTTCTATCTATTGCAGTTATGTGAAACTGGCCATTACACCAATTAGACGTAAATAATGCTTTCCTAAATGGAAAACTCACTGATACAGTTTTCATGGAGCAACCCACAGGGTTTATTGATGCACATTTTCCATTACATGTCTTTCGTTTGAAGAAAGCACTTTATGGCCTAAAGCAGGCACCGAGAGCATGGTTTCAAAGACTAAGCTCTTTTCTTATCTCTCTTGGTTTTTAGTGTAGTCGTGCTGATACTTTGCTTCTTATCCTCAAACAACGATCTACTCTTCTCTATCTATTGGTTTATGTCAATGACATAATTCTCACGAGGAACAATTCCACTCTCATTCGCAGTTTCATTACTCGTATTAATAATGAGTTTGCTACCAAAGATCTTGGAAAACTCAGTTACTTCTTAGGTCTTGAAGTTACATATACCGATAATGGAATTTTCCTCACTCAAGCGAAGTATGCCCATGATATCTTGACTAGAGCTCAACTTCTCGACTCCAAACCAGTTGCCACATCGCTATGTGCCACATATCAACTTTTAACAGCTGGTGTGCCCTGTTCCAATCCAACTCTTTACCGTTCATTAGTCGGGGCACTACAATATCTTACCATTATTCGACCGAATCTTTCTTATGCTATAAATCAAGTCAGCCAGTTCCTTCAAAATCCCACTGTTGATCATTTTCAGGTTGTTAAACGCATTTTGCGATATGTTAAAGGCACCATTTCGTATGGCTTGCATTTTCATCGCCCTCACTCTTCTTCTGTTTTAGGCTATTCGGATGCGGATTGGGCCAAGTGCATTGAAACAAGGCGGTCGACATATGGTTACTCGATCTTCCTAGGTGGCAACTTAGTATCTTGGAGCGCGAAAAAGCAACCTACAGTGTCTCGCTCTAGTTGTGAATCCGAATACAGGGCTATGCCCAACACAACATCAGAAATAGTTTGGGTCACTCACTTACTAAGAGAACTTCATGCGTTGCCACCTTCCATACCCACTCTTTTGTGTGACAATAAAAGTGCACTTTTTCTCAGCCAGAATCCCATCTCCCACAAGCGTGCTAAACACATAGACATTGACTATCACTTCATTCGTGAGCTCGTTTCTTCTGGAAAACTTCACACCAAGTATATCCCCACTCATCTACAACTAGCTAGACCTGGCAATGGAGTGGGTTTTGACCCTGATCCGATCCAAACCCTTAACAATTATATGGGTTTGGAGCATAGTTTTTGATCCGTTTACCCGTTAACGACCCGTACCCGCTGACCCTTTTATTAAAAGGGTCGGGTATGGATCATCATCAATCCGCTCCGTTTATAACCTGCCCCATATAAATTTTAGAAATATAAATTTATATTTTATATTGCCTAAAGTTTACATTAAATTCCAATCAGAAGTCCAAAGAGAAAAGGCCAAAGACTAAATTATTTTTACATAGGACTCGAGGACTCAACTTCTAGACTTCCAGTCTTCTCCCAAGAGTCAAGATTTCATTTCATTTATATTTCATCATGTAATCACCAATTTCATTTATAAATCAATAAGGTCATTTATCAACTGGAAGAAAGTTTGTAATTGCTATTCTCTATTAATGCAATCGACGATCAAAAACCAATTGGAAGTAACTAAAATAATGATTTTAATTCCAATAGAAATTCCTCGAGTACATAATGTGTTTTCTAAATCAAAACTTAGTTTTATTTAATAAATGTGATTTTATGATTTAAGTAAAATGTGTTTGATTATTCAAAAAACTTACGGGTTACGGGGTGGGTTTGGATATCTGCTGATTCGGTGGATAAGGGTATGGGTTTGATTATTTAAAACCCTGCGGGGTTACGGAGTGGGTTTGGATTGGATTTTGAAATTTGTTAAAAGGGTTTGGATCAAGGTCGATTCGCTCCAAACCCGCCCCATTGACAGGTCTACAACTAGCTGGCATCTTCACCAAGAGTCTTCCACGATCTCTTTTTGAGCAGTTTCGTAACAAGCTGCATGTTAGACCACCACCAATCAACTTGACCGGGGGGGGGGGGGGGTATTAGCGTATAACATTTGAATGTATAGATAGGATCTTTTAAACTTCCTGTTATCTAGCTAGCTTGTTGTTATTCATTATATCTTGTACGTGTATAAATACATCAATAAGATAGTGATACAATTGAGGGGAATACTTCTTTACATAAACTCTCTCCAGTGAAGGAAGCTATCAGGACTTTCAAGCTTTTTCTTTGTCTGAAGCTAGGGTTTTGAAGCATTGTTCCAATAAGAGAAATGTTTTAAAAATCGATTTGAACTGACCGGTCAAACCGGTTGGACCAGGCACCAAAAATGGAGCGGTTCAACTAACACCGATTTTATGTCTATTTCTAAACCGGAATGAACCAGCCGGTTTTTATGAAAATCTGGTTGAACCGATTAAATTAAATAAAAACACATGGAAATCAATCACTTTCAAAACAAACTTTATTTTTTTTTTCACATCTATTTAGACTTATTTGAATAAAAACACATGGTAAATATCATAAAGTTTTTTAATTCGTTTGTATTCATCTAAAACTAATTTTTTTTTCTGTATTATACTTTATTTTATTTTTATGTATGTGAATTGATGTAAAACTTATGTTTATGTGTTGTTAAAGTATTTGGATTGATCTTCAACTTGTACTTATGTGTAATTTTAATGTTTAAACTTGTCGATATCTATATGTATAGGAATATAGGAAAAAACCGATTGAACCAACGGTCGAACCGGGAACCGGTCACCATACCGGTTAAACTAAAAAACTGATTTTTAAAACATTGCATAAGAGGATTTTTGAGAAAAAATAGTTGTAATCACCTTCATTAATGGTTTTTTTCCTGATAATGGTTGTGACTTTGCAGGAGTTATAAATGGCTTCTTCAGACGAAGGTTACAACAACCAACTTGCTGATATTTACAAGACATTGTTAGGTTAAATGAGATAAATTTTTAGTTGCATAGGATTTACATGGATCATGAACCAGAGAAAACGTTTGTAACAAGGCTTGAAAAAATGTTAGGATATATTTCTCAACATTCTACTTAGTGATGAGAACATCAAAATTTAAGTATGAATGATGAAGTGAAAGCTCAAGTGTACCATGGTAATGAATTACAAAATGATGAAGAGGCAGAAGGGGTAGTTAAGAACAAATACATAATACTTTATCCAAACATTAGGTGGGATAATATGGAACCTAAGTTAGGGGATGTGTCTGAATCACTTGCACAACTTAGATTCCGTGTGACAAACTATGGAGTAAATAGAGGTTACCAAATATAATTTGAAAAGAGTAACAATAAAAGATTTTTTGCCAGATGTGGTAAGAAAAATGAAGGTAACACGTGCCCATTCAGACTTTATGCAACTTGGATGTACAATGAAAGAACCTTACAGGATTAAAGCAATGAATGGTAAGCATCTTTGTTCTACAGTGTTTAAATTTGGGTCTATTGTTACCACATATTGGATTAGAAGACACTATGTTACTGAGATAACAAATAAACCCAAACTAAAACTTAAAGACATGATCACTGATATTAAACAAAAGTATAGATGTTTGGTATCTATAAGACAATTTAGAAGGGAAAAACTATATGCAAAAGAATTGATTAAGGGTAAATTAACTTAACATTGTGCAAGAATTTGGGATTATACCCAAGAGTTGCTAAGATCAAACCATGGTTCTACATGTAAAGTTGGTGTTAATACCAATCAAACTTAGAAAAAATAGTTTCAGATGTTTTACATTTGTTTCAAATCAATAAGTGTTTTTTGGAAAATAGGGTGTGAAAGGGTTATAGGGTTAGATAGGTGCTTCCTAAAGAGTCAGGTGAAATATGAATTGCTCGCAACCATAGGTAAAAATGCCAATAACCAAGTGTTCCCAATAACTTGGGTTGTTGTTGATGTGGAAAACAAGGATAACTGGACCTGGTTTTTAGAGCTTCTAAATGATGATCTTGAGCTTAGTAGTGATGCAAATTTGGTTGTTACTTATGATTAACATAAAGCAATTTCCCTTGAAAATTTTAGTTTGTTTCAATATGGTTATAATACTAACATAATGTGTTTGTTTTATAGGGTTTGCTTGAATCCGTAAAGGATATTTTGCCACATGTGGAGCATATACAATGTGCTAGACATATTTATGCAAATTTTAGGAAAGATTTATATGGATTGGAGTTCAAGAAGTTGTTATGGGATGCAACAATGAGTTGTGTTGAAGGTGACTTCATTAGAAACATGGAGACACTAAAGAGGCTAAACCCTAGTATATATGAGTGTTTAATGCCCATAGAACCCAAAACATGGTGCAAAGCTTACATAGGTGTAAGGTATGCTTATGAAGCAGTAGAGAATGGTATTTAAGAGTGTTTCAACTCCATAATTATAGAAGCTAGGAAAAAATATTTGATTACAATGCTTGAGGATATAAGGATATACATCATGGACATGTTTGCTCATATGACTGACCAATGCAGTGTCTGGAAAGGTAATATTTGTCCAACGGTGATTAAGAAGATGAATCTTTTTGGCAAGAACTTTAGGTAACATGCAATAATTGGCTATTATTATAGCTGATATTATAATTGATATTTAATGAATAATACTAAATCTTTTGATTGATGTAGGTTTTTGTTAGTAGTACATAGCCTAGGACATGTGTTTGAAGTTAGAAGATTTCGTGATAGTTACAATGTGGATTTGGAAGGTAGAGTTTGTTCTTGCAGATTATGGGATTTGTCTGGAATCCCATGTTTTCATGTCATGGAAACCATTAATTACAAACTCCAGAGGGATATATTAGTGACTACTTTTCAAAATATAAGTTCATGGAATGCTACTCCACCAACTTCAATCCTATGAATGGGAGTAATATGTGGCCTCAAACTGGATACAACAAGCCTTTACCACATATAGCTAGGAGAATGCTTGATAGGCCTGCAAGTAAGAGAATGAGTCATGCAAGTGAGAAAGAAAGTAAATTTGGTTCCATCTCGAGGCTCAAGCCCCCAATGACAATAAGACATGGTAATTGTCTTGAGTCCGGGCATAACCAGAAAGGTTGCATTAATGAAAAAAAGATACCAAATCCTATGCCACCAAAAGAAAATTGGGAGGCCTAGGAAAGGTGATTGTAACGATTCAAATTTCTATACATCTAATCTATGGGAAATATCAGAGTTTTTCTTACAATGTGGAATTCTAAAAAAATTAAAACCTTTTACTTCCCATGAAACAATCACGAGTTTACAATAAAAATCTATATATTACATTGGTTTATATGTGTAGTAAAGATGTGTTTGACCGGAGATGATGACCGAAAATTTCATCTTTGGCCAGAAACCTACACTTACCGATAATAATGTTATTTTGTAAACAGTCCTAAGAGTTCAATGAAAAGCTAACATATGTGTACAAAAAAAAGACTAAATATGTATAAGAAACTATGTTACCCTTACAAGTCATTATCCATTATCTAATACAATAACATTACCCTAATCCCATACAGATGGGGTAAGGGGAAGGTAACAACAGTCCATCATAAAGTTGAGAGACTGTTTTCGTAGAAGATCCCTGGTAAAAAAAAATTAAAGAAAATTAACAATGCAAATACAAATAAATATAGAAAAAAATCATATCCAAAGTAAAGGTATTCGTATATAAAATCTCTACATACAAAATGTCAGTTTCTAATTTAATATAAAGAGGTATATGACTTGACAAATAGACAAATAAACGTGATTAACTCATTATCCCTTATTTAAAAGATATCCACAACAAAAACATGAAAAAATAATAGCAATAGACATAAATAGAGAAATTAGTATGTGGCGACAATAAGTACTTATGAAAACTACTATTTAGGAATTAACCTTTATTTTAATAGGCACTAGATTTTGGCAATAAAAATTGTCTAATAAATTAATTTATGGAAATAGTATTCAAATCCCATAAAATCAGGTTTCACTTAATTGTCTTTCCTTGATTAATTTCAGCCATTATATCATTTTAACGATGTCATCATAAGAGAAACAATTCATTGTCTTTCTTTTAAACGTCTGTAACCTCTCCATACATAAATAAATTTAATACAATGCCATAAAATCATGTTTCACTTAATTTTAGCATTGAAATGATAATGTTGATCCGTTTTCTTTTTTTAGATTGTTTTCTTAACCATTTTGCTCTTAAAATCACCTATATATAAATTATGAAATATATATCAAGGGGTTGTCCTATGGTAGTAAAGATCAAACATTGTAAACGCTCCTGCCAAGGATTTTGCTACGATGGCAGGCTCAAATCAGTTATGTCATGTGATTTCGTAAACTCCTATGATTTTTCTTTGTCCTTCGGCTCTTAACCCTATTCTCCGTCTCCTATCACTCAAATATATATCTGTCTTTCATTCCCATCACATTCGTAATTATTTATCTCTCTCTTGTACTTCAAGTTTTGGTAGTTGTTGTTGAAGAAGTTGATGCGATAGCAGGTTAGTCATGTTACTTCAATTCTAATTGACATCTTCGAGAGAGCTATAAAAAAATCGTTAAGATGCTAATGCTTTGCCTTTTTTCAAGAAGGAAGAAAGGGACATTTGCATATGTATTGCTCAGTAAGGAAGGAAAATGGAGTAAGATCTACTTCCATTTTTTTGTTTGTGTCCTGATTCCGATTTTGGTTATATCCATCGACTTTTACTGGTTCACATGTTCAATTTTTGATATTTTAACAACTACATGATTTTTTTCCTTCTATTTTTCCCTTTTTTGCTATAGTTTTAAGGGATTTTATATAGGTTTGTAGCATATTGTTTTTATTGCAAGTAGTTTATGAGGTTGTTATGCTTTTCTTTTGTGTTTACCATTATGTCATGACATAGGTCACAATAATTAGTCTTAGTTTCTTAATGGAGACTTTTGTTTGATGGTGTTTGACGGTTGTTTTATGAAAGTTCCAAGATCATAATATTATGGAAAAACGAAAAAAGCATAAACATACATCCTTCTTGTCATCCTTTTGGTTTGGGTTTTAGAGATTATGTCTTGGGATTTCCTATAATTGAGGATCAATGTTTGGATTTCATGTCTTATGAGATGATGTCAACCCATCATCATCGATTGGTATAAATTTCCTCTATAATTTCATATAAAATAGTTCTATTGAGTTTATGCTTGGTCAAATTAGTAAGTTTTGATTATGGTACATGTAAGATGCTTTTACACCAATGTAAATCCTACTTTATGTTCTTATTGCAACATAGTCTTCTACAATGTGTCTGTAAGGTATATTTCTTGAGTGGTAACCTCTATGACTCTTAATTGTCTAACAAACTTGGATGGATTTTTTGTGCACTACAAGTGTTCGATAAAATGCCTCATAATCACTTTTATTAATTTACAGGTTTTTTAAGTTTCTTCAACTCACATGTTGGATAACATTGCAGTAGTTTTAATCTTGCAATAGAAATAGCTAAAAAAAGATTGGGTTGAAATAGTAATGTACTTTCTTTACATCAACTTTTATTTTAATTTGAAAATATATTTGTTTTGGTTCATATATTAGCTATATGGTGATTTTTTTGCTTTGATTTAGTTCATACTCTTGAACCATGTTTGATTTTTTTTATTGTTTTCCGACATTTAGGCCTAAATCAATTTTGGTTGCTTGAACTAGGTGTGTTACGGGTTTGCTGCGAGTTTTTGATGGGGCTTTATAAGGTACACATCAATTATGTGATTACTTTCCCTATAAGTTCTTTAATCGTTGTATTTTGGGGTATTATTATTGTTGGATATTATTCTTTTTATATCAGCTCAGATACCGATTGTTAAAAATATAAAAATATGATCACCACAACAAAAGGCTCGGTTATCATTTACTGTGTGACAGATATATAAGTTTAAGATATAAGATGTAGATATATATAAAGAATAATAATTGCGGAATAAGTATAAATATGAAAGCTATAAATGACTGAAAGCTATAATAATATAAATGACTGTATTTAAATGACGTAAAACTATAAATAATATAAATGATTGTATATAAATGACATAACACTATAATAAAGTATATAAGTATATAAATATATATCAAGTAGGTTCGTTAATAAATTGACTGAATTGGACTGATGGAACGACGGGTCGATATTTGGATTGTTGGAACGACTGACCGATATTTGGACTCTTGGAACGACTGGTTGATATTGGGACTCTTGGAATGACTGGTCGATATTTGTTCAAAGATCAATCCGGTATTTGATAAGTAATAAAAAGTTCATTTTCATGTAAAACGGGTTGTTTACAAAACAATGCAAAGTACACGGGTCATGTGTTTGAATATGGGTATAGGGTGTTTTGAGGAGATTTGATGAGGTTGGAGTGGGTATTTGGAGGGTGGTAGGAGGTGGAATAAGGTTGTAGTTTTGGTGGTGTAAGGCAGCAAAGATGGTGAAGTTGAAGGAGCTTTAGGTGGTGATGGATGTAGATTTTCGGAGTAAATCTCTCTGGATAGCCAATTCTCTCTCGCGTCTCTTTGGGGATTCCCGTGGTCAAAATTGTCCACGAAAATTTCTAGATGTTCTGAAGAATTGATGGTGAAAATATCCTTAGTAGAATTTTGGCTGTGTTGTGCCCAGTTTTTTGTTTTCTGACATGAAGCTTCTGAACTCAAAAACAGAAATCTCTCTAGTAGTACTTTGGTTGTGTTGTGCCCAGTTTTTTGTTTTCTAACATGAAGATTCTGATGTCAAAAAACAGCAAGGTGGTGATGGTTGTGGTGATTTGAAAGGGTTTTTGGAGGAGGTTTAAGGAGGGTATTTGGAGGGTGTTTGGAGATTATTTTGAGGTTGGAAGGAGGTTGATATAAGGTGGTGATGGTGGTGAAGATGATGATCTTAAAGTTTGATGAAGAACCTTTGATGAAGATGATGAAAATGGCTGATATTGTTCTTCATTTAACTTGTTGATCTTGATGTTCTTGATGTTTGTTGTTTGGTGATTGAGAGAGTTTTATGTTCCAGGGAATTACAAAGAAAAATGAACACACACTCTTACACATACATACTCACGTATACATATACTTGAACCAAATATCTAGTAGTACACTTGAGTTGTTGTTTGAAAGTAATGGCTGGTGGTTGTAGTAGGAGTAGGAAGTCAAAGTTGTAGTAGGAGTAGGAAGTCCAAGTTGTAGTAGGGAAAAGATACGTGGGTTCTTTCATTCACAGATACTCCATAAATTCAATTAAGAAATTGAATTTCCATATTGGTCCCTTGAGCTTTGAAGTCTTTAACAATCTTAGCTTTGATTTGTTTTGTCTTCAAACGACCAAATATGAGTCTATTTTACGTCTTTGCGTATTCCATCTTTCGCGTATTTTTGTATTTCACATTTAAGCACAAATCCACGCAACCTGAAATAACTAATAATATTTGTTAGATAATACAAAAACAGTTCGTCTTATTTCAGTGATGGTCACATACAAGGTCACATAGAAAAACATTTTTCAACAATTTCCCCATATGTGATCGTTGCTGGAATAAGGACAGTTAAGATTTAATCGTATTGACAGTTTAGAACTTTTGAAGATTCAAGATAAAAGATTTTTCAATAGATAAGATATATAAAAATAGTGATTGTTTTGAAAGTTTGTGACTTGGTTTAACATATCTTATGTAAAAGATTTTCAGAAATTTGTTTCTGAATCAAAGTCTCGGGTTCGGTTATCAAAGGGTAGCCATATATGTATCTAAAGAAATTTCCTTAGATTTTATAGCATTATTAACGACGACAAGTGGTCTAACAGGTCGATTCAGATGAACGCTCATAGGTATAGCTCACACTTCACTTGGGTGTTTGGTTGTTTTGGCAGCAGAACAAGTTAATGATCACTAAAAATGAGTGATATCTCTTTCTGACGACTCACACTCATATTGGAGGTGTTCAGCCATGCTTTTCCTGAAAGTCACTTAGTCTCATTATTAGATAATCAATCACATAAGACTGGTTTCGACATTACTCAACGGGTTTCTTCATTCATGTCATTAACGTTCACTCTCTCTCCGCTGGGAAATACATGTAGAGGGGTTTAACAATTTTCATAGTGCAATTTGCATCTAAGAATCTTCAGTGATGAAGGCTATAATATCCCGGGAAATCCAATGTTGTTGCAGCTTCTTCTTTGATAGTATCATGTTTGTTGATCAATATCGATTTACTGTAAAAAGATATTTTGTTTTAGCATTGAGAATTTGCTACATTTGAGAATTTTTTTTTTGTGAGAGTGTCTGTCTTGAGTGATTAAGATATCTTCTTTCGTGAAAAATGGTTAAAAACATATCAGGGGTCTTATGATGTTTGTTTTGAACTAACCATTTGGTTGAAAAGTTTGTTTGAAAATACCAAATGTAGAATATTTTTGTTTTCTTTGGTATTTCTTCGGTGAATGATTTGGCCTTTTTTTTGTTGATTCGTCTTTAACGATTGGATGTGGATAGATCTTTGTTTTTCTTTGATAAGTGATTGTTGAAGTCCTTTTCGTTTTGTCTTTTCTTGTTGATAGATCACGGGATCTCAAGACTTCATTTTTTGGTTGGCTTATATCTAGGTAGGGATTGGTGGCATAAAAGACAGTTTTTCTAGTATGTAAGAAATGAATGTATCGTCCCTGGTCATTTTGATATCTAAGCAAAAATGAGACCATGACAAGGTATAATCGGGTATACCTTATAAGCAATAGTGACACACTGTAACATACACGTTTTGAAATCGTGTTTTAAGTAAATAATATTATGAAATATTAAGTGAAATTGAATGTTGAGTTCTAACAAATAGTTTTTACTAGAAATGAAGTAAAACTATGTTTAGAATCACTCATAAAATGTTGGAAGTCTTATGAGATTCCAATTAAAAGTCAAATAGTGAAATTTAGCGAAAATATAAAATTTGGAATAAGTAAAATTTTATCATTGAAAGTTGTAGATAATCTCATTAGAAACATTTAGGCGAAAACCTCATCGAAATCCGAGTTATAACGAAGAAGTTATGACCAAACGAAGATTCGTGATAAATCCGGAAAATACTTTGTCGCGTAAAAATTTAGTTTTCGATAAACTATTTTTTAGCCTTAGTAATCTAAATGAAAGTTGTAGAACTCGTGAAAATAATCAACTTTCATATAAAGACCGTTTGAATCCGACTTCGTATGAGACAGTTATGATTTTTCGAAGTTTCAGCTTAGCAGTAGACAGCTAAAAACTCGAATTTTAGATCGAGTGATTTTTAGCCGACACAACCTAAACGAGAATTGAAGATCTCGTCAATAGTAGTACAACGGTAAAAAGTCTGACGAAAACGGACGTCGGATGAAGAAGTTATGAATTTTTAATTGATTTTCCTGTCCTGGTCTGTTAAAAAATAATAATATAAAAATTAAAATCAAAATTAGCCGACAAAGTCTAAACGAAAGTTGTAGAGCATAATTTTAGCTTCGCGTGCATATAAAGAACTTAAAAAACGGAGCTCGTATGTGAAAGTTATGGATTTTACAAGATTTGACACATTTTTCGAGAAATTTCGCATGAATAGTGATTGCCACGTCACCCTCGCTCGGAGTTGGCCACGTGTCCGAAGCTGCTGCGTGGCAATGCCCGAGAAGCGACACGTGTCGCACAGATGTCCGGAAGGCCACGTGATCCTCGCATGTCACACGTGATCCTTGCATGCCACACGTGATTCGACCCTCGTGTCATCCTCCCATTGGACCGAAGTTGGGTCCAATCCGAAGCTACTATCTGCGAGCCAGCTATTCCGACCCTCGCACCCAAAGCCTCGCCTTGCTGCCACCTGGTCCGAGCCTCGTATACACGTGCCCTCTTCCCTTCGCTTCGGATTCGAACCTCGGCCCTATATAAGGGGTGCGAACCCTCTCGGCTAACTTTAGAAATTTCACACTTTTTCACCATTTTTCAATACTTTTACTATCCCGACATTCCCCGAAGCCCCGGTACTGATTCCAAAGCCCGAAACACGCCCCGAGACTCCCGAGAAGCCCGAAAAATTTATCTTTTCGGTTTCGAAGCTCTACCTTCGCAGAGCTCGGTTTTCAAGAAAACTCCCGGTTTTCATCGACGAAAGTCATATTTAGAGCCGAAGTACTGCCCAAATTAATATTTTAGCCCCCGGTTATTTCACGGTGAGTTTAATATATAGGAACAATTGTATGTTATGTGTTATATGTGCTACGTGCCTTTCGGTGTTATTATTCTGGGTTATTTTCCCGGGTTATTTTTATTTGCTATTTTTAATAGCAAAAAAATACCTTTGACCATGTGATCAGTGAAAGAACTTAGATTCACGTTGGTACTGGTATGTAGCCTCTGGCCATGTAGAACATGTCTCCGTAAGAGAATGAATTCTATTCTATGGTATTGGCAGAAGGTTAGACAGAGCTTTAAGCCTGAAATCTACCAAAATGTTAATCCGAAGTTGTATTTCTTCTGTGCCGTTTGGGCCAAAGCTTTATTGATGTATATCAAGCATGGAAATTGTTATGTCTCATTGATTGTATATCTTTAAATCAAATCAATGATTGATATGGAATGTTTGTCACATAATTCAGATATACCCTTGTTGTTCCTTGTTCCTCTTTGCTTCTGTCATATTAAAGTATATATGACATAACGTTATATTGTATCTTTTATTGAACTCACTAAGCGTCACCGCTTACCCTCTCAATGTTTAACAAATTGCAGGAGATAAGCATCCAGTATAGTTATATACTGGTAAAAGATTTTTGAATAGTTTGAAACTATTGTATCGATAGAAGTTTATGAATAGTTTGAAACTATTGTATTTTGCACTCCCATATGTATAAAACTATAGAATCCTGGGAAGTTATGTAATATATAACACTTTAAAATAGTCGGTTTGTATCCAGTAGTTTGTAACCTCTTTATCAATGTAAAATATTGTTTTTATGAATATGCTGTTAAATTAGTGTCTAAGTCCATAACTATTTTGGTATGTACTTGACCCGATTATGAGCATGGTCCTTTTGGGTTGCCTTCACCATAGCAATATGTAGGATGAATTAAGGAGAGAGAGGTTTAAATATGATTTATTAATATATTATGAGAATAATATATTAAAGGAGAAATCATATTGTTTAATTAATATTAGTCAAGAATTAATTAAGAATTAATTTTGTGGCTAAAAGAGATTAATTAAACTTAGGGGACTGGACTGCAATTATTGGATAATTGAGTTATTGGGCTAAGGAATGCTAAAGGAAAAGGGGTGAACGAAATTATGATTGAAGCCCATCATATTTTCGTCCATGGCCTTATCCAGAAGGTTCCATGGGCTGCTTAGAGTTTAAGTTGTCCATTAGGGTTTTGACTGAAACCCTAGCAGCCCACACAAGTATATAAAGGACCCCTTAGGCTCCAAAAACGTGAACAACTGATCCTCTAGGGTTTCTAGTCGTTTTTGGGCAACCTATCTTCTTCTCCTCTTCATCCAAGTTGTATATGGTGTTTGTGACTCCATTAGAGGTGCATCACTTGAGGCACTAAGCTTTCTAAGGCCAATCCAAGCAAGGAATTGATTGTTATTGCTATATAACAATCAAAGGTAATTCCCTAAACCCTAATTCAGTTTATAACATGTTAGATCTAAGTTTATTAGTCTTGGATTCAAAGCATGTACAATAGAGAAACCTAGATCCAAGCATTAGGGTTTGTATGAGCACATATGATTGTTCTTATGCATAAAACCCATCATATGCAAGTAGCATGTTTTTGAGTAACTATATTGTCGTGTATGAAAGTTTGGGTCTTTCATAAATACGAAAGTTAGGGTCTTTTACACACCTAAGCTCACAAGAAATGAATTCCACAATGATTCAGATTGACAAGGCACAAATTCTCACATGGGTTTTTGCTTTCATCTGAACCTCCTAACCTTATGTCCCTTTTTAAAATCATCAATAATGAAATAAAATTGAAGGAAATAAAGTTATATACATTATGAAAAGTAGGAGATTTGAACCTTCACTCCAATTGAGAATCAATATGACTTAAAATCTTCATCAAACATAAGCATCTGAAAATTAAGTCAAGAGACGATTAATCACAAGGTTCTATAAAAGCTTATTATGGTAAGTCTTTTATTATCTTTTTGAAGATTTGTTTATCTAAATGTTTTTGGAAATATTGGTTATCTGAATGTTATTTGTATTTTTGAAAAGAAAACAATTTTCAATTGTTTTTAAATTTTCTTTTTGAATGAAAGTAAACACACTTTTATACAAACAAAAAGTAAAAGTTTAAGGATGAATGTTATCTGGATTTAACATTCCTAGACGACCTAGGAAGTATTGAAACTTTGTTTCATCGAGAGCCTTAGTGAAGACATCGACAATTTGATCCTCGAAGTTGATGAAGTGTAGTTCGATATGACCTTTTTGAATGTTGTATTTGATAAAGTGATATCGAATGTCGATGTGCTTTGTCATGGAATGGTGAACGAGATTGTGAGAAATGACAATTGCACTGGTTAAGTCACAAAATATGGGAATTTGTGAGATTTTGAAGCCATAGTCACGCAGTTGAGTTTGCATCCATATGAATTGTGAACAACAGCTGGCGGCAGCGACGTATTCAGCTTCTGTTGTTGATGTGGATACACAAGTCTGTTTCTTTGAAGTCCAACTCACTAGTCTACCTCCTTGGAATTGACAGCTACCAGATGTACTCTTCCTATCTAGCTTGCATCCTCCGTAGTCTGAGTCGGTGAAAACGTTCAGCTGAAAATCGGATTTAGCTGGATACCAAAGGCCAAGTTTGGGAGTGCCTTTAAAGTATTTGAAGATGCGTTTCACAACAACTACATGGGATTCCATAGGATTTTCTTGGTATCTGGCACACACACATGTAGAAAACATGATGTCAGGTCTGCTAGCAATGAGGTATAAGAGTGATCCGATCATTCCACGATATCTTTTCTAGTCAACGGGTTTGTTATTTAAGTCTGCATCGATTTTGTATCCAAAAGCCATTGGGGTTTTTGCGGTATTGGATTTGTCCATTGAAAAGCGAGTGAGTAAGTTTTTGACATAATTCTCTTGGTTGATAAAAATTCCATCAGTTGACTATTTGATTTGAAGTCCGAGAAAAGTAGTCATCTCCCCGATAATGCTCATTTCAAATTTGCTCTTCATTAGATCTGCAAACTTAACACTTAAAGATTCATTAGTAGAACCGAAAATAATGTCATCAACATATATTTGTACGATTAACAGATGTTTATTAAAGATTTTACGAAAGAGGGTTTGATCGATCGAACCTCTTTTAAAACCTGATTCTTCGAGAAAGGTTGACAACGTGGCATACCAAGCTCGGGGTGCTTGTTTCAAGCCATATACAACTTTGTGCAATTTAAAGCTGTGATCTGGAAATTTGGGATCTTCGAAACCTGGTGGTTGTTGGATGTATACTTCGCGATTTATCTCTCCGTGTAAGAATTCACATTTAATGTCCATTTGGAATACTTTGAAATTCTTATGTGCAACATATGCAAGAAAGATGTGAATTGCTTCAATTCTGGCAACTGGAGCATATGTTTCATCGTATTCGATTCCTTCTTATTGTGAATATCCTTTGACTACAAGACGTGCCTTGTTTCGACAAATGATTCCTTGATTGTCAGTCTTGTTTCTGTATACCCATCTTGAACCTATAATAGTAACATCGGGTGGAGTAGGAACAAGATTCCATACGTCGTTTCTTTCAAATTCTGCTAGCTCTTCTTGCATAACTTTTACCCAATATGGATCTTTTATAGCAGAATGTATGGTTTTGGGTTCAGTCATGGATAAGAAGGCTCCAAATAAACATTCATTTGTGGATGCGGCTCTAGTCTAAATGCCTGATTTGGGATCTTCGATGATTTGGTCTATAGGATGATTTCTGGTCCACTTTATTAAGCGATTATCTTCCGCTATAATAATTGGAGTTCCAGTATCCTATTGTTCTTCTCCGGGTGTTTCATCTTGGAATAAGATTGAAGGTTCCCCCATAAATGATGCATCGGGATTGTTTTGGCTATTTGGGGATTGGGTGATCAAAGGAGGATTTGGTGTTTGTTCCAAAGAGGAAGTATGTGTTGGTGGTTCCCCCTCAAATTGATCTACATCATTTTTGTTTGTTTGTGTAATAACTTCATTGGGTGTTCATATAGGGTCAATTGAAGTAGTTAGAAGTTCAGAATTGCAAACGGTTTTTGGTTATTCAAAAAGTAAATCAAGATCGATTTCAATGTCTATGTCAGGAGAAAGTGTTTGTTGAATTGGATTTTGAAAAATATTTTCAATCATTTTAGAACCAAAATGTTCACGATCCAATTTCCTGACATAAAATTCATCGAAATGAACATCAGTACTTTCTTCAATTACTCTGATACGTTTGTTCAGTACTCGATAAGCAGCTGAGGAAAACGAGTAACCAAGGAAAATTCCTTCGTCCAACCTTGATTCAAATTTTGAAAGGTGATCTTTATTGTTCTTTACAAAGCATCGACAACCAAAAATATGGAAAAATTTGATGTTTGGTTTTCGGTTGTTAATGACTTCATATGGTGTTTTATGAAGATGTTTATGGATTAAGGAACGATTTTGAGTGTAGCAAGCTGTGGCTATTGCTTCTGCTCAGAAGTATTGTGGCAGATCAGTGAAGATAAGCATTAATCTTGCAGCTTCACATAGAGTTCGGTTCCTTCTTTCGACAACACCGTTCTGTTGTGGAGTGTATGGGGCTGAGAAGTTATGTTCAATTCCTTTGTCTTTGAGAAATGAGTCTAGAGACTTGTTTTTGAACTCTAAACCATTATCACTTCGGATTCTTCGAACAAGTCGTTTGAGTTTGATCTCGATTTGTTTGATGAAGTTGATAATCTCTTCAGGTGCTTCTGATTTTAGTCTTAAGAAAAAGACCCAAGTAAAGCGCGAGAATCCATCAATGACAACGAGAATGTACTTCTTCCCTTGTATGGTTTGGGTTTTTGCAGGGCCACAAAGGTCTATATGCAACAATTCTAGTGGTTCGGATACACTAGATTCTGAGATGCTTTTGTGAGTGGATTTGGAAAGTTTTCCTTTTTCACATGCGGCACAAAGAGTTTCATTATCAAGCTTCAGAAGTGGTAGCACTCGAACAAGATCATCGCCGATAAGTTTGTTGATGTACCCAAAGTTTAGATGGGAAAAGCGGCAGTGCCATAACCAACTAATATATGTTGGGGATTTAGATAGCAGACATATATCGGGTTTACCATAGATAAGATCCATGTCAAGTGGATACATATTTCCGACACAGTCAGAATCAACTACAACATCTTTGGTTTTGGCGTCCATGATCAAGCTTCGTTGTTTGGTGAACAAAACTTCAAGATTGTTATCACACAGTTGAGAAACACTGATGAGGTTGTGTTTCAAGTCATCGACGTAGGCAACTTTCTTTATGATGAAATTACCATTTGTTATGTTTCCATAATGTAACACCCAAATTTTCAAATAATTTTTCACAATTTAAAAACACACTTTCATTCACAAATATTATAAAATTTTCATTGTATCACATCTCAATCCAAAAAAACACGACCCACGATCATAGTGTGTAAAAACTCCTCATGTGTGTACTGATCATGTCGGCGCCTTCCCGCGATCCTCACTGGTACCTGAAACACATAACACAACACTGTAAGCATAAATGCTTAGTGAGTTCTTCAAAATACCACATACAACACATATTAGCCACTCGAGGCTATAACTCTGTATGACCCTCTGGTCAATGTGTCTCAGTGGGACCCTCCAGTCCCATATCTCTGTGGACCCTTTGGTCCTAACTTTGTGGTACTTTCAGTCCTAACTCTGTAAACTCTGAATCATACATAGCACAAATCACATAGAAATCACATCATACAAAACATACATGGTACTCTGTCACATAACTCTAATTACCACTCTTTGGTAAAGTATAGTGAGAAGACTCACCTCGGGTAACTTGGTAATCTCGATCCCGGTAAGAATCTGGTCTAGCCTCCGCCTAATCACATGGAATAAGCACTCTAATTAATATCACTCTCAAGGCTGGACTATTCCCTCTCTTAGAACTATCAGAAGGGTAAAAGACCATTTTACCCCTCTCATGGCTCAAAGACCCTAAAGTTGATCAAACCCTAAAAGTCAACAAAAGTCAACTCTCCGGGTTACGCTGCGCATACCAAACCTGTACGCTGGGCGTACCCAGCGACCTCACAGAAACGGGGAACGCGACCCCCTACGCCGCGTGTACTGGGATTATGCCCCGCATAACTCCCAATTTCAGACTCCTTAGCTCTTGGGTTCTTAAATAGTTAAGATACATGTCCAACTTCTAGATCTGACCATTTCTAAGCCTCTTAATCCATAAAGTTGGTGACTTTAAGCCTTTGCATGGCTGGACAAGTCACTAACACCCATAACATTCCATTTCCAACCCTAGAAAAGCTCATAACTCAAGCATGACCCCATAACAACGACCAAGTTGGGATTTTTATGGATCTATAACACAAATATCATTGAAATTGGATAGATCTAGGTCCATGGAGTACTTTACACTCATAAAGTCTCCACCTTTGGGACTTTTAACCCTAGAAATGGTCCATGAAACACCAAACCAAAATAAAGGGGAAAGTTGTGAACTTTATAGCTCTAGATGAACCTCCTTCCTCTGAAGATCTCAGATCCAAACTTGCACTTCAAGCCCTAGCCTCCACAAGCTCCTCTCCTTCTTCTTCACTAACACACCAAGACACTTTTAGCTCAAAACACTGACACACAAGCTTAAGGACGAAGGTAGGCTCTCTTAGGGTTTCACTATCTGATATGGTGGTTGAGGAATAAGCCTTAGCATCCCTTATATAGTGTACAAGCCAAATATTAGGGTTTGCATCTGGGCCCTCTACGCCCAACGTAACCCTGGGTACACCCAGCGTACCTAGGCGAGTCCGCGTCCAAATTAAGCGCATGAGTACGCGCAACGTACTCCCCAGTACGCCTAGCGTACTCATTTGCCACAAAATTCACTCAAGGGCTAAACTTGACAACTTGACAAAAGAGAAGGGTTAAATAACTTTACCTGAATTTCGGGATGTTACAATTCTCCCCCACTAGAACCAGACTTCACCCTCGAAGTCTCATGCCGAAAACAACTCCGGATGCTGCTCCCGCATCTCTGAATCCGGCTCCCAAGTCAGCTCGGACCCCCTCCGATGCTGCCACTGGACCTGAACCACATGCACCTGCTTGTTTCTTAGAACCTTGACCTTCCGGTCCAAGATCGCGATCGGTCTCTCAACATAATTAAGACTTGCGTCTACCTGGATATCCACCAACGACACCACTGCTGACTCGTCGGCTATACACTTCCTCAGCTGAGACACGTGGAAGGTATCATGAATCTGGCTCAACTCCGTAGGTAGCTCCAAACAATATGCTACCCTGCCCACCCTCGCGATCACCCTAAACGGTCCAATGTACCGGGGCCCCAACTTGCCCCTTTTCCTGAATCGGATCACTCCTTTCCAAGGAGACACCTTCAGGAGTACAAAATCTCTAACCTGAAACTAGAGCTCGGATCGTCGCCTATCCGCGTAACTCTTCTGGCGACTCTGGGCCGTCAGCAACCTCTGTCTAATCTGCTGTATCTGCTCTGTCGTCTGAAGCACTATCTCAGTGCTGCCCATCACTCGCTGCCCTACCTCTCCCAAACAAATGGGAGTCTGACAACTCCTCCCATACAACAACTCGAAGGGAGACATACCAATGCTCGAATGGTGGCTGTTGCTATAAGAAAACTCAGCCAATGGCATATACGTGTCCCAACTCCCTCTAAAGTCCAACACACATGCCCAAAGCATGTCTTCAAGAGTCTGAATCGTCCGCCCACTCTGTCCGTCCGTCTGTGGGTGGTAAGCGGTACTGAAATGCAGCCTAGTACCCAACTCCTCATGGAGCTTTTTCCAGAACCTGGAAGTGAAACGCACATCTCGATTTGACACAATCGAGATCGATACACCATGCCGTGATACCACCTCTCTCACATACACCTCCTTCATCCTCTCTGCAGAAGAGCTCTGACTGATAGCAAGAAAATGAGCGCTCTTTGTCAGCCGGTTGACGATCACCCAAATTGCATCGACGCCTCTCACAGTCCTCGGTAATTTGGTGATAAAATCCATGGAAATTTGTTCCCACTTCCACTGGGGAACCTCAACTGGCTGCAACCTGCCATGAGGACACTGGTGCTCGGCCTTAACCCTGCGACAGGTCAAGCACCTCTCTACAACATCTTTTATTTCAGAAGAAATGACTGACTGGTTTTTGAAAGTCTTGTTTCAACTAAAGGATTTCCATTTCTAAAACATCTTTTATTTCAGAAGAAATGACTAACTGATTTTTTTGTTCCAAATCCCTTTTCTGAATTAGGGTCTGATTTAATTGTTCCAAGACATGATTATAATCTTCCAATTTTCTTTCAACATCTCTTTCCAATTTGTTTTTTGTTCTTTTTGATTCTTCAAATTTGAGTTGCAAGGTTTGTAACTTAGATTTGCAAATATCAAAATTGACCATTGTGTCATGATATGTTTTGAGATCAGCTTCCAGACTTTTCTCAGTCTTGGTTATGTAGGACTCAAAATTTGTTTTGGAAAAACCAAGTTCAGAGATCATAGACCATACCTGTTCTATGACGTTGGGAGCTCTTGAAGGTATGTCAACACCAGCTACGAAGCAGAAGTTTAATTGTGCTGGTTCATTGTCAGCTTCGTCATCAGAAGTTAGCCAGTATTCCATGTTTGGTTCATGGATTACCATTAATGCTCTTTGCTTTTCTTGGTTTTCCATCTTCTTCAATTCGTCGGCTCTTTGAGCATAGTATGCTGAGTCTTTGATTTTGGTTTTGTTTTTGGCTCGACATTCTCTAACATAGTGATTTGTTCATTTGCAGTTGTGACAAATGATCACTTCTTCATCACTTTCATCCTTTTGACTTTTAACCGAAAGTCTTTCAGGTGCTAGAGTTTGGGTTTGTTGGGAAGGCTGAGAATGGTTTTGTTGGAATCCAAAATTTTGGTTGTTTTGAAAACCATTGTTTTGATTGTTGTAACCTTGATTTTGGAAACCTCTATTTTGATTTTGAAAACTATTGTTTGGATTGTGATTATGACCTGAGTTGGGATCGTTTTGAAATCCCTGGTTTAGAAAACCTTGGTTTGAGTTGTTATGGAAGGAAGGTCTTTGAGAATTTTGTCCAAAGTAAGGTCTTGGTTGAAAACCTGAGTTGTTTTGTCTAAAAGATGGTCTTGGTTGAAAACCTGAGTTATTTTGTTCAAAAGATGGTCTTTTTTGAAAGTTTGGTCTAAATTTTGATTGACCATGATTTGGGAGAAATCTCTGGAGATTTGTGTTTGCAACCAACACACACAATTGTTGATAGTCTACTTCATCATTCGAATCAGACTGGAAGGTTTGGTTTTGAAAAGATGTAGCATGATTAAAATGGTTAAAGTTTTGATCATTGAAAGGCGTTTGGTTTTGTGAAGTTGTGGACACAAGAGCAAGTGGTCCTCCAAAAGCTATAGTGGTTGGTGGGTCAATCGAGGATTCATACGATTGAAGTTCTCCATACAAATTGTACAAAGTTTCTGTATGAATAGCTGGATTTCCCTGAATAATGAGTTTAACCATTTTCCAGCTTTCGAAAAGATTGTTTAAAAACTTGAGATTTATCTTGTGTTGTGTCTTTTTGATACCCAAATTGTTCATTTTGACCATAATAAGATTGAACCTATCGTGAGCATATCATGGATTGTTTTTGATGAAAGCATTTTGAAATTATCGAATTCATTCAAAACAAATGTTCTTTTGTTTTCGATAATTCTTTTATTTCCACAAAAACGATTTTTCAAATTTTCCCAAATTTGATTTGTGGTTAACAGTATAATGTCATCCATTTGACTTAGAATACTGTGAGGTATTCCAGACACAAGTTCCTTTTTGGCTTGGAGTTCCAACTTTCTTATGATTTTGGTTTGAGTGGCTTGATTTGTAGCAAGAGTAGCCATATTTTCTGGAGTAATATATCTTCCTTCTACGCATTTCCAGACATCTTCATTTATAGCGTTAAGATGAAGATTCATACGGCTAACCCACGAATTATACTCTTCAGGAATAAGTATGGGTGCCCGTGAACTAGATCCTAAGTTATTTGCAGTGGAGATAGAGTTCATGTTGGAGTAATTAGCCAAAGACATTTTCTTTTTTCTTATTTTTTTTGAAATTTTTGAAAGGATTTTGAACAAGTGATATTAAAATGAAATTTTTAAAGAAAAGCTTATGGAAGTTTTATAACGCTAACCAAAAGTTTTCGACAAAAATTTCAAAGTAAATCACACAAGTTCTGATACCAATTGTTGGATATTATTCTTTTTATATCAGCTCAGATACCGATTGTTAGAAATATTAAAATCCGATCACCACAACAAAAGGCTCGGTTACCAGTTATTGTGTGACAAATATATAAGTTTAAGATATAAGATGTAGATATATATAAAGAATAATAATTGCGGAATAAGTATAAATATGAAAGCTAGAAATGACTGAAAACTATAATAATATAAATGACTGTATTTAAATGATGTAAAGCTATAAATAATATAAATGACATAAAGCTATAATAAAGTATATAAGTATATAAATATATATCAAGTAGGTTCGTCAACAAATTGACTGAACTGGACTGATGGAACGACTGACCGATATTTGGACTCTTGGAACGACTGGTCGATATTGGGACTCTTGGAATGACTGGTCGATACTTGTTCAAAGATCAATCCGGTGTTTAAATGACGTAAAACTATAAATAATATAAATGATTGTATTTAAATGACATAACACTATAATAAAGTATATAAGTATATAAATATATATCAAGTAGGTTCGTTAATAAATTGACTGAATTGGATTGATGGAACGACTGGTCGATATTTGGATTGTTGGAACGACTGACCGATATTTGGACTCTTGGAACGACTGGTCGATATTGGGACTCTTGGAATGACTGGTCGATATTTGTTCAAAGATCAATCCGGTATTTGATAA
This sequence comes from Lactuca serriola, assembly GCF_051521515.1. NCBI lineage: Eukaryota > Viridiplantae > Streptophyta > Magnoliopsida > Asterales > Asteraceae > Lactuca > Lactuca serriola. The sequence goes on from NC_136411.1 coordinate 133,014,547, forward strand.
GTAATAAAAAGTTCATTTTCATGTAAAACGGGTTGTTTACAAAACAATGCAAAGTACACGGGTCATGTGTTTGAATATGGGTATAGGGTGTTTTGAGGAGATTTGATGAGGTTGGAGTGGGTATTTGGAGGGTGGTAGGAGGTGGAATAAGGTTGTAGTTTTGATGGTGTAAGGCAGCAAAGATGGTGAAGTTGAAGGAGCTTTAGGTGGTGATGGATGTAGATTTTCGGAGTAAATCTCTCTGGATAGCCAATTCTCTCTCGCGTCTCTTTGGGGATTCCCGTGGTCAAAATTGTCCACGAAAATTTCTAGATGTAGGTAAGGTTCTGAAGAATTGATGGTGAAAATATCCCTAGTAGAATTTTGGTTGTGTTGTGCCCAGTTTTTTGTTTTCTGACATGAAGATTCTGAACTCAAAAACAGAAATCTCTCTAGTAGTACTTTGGCTGTGTTGTGCCCAGTTTTTTGTTTTCTAACATGAAGATTCTGATGTCAAAAAACAACAAGGTGGTGATGGTTGTGGTGATTTGAAAGGGTTTTTGGAGGAGGTTTAAGGAGGGTATTTGGAGGGTGTTTGGAGATTATTTTGAGGTTGGAAGGAGGTTGATATAAGGTGGTGATGGTGGTGAAGATGATGATCTTAAAGTTTGATGAAGAACCTTTGATGAAGATGATGAAAATGGCTGATATTGTTCTTCATTTAACTTGTTGATCTTGATGTTCTTGATGTTTGTTGTTTGGTGATTGAGAGAGTTTTATGTTCCAGGGAATTACAAAGAAAAATGAACACACACTCTTACACATACATACTCACGTATACATATACTTGAACCAAATATCTAGTAGTACACTTGAGTTGTTGTTTGAAAGTGATGGCTGGTGGTTGTAGTAGGAGTAGGAAGTCAAAGTTGTAGTAGGAGTAGGAATTCCAAGTTGTAGTAGGGAAAAGATACGTGGGTTCTTTCATTCACAGATACTCCATAAATTCAATTAAGAAATTGAATTTCCATATTGGTCCCTTGAGCTTTGAAGTCTTTAACAATTTTAGCTTTGATTTGTTTTGCCTTCAAACGACCAAATACGCGTCTATTTTACGTCTCTGCGTATTCCATCTTTCGCGTATTTTTGTATTTCACATTTAAGCACAAATCCACGCAACCTGAAATAACTAATAATATTTGTTAGATAATACAAAAACAGTTCGTCTTATTTCAGTGATGGTCACATAGAAGGTCACATACAAAAACATTTTTCAACAATTATGATTAGTAATTTTATTCAGTATGTTATTTTATTTGTTTATGAAAATGGTGGATGAATAAAATGAGGTTTTCACATCTGAGGCAACAGAGAAAACCTAATTTGACATTCTTCCTGTGCAAAAACAATATTTGTGTTAAATGGTTTGAGCGTTCATATTGCTTCATTTTTCACAATGGTGTGTCTCTTTTCTATGTTTTCTATTCTACCCTTGAAGCACATGGGATTTTGAACCATGCCCTTTTCACCCCTTTAATCACCGACCAATGTGTGACATCCTCATTTTCACGGTCAGAAAAGACCGATTTTGTTTATGCTTTATAAAAATTAGAGTACTTCTTTTAATAAAAAAATGTTGCGGAATTTGTACCCAGTAAAACATGATAAATTCGTTATCAAAGCATTTCCGAAGAAATGTATTTTTATTCATTTAAAACATTGGGATGTCATCGTCAATATAGAGACATAAGCATAAACAGAACTTACATTCATTATCACTAGTGATCTATATCTCCTTAATCTCTCAGTGTAATGTGACTTCATATCAACACCTGTGATATAAATAAACTGAGTGGGTCAGGTTGGGAAACTTGGTGAGTACATAGGGTTTTCAACCCACAATAATATAATTATTATGTTTAATCATCAAACAATTAACCCAATTACCCATCCCCATTATCTTCTTTGCTCTTAAGGATCTACCTTAAGAATCAGCTATTTCTTATTCATTCATTCCTAAGGATTTTCCTAAGGAATAGATACGAAGTCCATCGTTGTCAATGACACAACTGTCAAGCACAACTGCTAGTTCTATCACTTAGGCGCAGTTGCCATAATTGTGACATTCTATATGAGGCGCAACTGATAGTATTGTCCTTCGAGCACAACTGCTAGGATTATCTCGTTTATTGACAGTATCATTTTCGAGAGTCCACTCGCAATACATGTCAATGGGTTTTTAGAGTACACCGGTGAACACATCGTTCACAACACCTACAGGTTGCAAGCCTGCTAGTGTTCCACTGGACTGTCTAGAATAGTCTGTGGTTGTCATCCATACTCTGCTAGATGACGGGGCCAACATTTGGGAACAAGGTTTCTCACATCGTCCACCTCTCAACATTACCTCATGGTCTATATCACCTCTCAACTCATCATCTAACTCATATTTCATCTACCCATGTTTTAGCCAACATATTACGTAGATATAAATACACATACAGTTTAAATCATATAAAACATGTATAAAATTGTTCATCCAACAGAGATAACAAATATACAGATAATATGCATACATAACACGTAATTTATATAAAATACTTCATATCTATGTGTAAAATGAAAGTAACTATGCACTCACTTGAAAATGTGGTGATTCCGAACTCAGACAGCGCTTTGCTTCTTAAAAATAATTTTCTTCGACGAAACCTAGTATTATTACCACTAGAGTTTAGTCTATTATTCGTCGAGATTAATTAATAGTCTAGCTATTATTACTATTATATAAGCGTTAAATAATACTTATATAACCCATAATAATAGCCCAAGTACTTATTATAAGTTCTTAATAACATTACTATAATTAAATAAAAGCTATATTAAAAATAGCGTAGGCATAGCTCACTTACAGCGGGTTTTATAGAAAACCGGGTTTTGCTTGGAGCAGTGTTCCCGAGCCGAAACGCTCTTCTTCTCGGAGCCGTCGAGCACTCCGGGGCTTCTGCCTCGTGCTAGGAAGGTTCCATAGGCTTTTCGGGGGGTTTCGGGGCTAGAGAGGGGTTCTAGAGAGTGAGAGAGTAAAGAGAAGAAAGAATGGGAATGGCCAAGATTGTGCCACGTCACCTATTTTCGCACAACACACTTCAGACTTCTAAAATCCGTAACATTCACATACGAGCTCTGTTTTGACGTTCTTTATATCCACGCATAGGTAAAAATAAGATCTACAACTTTCATTTTGACTTCGTCGGCTAATTCTCGATCGACCTTAAATTTAACAGTACGAGGAGATTATACTGTTAAATGTCCGCGTAAAATTCATAACTTCTACATACGGACTCTGTTTTCTTCTGTCTTTTTACCGTTGAGTTCCTATTAATGAGATCTTCAATTCTCATTTAGGTTGCGTAAGCTAAAAACTGCTCGATCTAAATTTTGAGTTTCAGGTTGTGCATTGCTAAGTCAAATCTTATAAAACTCATAACTTCCTCATATGAAGTCAGATTTGGGCGTTCTTTTTTTTTTTTTGTATGTTCTCGGTTTAACATATACTAAAAACTTTGTTTAGATTTCTAAGGCTAAAAAGTCCTGCATCTTAAATTCACTATTTACGTCTCCCGGTGTCTTGTCGGTTTTGCCGTAAAACTTCGACGGACCATAACTTCTTCGTTATAATTCGGATTCCGGCGTTCTTTATATGTACGGAACCCTTGAGACGTATTCTACAACTTGGTTAAGATTATTTATTCTAAATAATCTTTTGTCAAAAAGTCGTTTTCGATCCCTATTATCTCTAAATTGACTAGCCCGGATCTACGGACGTTACACAATGCATGGGCGGAAGGAGATTAGTTTGTTTTTAATACATATTGCCTTTAAAATCCAATGGATATGTTTGGAAGAGTTATTGAAGAAAATCTATGAGAATTTTGCAAATAAATTTTAAGTTTTTATAAGATTAAAGTCTCTTTCAATGCCCTTAGAGTTGTGTGTGTAATGAATCTACCTCTTCAAATAAATGAAACCTAATAATGAAATGTGTCGGTTTTTTAGAATGTCTCTTTGACACGTGTCATTTTTTTATGATTTTTATTTTTTCCTTTTTTTGGTAACAAATCAAATGTAATTCAATTTTTGAAAATACAAAATCATATCCTAATTAGATTATTATGTTTACTTTGTTTAACAAATTAATTAATAATTACTTACAATTGACAATATCTTGATTTTTTTTACATTTATTATTTTTTATCTATATAAAAATTTTAAATATACCGACCGTGATTTACACGGGTTATAACCTAGTTAGTTATAAACATATGCCACATAATAACATTTTGGCTCATAAAGATAATATTGTTTTTCAATTATTTTATATGACCACCGAAGAAATCAAGGAAATTTGAAAAAGTCATCCACAAAGTTGAAGAACAAATAATAAAACATATACCATTTTTCCAAACTTTTATTTCTTCATAAAGGCTTCTATATTATATTGACGTATTTACCTGTTTTTCACAGATAAATATATTCATCTAATTTGTTTTATTACCTTATATTAAATTATCTCCCATGGCTTAATTTTCAAAAATTAAATATATTCATCCACTTTGTTTTATTATTTTTTATTAAACTATCTAATATGGCTTATTTACGAAGCATGATCAAATTGGTTTGTTTCTTGTATGGATATGCAATTATGGATGATCAATGATTATTGTAGAAGAGGCTAATGCCCATGTATTACATAGGTTAATTAAAATAAATTAAATATAAAAGTCTAAATATTTAAAAACTTTGGATTTATAAGAAAATAAGAAAAATAATGAATTATTAAAATTATTATTTTTCTTTTAATTTTAAACAATTAAACAAAATAAACTAATAAGATTTAATTTGAGAATTTTGAAATAAGAAGGTAAGTCCATTAATGAAATTGATATTCATTTATTATTACATTTATTGTAATTATTACATTAAAATATTATGTGGAATTTATTAAAATAGCAAAACTCATAAAATGACATGTGGAAAAGAAATTAATTCAAAATAACCATAAAATGACATTTGACAAATTGAATGAGAGTGTGACATGTGGCAAAAAAACATTCATTTACTGGAGTATAGTTTTTTTTTTTAAAATTTTTTTTTTGTTATAAACTTTTGTGACAACTTATGACTCTAAAAATACAATTCATGCCCTCAACTTTTATATTTAATATTCGGTCTTCCACAACCTTAATGTACCACCTACCTAATCAAGCAACCGATTTTATGCTTCCAATTTTTCCTTCCCTTGAAATCTAACTCACTTGCTTACACTCCATTATATGTTTCTTAACTTTTAAAAATATTCTAAATTTATCATCATCCTCATCTGTAAATATATATTGTTGAAGCACGTTATGATTAAATTGTTGAATTTTGAATTAATGCTATATGCTTTGGTGGTTTTCTGTAAATTATTAAAAAAAAAAAAAACAATTCCCAAATTTACAAACCATGAGGGATAACAAGTTATAAAAAAAATATTTATTTCAGAATTGAGTAATCATTAACTTGAATACCTACTTGTGATGCTAAGTTAACTAGACTACAAAAGAGCTCAACATATAACCTGAAAACATGGCCATTACAAATAAATTACAAATTGCAGATACACTTTTAACTTAAATTACTGGATTATTCACAAAAATGACATTATTATTTAACAAGAAAACAGAAAAATGTTTTTTCTCATTAAAAAAAATATTGTTTATTGGAAGATATCATTTTAAAAACAGTTATGGGATCATATCATTTTTAAAAATAATTATTGGAAGATATTATTATAGAAATCCTTAATTAGTTCCCAAAGTTATCTATTTGTATTTTGTTGATGCAAAAATAATAATGAAAGTGAAAACCAGTAAAAAATTTCATGTTTTGATGTTATTTTGCAGTTCACGACAGAAGCTATGCTAGATCACATGAAGAAATTATATGAGATTTCCGGATAAAAGATAATGTTTGGTGGTGAATAGTTGCAAAACCATTTTATTCCTTCACTATATGGTGCTATAAAAATAACAATTGTATTTGTTTTGATCGAATATATACTTGAGCCCGAAAATTACGATCTACTTTCATTTTTAATGAATAATAGCTTCTTACCCCTTCTTTTTAACCCATAATGGTTGCCAACTTTCATTTTTAAGCTATAATGACAACATAGTTTCATTTTTAATCCATAATAGCATCTTACTTTCATTTTAACCCATAATAGCAACCTACTTTCATTTTTACCTATAATAACATTTTGCTTTCATTTATAACCCATAATAGAAACCCACTTTCAATTTTAATCAAAAATTAACAACCTACTTTCATTCTTAACCCATAACGGCAACCTATTTTCATTTTTAACTTATAATAGCATCTTACTTTCCCTTTTAACCCATATTAGGAACATGCCATGATTTTTAATCCATAATAACATCCTAATTTCATTTTTAACTCGTTATGGCATGATCATTTTATCACTAATACATGCTTAAAGAACATTACTTATATTTTCAAACCATTTTATATATGACTATAAAATAATGATAATACAGTTACGTATATAACATCAAACTTTGTATAAAAATAATTGTTTGCAAATCTATGATTATTGATTAAGAAAGAGCAATACTTGCTCATAAGAATGAAGTCGTTCAAGAAATAAATGATTGTTTGATATCATTGTTTCCAGGAGACGAAGTAGAATATTTAAGTTTAGATAGTATTGCCAATCTGAGTTTGTTCATGACCAGTTTCATGGAATTTTATACTCACCTAATGTTTTTAAATGGTTTGAAAGTCTCAAGTTTGTCAAATCATAAGTTACTTTTAAAAGTCTGGTTCAATTATGTTATTGAGAAACGTTGATCAGAAAAAATGGCTTATGTAATTGCATTAGACTACATGTGATATAATTGAGAAAACAAGCTATCGAGGCAATTATCACACACACACACACACACACATATATATATATATATATATATATATATATATATATAAGAACTGTACTTTTATTCCAAGAATGTCTTTAAGGTCTTTTGAAAAAAAATCTTTTCAAATTCCGAAGAAGACAATTTTTATTGGTCGTTTGTTTTAAAATGACTATTAGTAAGAGTAAAGCAGTACATTCATTATCCAATGTTGGTTTGTTTCTCAAAGATCCTATTTTTTCACATGGTCAATTATATGTTTCCTTATCTAGAGTTCAAAGTAGAAAATGTTTAAAATTGTTAATTTTAGATAATGATGGTATATACTCACAAATAAAACTTCCAATGATGTTTATAAAGAAGTTTTTAGAAAATTATAAACAATTTGTATATTTTTAGGTCTTGTATCATCTTTTACTTAATTATGCACTACATTCATCATTTTAATTTATAATTTATTTTGTTGTGTTTATGTATGTTTATTACATCACTATCATGCTTATTTTGTCATATATCGATGTTATCTCTGACTTATTGTGTTTTGTTCATTATACTCAAATGTATATTGTTTCGTACAAAGTCATGTTTGTATAAAATAAATAAACATATAAAACGTAAATTGGACATTCATATCAGTGTATAAATTAATTTTAAAACATTACTGACATAATTTCTATCTTTGTAAATTAATAATTTTTTTGCAATATTTGAATACTCATTATAATTTCGAATTGTGAATATTGTTTTTTTTTTATCAACCCGAAAGATGTCAATTGATGATTAGTTTTTTTTTTTCTTTTGTTTACCATCTTGATGATCCAACTTATTTTCAAGATAAAGCTAAATTGGTTCGTACAAATGAAAAAATTGATGTTATCATGTCTACATGTTAGGATTGATGAAAGATGAGTGAAAAACTTATCCAATTTTAGATTCTTTTATGTGAGACAAAGTCACCATATTGTTTTGAGGAATCAGTCTAATCTCCAGATGTGTTGAATGGCTTTAAGGCAACTGGAATTTCCAATCATACACTTACACTAAAAACAGGTGCTCTAGTCATGTTACTTTGTAATATCGACCAAACCAAAGGTCTATACAATGGTACTAGGTTAAAGAATGTTAGGCTTGGAAGACACATCATTGATGCTTGAATTATATATGGTAGATTATTCAACATGACGACTTATATACCTCACATGATATTAACTCTGTCTGATAAAAGAATCTCATTCTGTTTTTAGCGAAGACAATTCCAGTAGCTGTTTGTTTTGCTATGATCATTAACAAAAGTCAAGGATAGTCATTATCAAATGTTGGATTATACTTGCGTAGACCTATCTTCACTAATGGTCAATTATATGTCGTTGTTTCTTGCATCACAAGTAAAAAAGGCTCGAGGATACTCATATGTTACAAAGAAGTCCGTCCAAATAAGAAAACAAAAAATATTATCTACAAAGAATTTCTTCAACGATTATAAAAATTCAGACAACTTTTTATACATGTATATGTTTTTTATACGTTCTCCGCGTTTTACACGGGTCATAATCTAGTTTTATCATAAACTGAATTTGGCAATCTAAATCATTACATAAATTGTAACTTAGACAAGTATTCTCTTCGAGAAATTAAATATTTTCTTATTTTTCTTCCTATTTATCTTTCTACCTATTTAAAATAGGGTTTATGTCATTTTTGGTCACTTGACTTTTGGTTTTGTGCTCATTTGGTCACTTAACTCTTTTTAAGTTTTAATAGGTCATCAAACTTTTGGCTTTGTGCTCATTTAGTCACTTAACTTTTGGTTTGGTCATATTTAGTCACCTAACTTTTAAACTTGTGTTCATTTAGTCACTAAACTTTTAAACTTTTTCAAAAGTTTAGTAACTAAATGAGCACAATTTTAAAAGTTAGGTGACTAAATAAGCATAAATCTAAAAGTTAAGTGACTAAATGTGACCAAATTAAAAGTTAAGTGACTAAATGAGCACAAAGTCAAATGTTTGATGACCTTTTAAAACTTAAAAATTGTTAAGTGACCAAATGAGTACAAAACCAAAAGTTAAGTGACCAAAAATGACCTAAACCCTTTAAAATAATGACAAGTGTATTAAAATATTATTAATATTATCAAAATATGAGATTTATAACCATTTCTAATGAGCATGAAAATAAAAAAAAATAAGTAAGAAGAAAATATAAAAATATATTTAATTTCACGTTTAAAAAGTGAAAATCAATTACTACTTGACATGTATAAGGGAGCAGAATGTTAAAATTCACAATAATATTTGGATACTACCAATTGTACCAAATAGTGGACTAGTATTTAGCAAGCATATTGAAAAGGGATAATGACTTGAAAGGTAAGAAACTTTTGATTTTGTTCACATTTAGTCATTATTTTTTTTTTTCATTCTCTATTTGTCACTGAACTATTGAAACTGTTCATATTTTACTCGTATGACCGGTAACAACCGGTCATAAGGGTAAAATACGAACAGTTTCAATAGTTCAGTGACAAATAGAAAATGAAAAAAAGTTTAATAACTAAATATAAACAAAATCAAAAGTTCATTATCCCTATTGCAAAATTCACAATTACGTAAGTGATAATCAACATTCACAATTACGAAAACGATAATCAAAATTCACAATTACAAAAGAATATTTAGCAACCAAATCCACAATTATTGAACTAGGATTAGCAAACAAAATTACAAATTCACTATTGCAAATGAGTATTTGGAAAACTAATACTGACAATTACTCAGAAAACAGATTCACAACTTATCGATTCAATCAATTTGGAAATTTTCAATAACATAAAACCATTCAAAATTTAATACAAGTAATATTATCATCAAAAGCAACAAAACGTCAAAACAATATATGTAAATTCCATCCAAACTTGGAACAGTTTGAACTTAAAAATTACATTAGTGCCTATTAGGATTGAGTTATCAAAAACCCAAATACTTCAATCCCAAATCGAAAATCAAAGACGGAGTATTGAGAATTTCCAGTAAATAATCACCAATCAAAATCTGAAATCAAGAAGCTGATTAATAATCAGAATTATTAATTTCAAGACTCAAAGTAACCGAAAAATGAAAATGGCAAATCAAAGTATGATAAACTGATAAATAATTTGATTTTTTTACCAATATATTCGAGATTTCAAGGCTTCAAGCAATGGGGAGTGACGGAGAGTCTGATTCCGTCTCCTCATTTTCTGAAATGGCGTGAAGTCTCCTCGTCTTCTGAAAACTTTCCATGTGTGTTCTATGATCCGATCCCTCGTGCCTTGCTGCCATAAGGCGTGAGCAAAAAACCAGGTTCATAAACCAAACCAGCCTCCAATCCGAAAACCGGTTTAGCCTTGAACCAGTTCAGCCATGAACCGAAACCCTCATGAACCAAACCACTAGTTTGAGCTGAATCGCCATTCCAACCGGTGGGACCGGTTTACGTTGAACCGGTTTACCGAATTGGTTTTGTACAGGTTTTTCGAGAAGGGATAATCTGCCTGTTTTTTGTCCTAGTCTACCGGCTATATAGCCGTTTATGGCTGATGCAATCTCGTTTTTGGGTCCATTTTGGCCATATGCACCAATATTTGTTAGTATAAATAGTTAGTAGATGTATTGGGTTAACCAAACCTCAAAAAACCACTCTTAGATCAAAAAAATACTCTTAATTCAAGCAATGGATTTGACTTTCGTTGGTGTTAGAGATTAATCAAAGAATCTTACCGTTGTTAGCATAAAAGAAACAAATAAAAATCCCGCTATTTGGGGCAATTTTGATTTGTGTGTAATGTCGAGCGATCCAAGAAACGTGCGATGCAAGAAATGTGGAAAGTTGCAAAAAATAAAATGATTTTAGGATTTCAATATTTAGAAACCGGTGTGAATTTAATTTGTGATGTTTAGACGGCTCCTCACGGTTCACCGGATGCATACCTTTATGTTACCGCTCGTTGGATTAATCCAAATAATTGGGTAATGATGAAGCGTACAATTACATTTGAATTGTTTGAGTATCAGCACATCGATAAAAATTTATTTAAAATTTTAGATTGTGTGATCAAAACTTATAAACTTGAAGGAAAAAAAATTCTATATCTTTTGATAATGCATCAAACAACACCGTCGCGGTTGGACTACTAAAACTAAAATATAAACCAATTTGGGTTGATGTTTTTTTTCATAGTCAATGTGTTGCACATATCATTAATTTGGTTGTGTAAGATGGACTAACTAGCATTGAAACTATACAAGATGGGATGCTAAGATATATTTTTAGTTCTGGTAATGCTCGATATCATAATTATATGCAATTTGGTGCCGATGTGAATACCCTCTTTTTAGGTCCGAATTGGGAAAATAATACCCGATGAAACTCCACTTGCAAAATTTTCAATGTGCCTTACATCAAAAAGATACTTTAAAAATGTTTCCTGACAACCTTGCGGACCCAATAAGGTTACGACTTATCCGGAATCAAGTTGGGATACTATCAAACTTGTTATGGACATGCTTGATGTTTTTAAAAAAGCAACTACTTTTTTATCGGGAGTTTATTATCCTACAAATTGTTTAGTTTTAAACCAAAATTTTTTAATGTGTGCGAAAATAAGTGAGTTTGAAATGAGAAGCACAATGTTTGTTAATATGATGAAACAAATGAAAATTCCAAACGAGCTCGGTCTAACACCCCTATTAGCAAGCTCGGAAGGCACATCGGTTCCGATTTCTTTTCACAAATGAGTGTTCAAGAATTTAAAATTTTGATATTTTAGCTTGGTGGAAAGGAAAGGAAACCCAATTTCTGATTCTAGCCGATATGACCCGTGATATACTAAGCTCCCAAGCTTCTACGATAGCTTTGGAGTCGGCTTTTTCTATTAATGACAGGGTTATATCACCAAGAAGAACAAAACTCACCCCTTTGTCGGTGGAAGTGTGCATTTGTTTGAAATGTTACATTGATGACGTGAAATGCATACAAGACATTGAAGTATTAGAAGGCACATCGTTGCATGCCGAACCACGAGTACATGAGGAATAAGTAGCGATGAGAATGTCGGTGCCACTCACCCTGGAAGGAGCTCGAGTATACGAGAGGATTGCGCAACGACATGACGGATGATGAATAAATACAAACAACAGTGACTACGGACTTGGAATGAAGACTACGACGAAAACGATGTTTTATATTTTGTCTTTATTTATAGAGAAATTGTATTAATTTCTCTCATTTATATTTGTAGATGTATTAGTTTGACAATTTGGATGTTTTGTGTTTTTATGTTTAAAATTGTATTATGTATTTCCAATATCAAAAACAAAAAAAAAAATGAAAAAAAAGGTTGAAAATTACTCCAAAAAAATGTGTTGATTCAAGTCGAACAATTTTGTGCATACATATACACAAACATCAAATTAAAAAAAAAAAAAAGCAAAACTTTGTCTATGTTGATAAACAAGAAACAAAAGAAAAAAAATGAAAGAAAGATGCATCATAATTCATATGTATGGACGTGTATGTATAATGCATAAGGCATTTAGCGTCCTCAATTGTAAAAAAAAAGAAAATAAAAAAACACTACTGGAAAGTTAGATTTTTTTTTTATAAACCACAAACCAGTAAATTTTAGTCCAAGCCAAAAAAACCCCTCTTACTTTACACTTATCAGCCCAAAACAAAAACAAAAAAAATGAAAAAAAAAACCCTTATATGCGGCGAACCGGTTTGAACCGGTTTTTCGTAATCCGGTTTCGGTAAAACTCAATCGGTTTACTTCAGTTCTAGGATGAACCGGTGTTGACTTCGTTGACCGAAACCGAACCAATTTTTTAAACCGGTCCGGTTTAGAAAACAAAACCGGTTTGTGCAACACTAGCTGCCATCACTAAGACCGCTGGTGGACTTGGACCTTTATGTGGATTAAAATTTGGGCCCAAATAATTCCTAAACCTATAAGAGATGGACCCGTTTTAAGTTCTTGCCCTGGGTCATGGGCCATGTCCCCCTACGACTATGTCCTGCGGATTTCAATTATCTGGTTTAAATCCAACTTTCAACATCTAGAAAATGATCCGGTTAAATTCAATAACATCAAACCAAATTGGTTTCGATAAAATTGGTTGTAAACAAAATTGTTTAACAAAAGGAGTTTGGTCTAACAGTAACAAATGACCATTTGGCCTAGCACTAAGGAATGATTCTTAGAAATAAAATGTCATAGGTTCAAATATGTGGTATTTAAGAATATGCTAATACGTCCTTTAAAAAAAAACAACAAAATCGGTTTTCGGACCTTATCTTGATTTCCTGGGTCTCATAAAAAAAATAGTTTTTTTTTTTTAGTTTCCAGACTGTATTTGAATCCAAATCGAACAATGGGCTTTGTTGAGTCGCTCTTATTAATGTAACAATTTTCTATGGACTTTTTATTATTTTGTTTTTTTACAATTGAATATTATAAAAACGACCTAACAAGAAGCTAACAAATAATAAAACAATTACAAGGATGGCTTTAAGTGAGTTTGCAAGTAATTCCAATTAAAAATAAATTAGTATTCTGTCACTCGGCGTGTTGCGCGACGTGTTGCGGTGGATGACTCTTTTATAAAGTGGACCACAAAAATATAAAAATAAAGTTTTCATCCAAACAATTATACATGGAGGAGACGGAAAAAAAAAGGTTTGAAAGTGTATATTGTTTAGTACAATACCATAAATGAAAATTAATTAAGAAATTTTAATAATATTGAGTAATATACTTTTTTTAGAAAAAAAACATATATTAAAAAAGAAACTAACAAGGAAGTAGAAAAAAAGAAAAACAATTACTGTAGCTTGTTGAAGCCAACAAACCCAATTTTTGGAACAATTAAAATTCCTATTACAAAACCAATTGAATGAAAATTCATTTAGCATATCAACAATTTGATTTTTCCTAATCTTCTTTCCATAAAAAGCTTTGATCTTTCTAAAAATACCACAAATACCAAAGAGTGGTGTGAATAATAACATCAATAACTCCTTTTTTTTTTTTTTTTTCGTTGAAACAGATCACAGATCAGTATCTTCAAACAACGAAGTAATGATGAGTAATATAAATAGAAAAGAAAACTATAAAAAATCATGTAAGAGACCAAAAATGTAACTTTAAAATATAATAAGGGACGAAAATTAAGCGCATTCTTGATTTTGGTAGAAGATCAAGTGTATTTTGGATTCGAGAATGAGTTTAGTATGTAACAGAATCGTATGTATTTTTGAAGAATATAATTGTAAAAATCCGTATTTAGTGTATTCTAAAAGAATGATATTGTAGATTTGTAATATTATTATTTTTAATCAAATTTCAAGAATCCCAACAAATTTGCTCAAAGTTATTAATTAAAAAAAATCAAGATTGAAAGCATTATTTCATAAGAAAAAAATTAATTTTTTATTATTGTGTGAATGTATTCTTTTAGAATACATTTAGATCATTAAAAAAAAACAATCCCTTGAGTTTTGATAGAATCCGTACAAATCCGATTTTTTCCTTTTATAATTCTCGTCAAAAAGATTAGAATCGTAACGACCCGACTTTTCTCAACTAGTATTCTAGGGATTTTTCATACTTTCTCTATAAACATGTGGAAACCAAGTCTAAAAAAACATTTGAAACATCCCTAAATATAATGACATAAAATTTTCATTTTTAGATTAATAAATTGTTAATACATAACATTTCCATAAGACCCAGGAAATCAAGATTTATCAAAACATCATCAAATCATAGTAAATCACAGAATGCGGAAACATGTGGTGTGTGCTCTGCAATCATCACGAGTGATTCCATTTGAAAACCAAAACATCCGAAACATAAACTGAAAACCGTAAGCACAAAGCTTAGTGAGTTCCCTAAGATACCACATACCACACATACATAAATCACATACTGGGCCCCTGCCCTCCATCGGGTCTTGCACGGTCTCGAGTCCCACTCGGCCTCGGGCCCCGCCTGGCATCGAGCCCCACTCGGAGTACAGAAATGTCAATCTCTAGGCCCCGCCCGATACACACATAATCATATAAACATATAACCTTACTAGCCCATTCAATAATCACAAATACTATAGCATACCATACGGTCATCGAGCCTCGCCCGGTAAGCATAAAAACACATACGATACTAGCATACAATATACTTATCAGGCCCCGCCTAGCATCGGGCCTTGCCCGGTAAGCATACCATCATATAACACATGCAAGAGTCGAACATACTGATGGGTTTTGGCCATATGAACATTCCTATGTGCACATACAAACCCTAATGCTTGGATCTAGGTTTCTCTAATTAAACATGCATTGGATCCAAGACTTCTAATAGCTAATAGAGTATAAGAACAATACAAAATCAAAGTTAGAAGCTTACCTTGAAACACTTGTTTGATCTTCTTGTTCTTGGAGCTTTAGAGTCACAAATGTCACTCCTCTAATGACTTACAAACACCAACTAGCAAGAGGATGATTTGAGAGAGGGGAGAGGGAAGAAATCGGCCAGGGTTTCTCTTCTTTTTCAGAGGTGCCGATTTCCCTTGCCCCAAGGGTCTATTTATACTTGTAAGGCTCCTAGGGTTACACTCTTAAACCCTAATTGGATAACTTTTACTCAAAGCAATCCAAATCCTTTCCAAGATAAGCCCTTGGACGATTTTTGGCTTATTCTAAGCCCTAGAAATCGTCCAACCCTATCCATAAAGGATTTACAGCCCAAAGTGTAACTATCAAACAATTGACAGTTTATACCCTCTTATTTAATTAATCTCTTTAAGTCACCAAATTAATTCTAATTAATTTATGACTTATATTAATCAAATAACAATATTATTATTCCTTATATTATTCTCACAATATATTAATAATATTTATTCGCTCATAATAAATCATCCTGTCAAGTTGCTATGGTGAAGGCAACCCAAAAGGACCATGCACAATCGGGTCAAATACTTGCCAAATATAGTTGCAGCCTTAGACACTATTCCAACAGTCTCCCACTTGGATAAGTCTAGTAACTATATGCACAAGTACAATTCGATTTGCAATCGTAGCTCTCAAAGACGCTGTCAAACTCTGATCTAATCAATCTTGTCCTTTAGATAAGGGATCGTACAGTCCTCTGTTAGATATCATGCTGACATTTATATGGAACTAATTTGTCTAGCATTTGGTTTCTCGATCTCCGATTCATTTGACATAGAACTTAATCGAACACATCAATTCAGTTCTGACCGGGCCTGACACATAAGTCAAATCAAATCATCGAGCGGCCGAGATATCGCTTTTACCCTCTTGGGATAAAAGTAACAGATAAACTTCGACTTATATGCATTTACTTATTCATTAATCAACTATACACAACAATGCGTTTTATAACACCAAGTTACTGATGCGGTTTCACATTATCAATGTACAACCAATTAACAAATAACAAACCATATATCTAGGTTTTAAGACTATATGATATTATCGTCTTGCGATCACCCTTTTATATCATATTCCATAAGGTGATTCCAGCAAGCGCGGGTTTGTTCCAATGCTCAAAACTAGTTCATAAGCACTCATGAACGTTGCACCAACCCTTTGCTATGTCTAATACCATTTAGACAATCTACACACTAGTTCATGACAATCTTCATTCATATCTACTTCCAACATATGAACGATTGTGGACAATTTGAACAATTCGATTATTCTTAATAAATTCAATTATTCTGGAAGTCAAAACATGCAAAATGAAACAATAGTTAAACAATTAACATAAACAGTAACATTACTCATAAATAATACTCTTTTATTTAATCATCAGATGTTAATCACATTTATCTATTACACGTTTCTACTATTATCTAATATATGCTAATATCATCCTTCAGCCCAATACTCCTCTTCACTACGAGTTGCCCTTCTTCTACACGATGTCTAATGAAGTGATATTTTCTGTCGATATGTCGAGATCTACCATGATCCCTTGGTTCCTTGGTCAAGGCAACTGCTCCTTCATTATCACAGCAAATTTTTATGGGCTCCTTTATGGCAGGTACAACTCCAAGATCACCGATGAAGTTCTTCAACCATATTGCCTCCTTCGACGCTTCGCTCGCTGCAATGTACTTTGATTCGCACGTTGAATCAGCTATGGTTTCCTGCTTGGAACTTTTCCAAGTCACTGCTCCTCCATTCAGGGTAAAGACCCAGCCCGACTGCGAACGGTAGTTGTCCCTGTCGGTCTGAAAGCTGGCGTCAGTATACCCTCGCACCTTCAAGTCATCACTCCCTCCGAGGACTAAGAACCATTCCTTTGTCCTCCGAAGGTACTTAAGGATATTCTTCACCGCAATCCAATGGGCTCTGCCAGGGTTCCCTTGATATCTGCTAATCATGCTCAAAGCAAAGGCTACATCAGGGCGAGTACAAGTCATAGCGACATGATTGAGCCAACTGCGGAAGCGTATGGTACTCGACTCATTTATGCTATTTCAGCTTCGGTACTCGGACTTTGAGTCTTACTCAACTTGGCATTAATTTGTATCGGTAATTCTCCCTTCTTCGAGTTTTCCATACTAAAACGTTTTAGTACCTTCTCTAAGTAAGTGTTCTGACTAAGTCCTATTAGTCTCTTACTTCTTTCTCTCACTATCCTTATTCCCAAAATATAAGAAGCCTCTCCGAGGTCCTTCATAGCGAAGCACTTCCCGAGCCAGGACTTAACCTCCTGCAGAGTCGGGATGTCGTTTCCTATGAGTAATATGTCATCGACATATAGGACGAGGAAGCTTAGTATACTCCCACTGGCTTTGACATATACACACGATTCATCTTCGCTTCGTACAAATCCAAACTCTTTGACTTTCTCATTGAAGCAAAGATTCCATCTGCGAGATGCTTGCTTAAGTCCATAAATGGACTTCTCAAGCTTACACACTCTGTTCGGATGCTTCGGATCCACAAACCCCTCTGGCTGAGCCATGTAAACATCCTCAGCCAACTTCCCATTAAGTAAAGCGGTCTTGACATCCATTTGCCAAATCTCATAATCATGAAATTCGGCAACAGCTAGCATCACTCTAATAGACTTTATCTTTGCAACTGTTGAGAAGGTCTCATCATAGTCAACTATGGGAGTTTGAGTAAAGCCCTTCGCGACCAATCGCGCTTTATATGTGTGTACGTTTCCATCCACATCGGTCTTCTTCTTGAAGATCCATTTGCACCCAACGGTCTTACGTCCGGACACATTATTAACCAAATTCCAAACTTGATTATCATACATGGATTGGATCTCGCTATCCATTGCCTCTTTCCATTTTGCAGACTCCGGGCCTGCCATGGCTTCCTTATAGCTATTAGGTTCATCAAGGTTTATTAGTGTACCATCACTAATATACGTGTCCCCTTCGGTAGTAATATGAAAACCATAAAACTGGGGTTGAACTCTAACTCTTTCGGAACGTCTAAGAGGTAAGGATTCGTTAATCGGTTCAACCGGAGTTTCCTCCTCGGGTTGAGTGCCAACTGATATGTGCATATTTAGTGTGTATTTAGTATAGTTTTTTATTCATATATTGGCTAAATTATCGCATATTATGGACAAAAGGTACTTAAAAGTGTTAAATTATGTTTTTCAGTCCAAAGATGAAGCTCGGAAGTAGAAGGAAGCAAGAGAAGCGGTTAGAAGATTGAGAGTGGAATGAAGAAGGAAAACACTGAAAAAGAAGCTTCTACTCGTCGAGTCATATATCTACTCGACGAGTCCGGTCGAGGAATCAGAAGGATAATGACTCGGGATCCCAGATAGTTATCGCAATACGTAGAATGTGAGAGGGACTCGACGAGTCGGACCGCTTATTTAAAGATAATTCCACAGATCGAGAGAAAGAAGTTCTGGGACGATTCAGAAGTGCTTAGCTGCGAATAAGAAGCCAGAAGAACCCTAGAAGTCGACCAAGGAAGCTAGAATCCAATTCCGGAAGTAACTAAGGCATAATTCCACCATTCTACTTATTTCTTTTGTTTTGTCAACATGATTAAGCAACTTGAATTTATTTGTTTGCTGTTATTTACCTTAGTTATGAACTAAATTCTTTAAACTTCTATTTGGGGATACGAAATTGGTAATATGGTTTGATTCTTGGTAGGATTAATTCTATGTTAGTTAATTTAGTTATTTTAGCTTGCTAAAGAACCTTGTGTATGAATGATAATTGATTTTCTGTTAATAGGGAGATAATTAATTAGCATGAACATCTATTAGTTATCAATCTCATATGCTTAGTGAACACTTTTTGTCATATGTCTAGTGTAATGAACATGAAACTAGGATTAATAAGAAAATCAAGTAAATTTATGTGCAAGCTTGTGAGATGACCATTAAACAAGAAGTTAATTAAAAGATAAATTAATTAGCTATTGCAAGTCTAACTTAACCCGAATATTACATCTAGTAAATTTAATTGAAATAGACAACTGGCCATTGTTTAAATTGATTTATTTGCTAAGGATTAATAAAGTGAATACGGAACTAATCAATTGAATCGGTAACTAGCAAAAGAATTAATCCATTGCACTTTTACCTTGAAATCAACCATAGGATCAATTAAGTTGAACTAAATAGAAGTACTTTTCCGTTATTGAATCTAGTCAAAGTCTTCGTTTTCTAGTTTAACAAGTAATCATTAGTAAGTTTCTAGTCTTGTAAAACTAGAGAAAACCCCTACTTATTAGTTAAATTAGATAAATTAGTGTTTACTATTTAATTTGCCGTTCCCTGTGTTCGATACCCTACTTGCTTGAACTATACCACAATTGATAGGTTCACTGCCTTTTGTGTGTTATTTGATAATTAAAAGTAGGTTTAAAACTAGTGGGTTTTACACACATCAAGTTTTTGGCGCCGTTGCCGGGGAACGGTTCTAAAATTTATAGTAAAATCTAGTTTAATCGATCCTTTGTGTGGGATTTATCTTACACAAAGTTATTTACAAAGCAAATAAGTAAGTAGATTTAGTTTTAATAAAATTTCGTTTTTAGAATAACTAGAAATATTTATTTTCTGTTTTTGCCTTGAACTCACCGAGTGCATTCGAGCAGACTCGGCGAGTCCATCGCTGTTTCAGTCTTTATTTTTTTATTTCGTTTTTATTCCTTTTACGTGTTTCGTTTCTTTTGTTTCGTTTTTTTTAGCTGTTTCATGACCCGAGGATCGGACATACCTCTAGTACCACCTTTGGAAGACCCGGAATCCGCACTAAAGAGAAGCAAGGGAAAAGCCGTAGGAGAAACCGCAACTTCAAAGAACTCACCACTCAAGAACTTGAAATCCGTTTTCAGCAAGAAGAAAGGCAGCAAATCAGGAGTATCCAGTGCCTCATTAACAATTGAAGAACCAATTCACGAAGGTAGCGAGTACGAGACCGAGGAGGAAAAAGAGCATATTTCCGAGCACGAAACCGATTCCGAAGAAGAGTTAGCTATCACTATGGCTAACATCGATGAAGTCCCCATGGGGGAGTGGAAGAAAAGGATGCGTGATGACACCGGGTCGGGACTTGTGCAACCCGCAATTCCCGCAACCGCTACGTTTGAGCTAAAGGGCCATATTCTCGCTCAACTCAAGGAGATCCCTTTTCACGGAAGAGATCATGAAGACGCTTACAAGCATTTGGATGAAGTAAATGATGTGGCCGACTACTTCAACGTGCCTAATGTTCCACGCGAGACCCAGCTTCTTCGAATGCTCCCGGTCACGTTTAAAGGCGCTGCGAAAGATTGGTTAAAATCACTTCCTCCCGGATCGGTCACCACATGGGCCAAGATGAAAGAAGAGTTCATTGACCATTTCTGCCCACCTTCCAAGATTGCCAAGCTAAAGAAAGCCATTGCCAACTTCGAGCAACAACCCGGAGAATCTCTTTATGAAGCTTGGGAAAGGTACAAGAGCCTACTTAGAAATTGCCCACACCATGATCTTAATAGCCAACAGGAGGTCTCCATCTTTTATGATGGAGTTAATGTCACCAAAAGGCAACTACTCGATTCACAAGGCCTGCTCACCCGAAAGCCACCTCCGAAAATAAAGGAATTAATTGAAGAATTCTCTAAGCATTCTAGAGAATACCACAATCCGAGGAATGAAGTGAGTCGTGGAGCAGTAAACTCGGTGAACGATGGCATGGCGGCGGTAATAGCTAAACTCGATAGCCTAGACCGAAGAATGACGAAAATGGATCAAACGATCCATGCTATTAGGGTAGGATGCAAAAATTGTGGCGGCCCCCATCTTACCAAGGAATGTGATCGAGACGAGAATGGAAATAAAAAGGCTCAAGTATTTTATTCCAGTGGCGATAGATACGATGAAGACTGGAGGAAACCAAAGAAGGAATGGATCCCATACGAAGAGTATAAAAAGGCTAAAGAGGAGAAATACAAACAGAGGGAGAGGGGATTCTATCAAAAGGAAGAGCCGGTGGCGGAGAAGAAAGCAAATTTAGAAGATATACTCACAAGGTTCATAACCGCATCCGAGAAAAGACATAATGATCACGATGTAGCAATGCAAGAAACCAGGAACATGTTGAGGAATCAGCAAGCTTCCATTCTCAACATTGAGAAACAGCTGGGACAGCTTGCACATCAAGTGAATGAAAGAAGACCAGGTCAACTTCCGAGCAACACCGAGCCCAATCCAAGAAAGGAGAACGTGAGCGTAATAACCTCCAGTAGTGAAGAAGAATTTACAGAAACACTAAGAGTCTCCAAGAAGAAGGCAGGGAAGGAAGAAAAACCAGAACCAGAAAAACCCGACCAGACTCGCCGAGTCACTCTCATGGACTCGACGAGTCCAGTCGGGAATGAAGATACTGCCAGTTTCCTAAAGCCATACAACCCTCCTTTGCCATACCCAACCAGAGCCATGCCTGCAGAAAAAATTCAAGCCTATAGAACCTTCATGGAGCATGTTAAAGCTTTACAAGTTAATATGCCATTTGTGGAAACAATGCTCCAAACTCCTAAATACTTTAACTTGCTTAAAGGCCTTTTTGCTGCTAGGAAGGATTTGGCTGAAGTCGCAGAGATATTGATGAGTGAGCTGCCTGAGAAGAAGGGTGATCCGGGTAACATAGTAATTCCATGCCAATTTGGTAATGAAGTTTCTACACGAGCATTGGCTGATTCAGGTGCAAGCATTAATTTGATGCCCTACTCATTCTTTAAGAAGCTAAATTTACCAGCACCAAGGCTGGTAAATATGAGAATCCATTTGGCAAACAAAACGATAATTAATCCACAAGGCATTTGTGAAAACCTCCTTATCAAAGTGGACAAGTTTATTTTTCCAGTAGACTTCGTGGTTGTGGAAATGGAAGAAGACCCCGAAATACCAATTATTTTGGGAATGTCATTTTTAAACACCGCGTGTGCCCTAATTGACATATGTGAGTCTACATTGACATTAAGAGTGGGGGATGAGTCGGTGATGTTTAAAGCTATTCCAGAAGTCAAGCAAGAAGAAGAAAAGAGAGAAGAAATCTCATTTATCCAATTGGATGATGAGGTATTACAAAAAGAGCTTGAAATTTTACTAAAAGAAGACCCAAGTAAGTTCACACTACACTCTGAAGGAGTTGAAGATGCTAGCAAAAACTTGGAGGATCTAGAAAAGTTACTGGAAGGAGCCAACTCAGAAAACACTCCAAGATTGATCGAACCCGATCCGACTCGACGAGTCGTCATAATGGACTCGACGAGTCCAGTCGATTTGGATAAAAACTTGACCAAAACTGATCTGTTTATTGATAGTTCTTCACATACCCTGGGTTCAGTTACTATTTTGGATTCTTTGGAAGAACAATTGGCAGAAGAAGTAAAGGGAATGGAGATCCAACACGCCAATGTGGCATGCCTTGATGCGGTCAAATTTGGAGAAGGGATAAGCACGGGAAAGGATGCAGGAATAAAGGAAAGGAAGGAGGAAGCTGATCACCAATTCACCACTAAACCTAGAGCATGGACCATCATGAAATATGAAGTCATTAAATTTAAAGAGAAGGATGTTCAAGAATTGGTGAAAAAGAAAAGGGTAAAGCAGAAAAAGAGAAAAAGGAAAGACCAAGCAGCTGAAGATGAGGCAATAAAAAGGAGAAGAGACGAATCGAAGAGGGCTTACAAGAAAAAGATTCACGCCTACAAGACCAAGTATAAACCACAAAAAGAGAGGTGTACATTCCCGATGCTTGAAGATGACAAAACGTAAATGGGAAGGAGTCTAGCTCATGACTCCTCAAAAAGAAGCGCTTGGCGGGAGGCAACCCGTCGTTAGAGTTTGCTTTCTTTTACTCTTTAGTTTTTTTTTTGTTTCGTTTCACAATTTTAATCTTCCAAATCATTGGACATGTCTGCTTGAGAGTGTGCCTAGCCTAAGTGTGGGGTGAAATGATTCATAATAAACAAAAATTTTTGAAAAATATGCAAATTTTTAAAAGACTCGCCGAGTCTGACACTGACTCGACGAGTATATATTGATTACTGAAAATCTTTGACTGCGCGACTAGACTCGCCGAGTCTGACCCTGACTCGACGAGTCGGTTTTATTTACAGAAAAAAAAATAATTTCGAAATTACTTTTACATCTGGTAAATAGGGTTTTAACCCTAAAAATTCTGTTTCCACACCACACTCGCCGGGTACCCCTTTCGCAACCGCTCTCTCAAGCATTCAAACAAATCTCCAAATCTTCTTCCAATTTCTCAAGGTTTGAACTCAAAAGGTAACTACTTTATTCTTGATTTCTAGAAAGAATGAGATTATAAGGCCATCTATACCTGCAATTGCATGAAAAAAAACCCGTTTTTGAAAAGTAATGAAATTCTAGGGTTTCGATTTTTTCATGAATATTGTTGTTTTGAACGTTTATTTTGACCTTATTACTTAGTAGGAAGTCCTTGAACAAAAACCCTTGACAGAAATTACAAGTTTTATGGTCCAATTTCATGCGACCCGTCGACTGACTCGTGCAGGTTGCGCGACTCGTCGAGTCGGGCATGGACTCGACGAGTGCAGTCGATTTACAGATACATTTTAGTTTTTAATTATATTCTGTGTTTCTGGGTTTTGTGTGTCTATTTTGCAGAAATCATGTTCAGAAGAGGACAATCTTCAACTGATAGCCAAGGGGAGTTTCCATGGTTAAACTTCCCGCAAATTGAATCCGCTTCAACAATGAGGAAGTGGAAGAAGAAGCTCTCCGACATTAAGAAGAAGGAGGTGTATGTACTGAACAAAATTGATTGGGAATGGCTACGAGGTGTTAGATATGAAGAAGAACTAGCTCCTTACCTTTTGAATGAGTTCCAACATGAAGGCGAAACTATGGTGTGTGACGGGTGGAGCCGGGTCTTCCGCATACAAGAGCCGGTGTATTTAGAGCTTTGCTTGGAGTTTTTCTCCACAATGTCTTTCACCGGGGGAGTGGATGTGTATCACCCGACGAGCTTTACTTTTTGTCTTGGGGGCGAGTATCGTCAATGCTCGGTGGTGGACCTTGCCTGCCGACTAGGGATCTATGATCAACCCTTGGTGACAACAAACATCTTTCGGGCTTTCTTGGCAAACACTCATATGGCATTCCCCGATGGAGTCACGAGCACGGGTTGGTGGAATACCATAGGAAACAAAGTTTACATCCCAAAGTCTGCACAAGAAGGGAGCATCCGATCCCCGACTCACCGCCTCATTCACCGCCTTATTTCCTCCACCATCAACCAAAGGAAAGACGATGACAAGGTCTCCAACCTTGACGTTTTCTACTTATGGAGCATAATA
Source organism: Lactuca serriola (assembly GCF_051521515.1). NCBI lineage: Eukaryota > Viridiplantae > Streptophyta > Magnoliopsida > Asterales > Asteraceae > Lactuca > Lactuca serriola. Next base: position 133,039,392 of record NC_136411.1, read on the forward strand.
ACACCCGGCGTCTTTTGCAACATCCCATGGTGTATTGCTTCATACCTTTCGGAGGGTGCGGTCAAAGATCGCAAAACCTCCCGTATCAATGGAGGAATGTTTGTCACTCGATTGGCTAATTCATTCGGGTTGATGAACCGCGGAGCCTGGAACTTCATGACAATGATCCCGACGCCCCCGTTTAATCCCATTCTTTTCCGACGAGCACGGATAATTGAAGACTATGGTGGTGGCCATTATGCCATTCCAAATGATGACCCCGTTGTTGGTCCCGATGCACCGGGAAGGAGGGTGAGATCGAGAAGAGAACGGGATGTGGAGGACGTGCCGCCAGTGATTCGGGTCGAAAATGAAGATGTACCAATGGATTGGTACAATGTAGAGATGAGGCGGATGCAGGATCAATTGGCGATGGGGCTGAACTTTAGTAACCAATCCCGCATTCGACTTTTTGACCACTTCAATATCCCACATATTGATGGTGGGAATTACCCATTCATTCCATCTTGGGATGAGAGGATTGCTGCGAGACGAAGCGGAGCCGGGGGAAGTGGAGCCGTTAATGATGATGAGGAAGATGAAGATTGATGTTTTTGTGTTTTTAATCAAACAATTTTAATTTTTTTTTGTTTTATTATTTGGTGTGTATGCTTTGAGATTTTGTTATGTTTAATGGTTGTTTGCTTTAGTTATTTTCAGGAGTGAATTATGACTGCTTGCTTAGGATGGTTTAGAGATGTAAAGCATGGATGTTTTCTAGAGTAAGAGCGAGTCAAGGAAGCGAGTTTTTAACGTCAAAGTGTCGAGTCCGGTCCTAGGGGGTATGAGCAATTGAGTCCAAATGTGAGGAATGGTTAAAGAAGTTTTTAGAAGCTAAAACAGTTGCAAAATACCAAGTTTTTTCGTTCAGTGGCCTAGTCGACGAGTGCACTAAGCAGACTCGCCGAGTCGCCTTGTATTTCTACATATTCTGAGAAGGCGCGCTGGTACTCGACGAGTCCATCATAAGACTCGACGAGTCGATCATTTTTTATACCGATGGACTGCTGATTTGATGCTGCTACTGGTCCCACTTGCTCACTTATTCTTCCATTTCCATTCTTGAAGATCTTACACTGATTTCCGCGTATTTGGAGCGACCCACACGAGTTTTGACACCCAAGGCATGGATGAGATGTTACCATGTCTAAAGTTGATTGAAGTTGGAGCTTAACATGGAAGTGATCAGCCTATCGACTGCTATCCCAGGGGAGTTTGTTCCAATTCCCTCTTTAGTTTCTTTTTTATGCATCATATGCAATGAGGGCATTGCATGAATTAAGTGTGGGGTAGGGGGTTGATTACATAATAGTCAATTTTCAAAAATTTTGCATACCAAAAGTATTATTTAGGATTTAATTAGAAAATTTTGGTAAAAATTAGGATTCCATGTTAGAATTGTGTTAATAATTGCATGAGAACCCAAATGTTTAGTTGAGCCTATACACGTTCTAGTGCATTTGTGGCTTCCTTATTCCAGTGAAATCATGGGACAAAAACACGACCCTGCTCAGCCTGAGGGATGCAATATGTTTAGCAGCCTAAACCTGAAATGTATCCAGGAAAATTGTTATCATTAGCCAATAAAGGTTGAGATTGAGCGCCCCTGCTTAAGCATGTAGGATTTTGAGTGAAAAAAAGTGAGTTACATGTTAAAAAAAAAAAAAAAGAAAAAAAAAAGAGAATTACAAGAAAAGTTATAAGAGTTTTGGAGCAATTAAGTATGAAGTTCAAAGATCAAAATTCCAAAAATCCAAAAAAGTTGAAGATACCAAAAGCTAATACAAGTTGGTGAATTCAAAGATATCAAAGATGAAATGTCAAAGAAGTGAAGAATTCAAAGAATTCCATAGTGGTATCGAAAAGTTGTAATTTTCTAGAATATGTATGCTTGGGTTTCTCGATTAAAAATACCTTGAGGTTAGGAGGTTTTCTGCGGATGGATTCGGAGGGTTGCATAAAATGAGCATAGCTCGGGGTGAGTGGGTGAATGTTTATGAGGATTGTGAGTATTTGGAGTATGGGGGTCCTTAGGAAAAATTTTAGACACAAATGCATGCGTTGCGGTCTTGGCATAATGGCTGGGTTAGATTGGAATTGTTATACATAATTCTAATGTGATTAAAATTCAGTTTTGCTTGAGGGCAAGCAAAAGACAAGTGTGGGGTATTTTGATATGTGCATATTTAGTGTGTATTTAGTATAGTTTTTTATTCATATATTGGCTAAATTATCGCATATTATGGACAAAAGGTACTTAAAAGTGTTAAATTATGTTTTTCAGTCCAAAGATGAAGCTCGGAAGTAGAAGGAAGCAAGAGAAGCGGTTAGAAGATTGAGAGTGGAATGAAGAAGGAAAACACTGAAAAAGAAGCTTCTACTCGTCGAGTCATATATCTACTCGACGAGTCCGGTCGAGGAATCAGAAGGATAATGACTCGGGATCCCAGATAGTTATCGCAATACGTAGAATGTGAGAGGGACTCGACGAGTCGGACCGCTTATTTAAAGATAATTCCACAGATCGAGAGAAAGAAGTTCTGGGACGATTCAGAAGTGCTTAGCTGCGAATAAGAAGCCAGAAGAACCCTAGAAGTCGACCAAGGAAGCTAGAATCCAATTCCGGAAGTAACTAAGGCATAATTCCACCATTCTACTTATTTCTTTTGTTTTGTCAACATGATTAAGCAACTTGAATTTATTTGTTTGCTGTTATTTACCTTAGTTATGAACTAAATTCTTTAAACTTCTATTTGGGGATACGAAATTGGTAATATGGTTTGATTCTTGGTAGGATTAATTCTATGTTAGTTAATTTAGTTATTTTAGCTTGCTAAAGAACCTTGTGTATGAATGATAATTGATTTTCTGTTAATAGGGAGATAATTAATTAGCATGAACATCTATTAGTTATCAATCTCATATGCTTAGTGAACACTTTTTGTCATATGTCTAGTGTAATGAACATGAAACTAGGATTAATAAGAAAATCAAGTAAATTTATGTGCAAGCTTGTGAGATGACCATTAAACAAGAAGTTAATTAAAAGATAAATTAATTAGCTATTGCAAGTCTAACTTAACCCGAATATTACATCTAGTAAATTTAATTGAAATAGACAACTGGCCATTGTTTAAATTGATTTATTTGCTAAGGATTAATAAAGTGAATACGGAACTAATCAATTGAATCGGTAACTAGCAAAAGAATTAATCCATTGCACTTTTACCTTGAAATCAACCATAGGATCAATTAAGTTGAACTAAATAGAAGTACTTTTCCGTTATTGAATCTAGTCAAAGTCTTCGTTTTCTAGTTTAACAAGTAATCATTAGTAAGTTTCTAGTCTTGTAAAACTAGAGAAAACCCCTACTTATTAGTTAAATTAGATAAATTAGTGTTTACTATTTAATTTGCCGTTCCCTGTGTTCGATACCCTACTTGCTTGAACTATACCACAATTGATAGGTTCACTGCCTTTTGTGTGTTATTTGATAATTAAAAGTAGGTTTAAAACTAGTGGGTTTTACACACATCACCAGCAGTAGAGGTTCCTTCTTCTATCGACTCTTGAATCTCTTCAAGCTCGATTTGCCTCCCACTGTCTCCTTGGCTTATGAGTTCTCGCTCTCGGAAAACTCATCTCCTCGCAACGAAGACAACATTGTCCTTCGGTCTATAGAAGAGATATCCAAAGGATTTCTGCGGGTAGCCGATGAAAATACATTGCTCACTACGAGGTTCGAGCTTGTCGTGAGTATCTCGTCTTACGAAAGCCTCACAACCCCAAACCTTGATATGTGCCAACGAGGGAGCTTTCCCTGTCCACATCTCGTGAGGTGTTTTGGCAACCTTCTTAGTAGGGACTCGGTTAAGGATATGGGCGGCAGTCTCTAAGGCATACCCCAAAAAAGAGATTGATTGTGAAGCACGACTCATCATAGAGCGAACCATGTCCAACAAGGTTCGATTACGCCTTTCTGCCACACCATTCAATTGTGGTGTCCTAGGTGGCGTCAATTGTGAAACTATTCCACACTCCTTGAGATAATCGTGGAATTCAAGACTTAGGTACTCTCCTCCTCAATCGGATCGAAGCATCTTGATTTTCCTGCCCAATTGATTCTCCACTTCATTCTTGAACTCTTTGAACTTTTCAAAAGTTTCTGACTTTTGCTTGATTAAGTAGATATACCCATATCTACTATAGTCATCGGTAAAAGTCACATAGAAGCGGTTCCCATCCTTCGTGGTTGATCTAAACGGTTCACATACATCGGTATGTATTAGGTCCAATAGACCCTCACCCCTTTCACACATACTTGTGAAGGGTGACTTAGTCATCTTTCCAAGTAAACAAGATTCGCATGTGTCATCTTCCCTAAGGTCGAATGACTCCAACACTCTATCCTTTTGGAGTTGGGCTATGCGCTTCTTGTTGACATGTCCAAGACGACAATGCCACAAGGATGCTTTATCCATACTATTGGAAGAATCCATGCATAAAACATCATTTCCTAAGTTATCTACAATCATAACGGTTTCATAAATTCCATTACATGGTATAGCTTCAAAATATAAGACACCATTTAGATAAGCAAGAATAGAACCATTCTCATTATTAAAAGAAAATCTAAAACCTTGTTTGAACAAACCATGAAATGAAATGATGTTTCTAGCCATTTCTGGCGAATAGCAACAATTGTTCAAATCTAAAGATAAACCATTCCCAAGCACTAAAGAATACACTCCAATCTTGGTCATAGGCGACGATCTTGTGTTCCCCATGATTAGATTTATTCTTCCATGCTCCACGTCTCTATTTCTTCTTAGTCCCTGCAATTCAGAACAAATATGGTAACCACAACCGGTGTCAAGGACCCAAGAAATAGAATGAGATGAATCGTTAGATTTAATTGTATAAATACCTGCGAAAGATGGCTTGATCTTTCCTTCCCTTATGGCTTGTAGGTAGTCTGGGCAGCTTCTCTTCCAATGCCCTATTTTATGGCAATGATGGCACTCTGCCTCCTTAGGGTTAGGGCAGGGTTTAGCAGGATCAACTTTGGTCCCACTAGAAGAGGCACCTTCTCGGGGCTTAACCTTGCGATGGTTCTTAGACGAAGCCTTCCTCTTCTTTCCCCTTCCTTGTCCAATAGCCAAAACAGGAGCGGCGGGTGGATTCGGAGTTGGTGCAACAGACTTGTCCTTGAAGTTGCTCTCAGCGACCCTCAAGAGACCTTGGAGCTTGCTTAGGGTGACCTCTTCTTTGTTCATGTGGTAGGTCATCCTAAATTGATTGTAACTTGGAGGCAAAGAGTGAAGCACCATGTCGATCGCCAAGTCTTCCCCAAAATCAACATTCAACTTGTGAAGACAGTCGACATACCTTTGCATCTTTTGCAGGTGCACGGTAAGAGACTCTCCATGACCTATTTTAGCGGAAATCATGTTAGTGAAAATCTCATAACGCTCTTGTCTCGCGTTTTGGTGGTATCTCTCCAACAAGTCTTGGTGCATCTCGTACGGGTACATGTCCTCATAGGACTTTTGGAATTCGGAGTTCATAGTGGCTATCATGATGCAATGTACCTTCGTTGCATCACGCTCGTGAGTTTCAAAAGCGGTCATTTCAGCCGGAGTAGCGATTTCAGGGTTGATTTTCTCGAGCTTCTTATCGAGGACATACTCCTTGTCCTCATAGCGAGCAATAGTGCAAATGTATCTTATCCATTCGCTAAAGTTCGTCCCATCGAAAGTGACCTTTTGACAAAGGCTCATCAATGTGAATGAACTAGCAGCAGCGTTGTTTGCGTTCGACATCTACAAATAGAAAGGACAAAGATAGATTAGAATATGAATCCATAATTATCACCCAATAAGAAAATTAGGGCTAGGATCCAACAACAATATTTACATATTAGAAAAGTGATGCCGTAATCTAATATGCAAACAATTTGAAGGTAAGTGAATGACGATTCACTAATTCTCCACCACAAAACATAACTTTAAGTCCTAAATGTATTGAGAATTCCTAGGTTTGGATGAGATTCATTGAAACTTTTCAATGGCATGTTTAAATCTCGATATGCCCCTCTCGTTTGTGACTGGGATACCGAGGATCACAAAGTGGGTGTGAATTACCATGCAAATTCACATGTTGCCTTCATTGTAACGATCACCTATTCGATGTGCCGGTAAACCACACACGCTCCATCGAACTATGATAAACAATGAATCACCCTTTGCCACCTTTGCTTAGAACCAATTAGTGTGCCGGTAAACCACACACGCTCCACTAACTTCTTAGCAAGGGTGCAAAGTGTAATTTCATGGGATTACATCAATTCACTTTTCCTAAAGTAACTAATATTGGGAAATTTTGAAAAACATGTAGTTACTTTGTATTTCATATTATACTTTTAATGAGAGGATGAGGTTGCCCTATCCTACCCGTTCGGCTAACGACCCTCCACCGATCAAGCAAGCGGTAGGTGTGAATGCACACCCATTAAGCGCCATTTTATAGGCAGCAACCTTATACCCACCTTATAGACCGACTTCGTGAATGAGGCCTACTAACGGTAAGACTAGCATTTTAATTATACATACATACATATATATATATATATATATATATATATATATATATATATATATATATATTAATCTTGTAATATTATATTAGTATAGAGTTGGATTTTAAACTTGTAAAATTCTAGGGTTTGAAATTTAAATTGTCTAAATTAAACTTTTAATCACAAAACATAAATTTCAAAACTTGAGGGCAAGTTTTAAACATTTAAAACATAGAGGATCAAATAACAACTAATCTTAATTAACAATTAATTCCATAATTATCCATATTTTATTTATTTAATGATTTCTTGCAAAATAATTTACCAATTTAATCAAAATAAATAATTAATTATCACATAAGGAAATTAAATATTTTATTAATTGATAAATATCTTTAATTAGATCAAGATTATAGTCATATATATAAAAAAAAATTGGATTAGGGTTGATCTAATATGATAAAGGCAAGTTTCCATAAGATAAATATCAAAAAATCCCGATATTAGCTCTTCCTGACGCTCGGACTCGCCGAGTGCCCAACTGGACTCGCCGAGTCCATGACTCAGAACCACAAAATTCGAATTTTGCAAGCAAGAAACAAACAATCATGCATCAATTTAATAGAAACCAATTTATGCTCTGATACAACTGATGGGTTTTGGTCATATGAACATTCCTATGTGCACATACAAACCCTAATGCTTGGATCTAGGTTTCTCTAATTAAACATGCATTGGATCCAAGACTTCTAATAGCTAATAAAGTATAAGAACAGTACAAAATCAGAGTTAGAAGCTTACCTTGAAACACTTGTTTGATCTTCTTGTTCTTGGAGCTTTAGAGTCATAAATGTCACTCCTCTAATGGCTTACAAACACCAACTAGCAAGAGGATGATTTGAGAGAGAGGAGAGGGAAGAAATCGGCCAGGGTTTCTCTTCTTTTTCAGAGGTGCTGATTTCCCTTGCCCCAAGGGTCTATTTATACTTGTAAGGCTCCTAGGGTTACACTCTTAAACCCTAATTGGATAACTTTTACTCAAAGCAATCCAAATCCTTTCCAAGATAAGCCCTTGGACGATTTGTGGCTTATTCTAAGCCCTAGAAATCGTCCAACCCTATCCATAAAGGATTTACAGCCCAAAGTGTAACTATCAAACAATTGACAATTTATACCCTCTTATTTAATTAATCTCTTTAAGTCACCAAATTAATTCTAATTAATTTATGACTTATATTAATCAAATAACAATATTATTATTCCTTATATTATTCTCATAATATATTAATAATATTTATTCGCTCATAATAAATCATCCTGTCAAGTTGCTATGGTGAAGGCAACCCAAAAGGACCATGCACAATCGGGTCAAATACTTGCCTAATATAGTTGCAGCCTTAGACACTATTCCAACACATACATCTAGCATCCTAACATATAAACCATGGGCCGACATTGGTGCCTTCGACCCACTAAATCCAGTGAGGAGACTTACCTCGCACTGCCGAATCACACAGACGATCCCTAGCTGCTGGTTGACAGATCCCTGAACTATCAAAATCATAACAACACCCAATAAACACTTGGGTCCCAATCCTTAACCATAAATCCATATTCGGGGTGAAAATACCATTTTAGCCCTAACCTAGCTTGGCCCAAGACTTTAAGCCCAAACTTAACAATCCAAAAAGGCCCAAATACCAAAAACGACCCAAGGCCCAAACCATGGCCCAATTTTCCAAATTGGACCCAAACCCATTGTAGGCATTCTCAGAATAATTAACAAGCCAAAACCTGATGTCATAACAGGGCCCAAGACAACTAAGCCAAAAGATGGCCCAAACTAAAGCCCAACATGTAGAAATCCTTCCTTGCTGAGTACGCGGGGTATACCCATATGTGCGATAAGCATACTCTTTGATTAGCTTGTACGCTGCGCGTACAGACTTGTACGTTGCACATACAGACTTGTGTGCCCAGCGTACTCACCCAATAAGCCCAATCCTTCCCTTAAGCTCTTAATGCAAAATTTCAGAAGTCCAAACCACATATCTGAGTCCAATAAATGTCTAGAACCATAAAGTCACTGACTTGGTGACTTTGCATGCCCCAAGAAGACCCAACCTCAAAATACAACATTCTACCATCATGAAAAGGACCTAAACTCATGCATGGATGGGTTTAAACCCTAAAGGTGCCAGCTTTATGGACCTTGAACCTCATAAACACTAAGAGGGGCAACTTAAAGCTCCTGGAGTGGCATCAAGCCACTTGATCATATCCATGGTGTCCAAAGGAACCAAAACTCATAAATGATATATCTAAGACATCAATGATCAAGTGCATAGCTTTATACCTCAAACAAGTTGGAAATGAGGCACATAATCAAGATCCATAAGCTCTTCCTTGATCCTAAACCTTGCACCAATCTTCTACTTCTTGGATATGGACCAAAACACACCAAAAATGGACACCATGAATTCAAAATACCATCATGAAGGCTAAAGGACGATTTCTAGGGTTTTAAAGACTTGGAGGTTGGTAAAGAGGACAACCCTAAAGACTTAATGATCTTATATGGGGTACATCATTAAAATTAGGGTTTTCATTAAAATGCACGTACGCCCTGCGTACACCATTGTGCGTCCCTCGTGCGTGCCCGAAGGCGCGATCCTGCCTCGCATCAATACGCCCTGCATACACCGTTGTACGCCCTGCATACCGGCTTTAGAACTAGTACACTATGCATACCCATATGTACGCCCCACGTTCTGCTTAACCCCTTAACCCTAATATACTTCAAAGGCCATAACTTCCTCATTATCAATCTGATTCCGTCGATCCTTATATCCATGAAAAAGTAACAAGAAGCTCTATACCTAAATCAACTCATACCTGACTTACAATATCTCGAACATACCTCCAATTTCCATAAAAACCCGAGCTGACATATTACCAAAATACCCTTTGGCTCCCAAAACGTAAACCGAAAACCCAGATTATCCAAATTACATCATTCACCCCCAATTGAGTCCAAAACTATATTTCTCAAGGGTCCTAAGCCTACTAATACCCAATCCTTGATCACCACGCCGAATTGGGAAACGATTTGGAACAGGGCATTACAACTCTCCCCCACTTACATTAGATTTTGTCCTCGAAATCATTCCTTACCATCCCCAACACACGAGACAACTTGAGCCTCACGGCCACACCCCAAGCATACCCCAACCTTCCTAGGGCAATTGAAACCAACCTTAGCATGGCTCTCCAACCCGAAGATGAACGAATCCTTTCTCCACCTGAAAATAATCCCTTTCAACATAACTACGTCTACTCAACCTAAAGTCTGAAATCTCGAGATGGTCCGACTTCCTGACAGACCGCCCATACTGAACCATTCCTAACTCCATTCCACTTATCATGCAACTGACTACTCAATTTTTGATAACTTGAGGATCTCGCTGTAAAACAGAATCACAGACCAAATATTACTGCAGAACACTTATACTTAATAGAAGGCTCAGATAATCCTTCGAGTATAAGAGTCATCCTTGCAATGGTTAGACTCAGATGAAAGTTGTGCAACAGGGTCAAATCATTTACTTTGATATTATCCAATCCAAACTACAAGTGACCTAACATATTATCCAAATAACAAGAGACTCCACACATGATTTCCATATTAGTGACACCACTTTGACTTATCTTGATGCCCTTCATTGATAGAACCATTCCAAGACACAATCACAATGGATTGATCTATCATCAAAACGGAATCCATTCCTTACCTTTGAACCCTTCGATTGATGCCCACCACATATAGTTACCCCAAATTCCTATCCCACAGAAAATATATTCATGCACATAAATACTTGTGACACCCAAATCGATATCTCACCCAAAAGCCAATTTGATCCTCAATTCATAACCCGAGATCCACGGATTTGCACTTGTACTTCACTCAACATCTTCTGATTCACAAAAACACCTCAATAGACCAAGATATAAAGGTTCCCAACCATCGCTGAGACTACCAGTCTCACATCTGGTCCAACCACCAGGTTCCCAAGAGTCCAAAATAACATGGCTACCCAGCCTATAAACCCCTTTGTGTCACACACTGACAGCCCACTCAATCAAGCAACTCAATATCCAAAACCTCGACCTAACGGTCTCAACTAGGTCTCACCTGTATTGCCCTAATCATACGGGCCTAGCCCACGGGTCCCACCCAACTATGCCACGAAGCAGCCTCGCCCATGGGTCCCACCCCTCTAGAGCTACACATGCCTGACTTCTCCTCAGACCCCAATGGTCCTCCACCCATACAGAGAAATACTCCTTGACAATCCTGATCGACGTGCCCACGGTACAAATTGATTCTCCCTTGGCGCTCATGACCGCCTCCAAGGATAGTCTACCTCGAACAGGTGAATGATACAATCCCATCACAGTCTTACAACACTCCTAACCAACCATGGTTACCACCCATGGCCTTACCACATCCTAACCATTAGAACCCCACGCATCCTGATTTGAACCCTGAATCCAACTGCATCCAATCAGGTGTTCGAGTCATACCTCTCATTCCAAAGCCCTCAACCTGGACTCAACCACAAGCCCGCTATGCAAAATAAAGGAGATGCTGAACAACGGCTGAAAGTTCCTGAACTCCCACTTACACAACTCCAAACTAAACAACCACTTGGGTCATCTCTCCTCCTGGCCATGATGTGAAACTTGCCTTAGTTCCACACCCTTCCTAACTCCCTGAAATCTTCATCGATTCTCCCCTACTTGGATTCGATGAAACTCTCTCACCTCTTAAACCCGCTGGATTCCCAACCCATCAATATCATATAACATGGACCACCTATGACATACGCTAATAAATACTAGCGTTCCATTACTAGCTAAACTCAGTGATCGCCCCACTTCTGAAATCCTAAAGAATACTCTTGAAATCTTAACTGGTCTGATAATCCAAGTCACCTCTCATGATACCATACCAATTCCTTGAGTCCCTAAGTCGGCGACTAGAAACCATAACCCTTACCTTGATTAATGAATCTTCACAGCAAATTCCCTTCTCAAAGAACCATTGAACTCTAATCGAATACATCCGATGCGAATATAGAACTCCTCTGGCAGATTCAATGGACAACAACTCATGAAACCGACACCACTATCTTCCTGCTACCGCTCCTCTCATAGCAATGGTAATGTTTGAACTTAAAATTCCTTCCATAGGCCACCGCCGATAATATCATAATAGATGATAAAACCGTTGAACCCTGAATTCACTGGAGAACTAACCTGCTAACCCTCACCAAAGATCTTCCAAGCAATACCCCCGAATTGATCCCAACAAAGACATGGGTCAACAAACGAACACGCTGAAACCCGCTCAACAAGATACGACCCTCTAATGATTCATTGAAGACTTTTGGCATGTAGAATGGCATATAACAATCCTTGATAACCCAGATAATAATAGGGAAACGAACCGAGATATAACTTATCCAACCCAAGCAAAATTCCAATGCTATACAAATTCCTGATAACAACCCGAAAGAAAACAGAAGATAACATACTCGCAAAAACATATGAAGGAATCCTGACCTCCTCCTTCTGTGTTACCCCAACCATCCTGAGGACGTGGTAAAAACTCACCTCCGATCCCAAAAGAAAAGAGCTAACCATAGGTCCCTCCCTCCTAAAGGATTCTAGAGATCCGCAAGCTTTGGGCTCTAGATGAGCCCCCCCAACTGCCCTATTACAACCACGTCCTGAAAGGCCTCGAGATGACTATCCAAGGACTCCAAAATCCATTCCTTGACTGAACCAAAGGCCACCGTGGTCCAATCCCAAATACCACGGGTAATCTCTGATAAGATGAACTCCCACATCCGTGCCTCCATTAAATCGGTACCTGCTCCTGAGCCGGAACCAGAACCTGAACCCCTTTTTCTGAGTGCTCAACACCATACCGAAACAACATGCAAAAGATCTGAAATTACCTAAGAATCCTCAGCCCACATGCTTCCTAGATTCTCCAAGACTCCTCCCAATTCAAGTATGGATCATGTGCTTTTAGTAGTATGGGTCCAATACTACCTTCCACACCTATCCATACTTTCCTAAAAAAATCCTCCCGAATCCTCTAAGTCAGCTTCTAAAATCCATACATCAACACTTGCTAACCAGCGCAACAAGACCCAATGAAGCAATCCCTAGGCTTTCCTAGGTTCCCGACCTCACCTTGCCATCAGCTGCTGAAGAAATCCCCATAATTCTAGTTACCCACCTCATGAATATAATCACATGCAATAAAGATTAGATAATCCTTCGAACAACAGACTCATCCCTACAATGGTTGGACTCAGACAAGAGCTGCGCAATAGGGTCAAATTCATGACTCTGAGATTATTCAACCCTTGTCACATGTGACTTTCCATATTCACTTAGTAGCTAACTCTCATCACCTAAGAGTTCCACAAAGTACAAAGCAAGCAACATTCATGCAGAAGCACTCCAGACCACCGAATACTCACTAGCATCCAATCCCACATACTACAACTCATACTAGGAGCTCCCACTCCCGCTATTGATTGCTTTACACATACAAAGTATACCCAATCTAGCATCTCATGCTTCCTAGACTACCAGGCATCACATATCAGGCCAACCTATCACTAGCTAATCAGAACTAGCATACAAGTCTACAAGATCATACAATAGTTATACAAGGCATCTCTCCTAACATTCTATCATGCAAAAAATGAGTACATACTTAGTCATAACTAGCATGCGATTCACATATTCATAAACCGAATCATACTAAATAACATGTATGGGTATTTTGGGAGAAACTTACCTGAGCTCGGTCGATTGCATGCACTATACCCTTTCTTGTATTAGAAAATTTGTTTTTCTCTTTTTAAATCACTTCTTTCATTTTTGAAAACTTACCAAATCCTCAGTTTGAATTCAGGCACACCTGAGGGTATGTCCGAATCCCTCAAACCAAGGCTCTGATACCAACTTGAAACATACCTAAATAAAACGACATAAAATTTCCGTTTTTAGATTAATAAATTGTTAATACATAACATTTCCATAAGACCTAGGATATCAAAATTTATCAAAACATCATCAAATCAGAGTAAATCACAGAATGTTGAAATATGTGGTGTGTGCTTTGCAATCATCCCAAGCTCTTCCATTTAAAAACTGAAATACCTGAAATGTAAAATGAAAACCGTAAGCACAAATCTTAGTGATTTCCCCAAGACACCACATACCACACATACATAAATCACATACTGGGCCCCCGCCCAGTCTCGAGTCCCACTCGGCCTCAGGCCCTGCCCTACATCGAGCCCCGCTCGGAGTACAGATATGTTAATCACCAGGCCCCACCCGATACACTCATAATTATATAACAATTTGATCATATAAACATATAACCTTACTATCCCATGCAAAAATCACAAAGACAATAACATACCATACGGTCTTCGAGCCCCGCGCAGCATCGGGCCTCGCCCGGTAAGCATAAAAACACATACTGATAACTAGCATACAATATACTCATCAGCCCTTGTATGGCATTGAGCCTTGCCTGGTAAGCAAACCATCATATAACACATGCAAGAATTGAACAGACATCTAGAATCCTAACATATTAACCATGGGTCAGCATTGGTGCCTTCGACCCGCTAAACCCAATGAGGAGACTCACCTCGCACTGCTGAATCACACAGACGATCCCTGGCTGTTGGCTGACAGATCCCTAAACTATCAAAATCATAACAACACCCAATCAACACATGGGTTCCAATCCTTAACCATAAATCCATATTCAGGGTGAAAAGACCATTTTACCCCTAACTTAGCTTGGACCAAGGCTTTAGGCCCAAACTTAACAATACAAAAAGGCCCAAATACCAAAAACCACCCAAGGCCCAAACCATGGCCCAATTTTCCAAATTGGGCCCAAACCCATTGTAGGAATTCTTAGAATAATTAACAGCCCAAAACCTGATCGCCCAACTGGGCCCAAGAAAACTAAGCCCAAAAGAGGGCCCAAACCGAAGCCCAACATGTAGAAATCCTTCCTTGCTGAGTACGTGGGGCGTACCCAGCTGTACGCTAAGCATACTCGTTGATTGGCTTGTACGCTGTGCATACAGACTTGTATGCCTAGCATACTCACCTAATAAGCCCAATCCTTCCTTTAAGCTCTTAATGCATAATTCCAGAAGTCCAAACCACAGATCTGAGTGTAATAAATGTCTAGAACCATAAAGTCACTGACTTGGTGTCTTTGCATGCACCAAGAAGACCCAACCTCAAAATATAGCATTTTACCATCATGAAAAGGACCTAAACTCATGCATGGATGGGTTTACACCCTAAAGGTGCCAACTTTATGGACCTTGAACCTTAGAAACACCAAGAGGGGCAAAATACCATCATAAAGGATAATTGACGATTTCTAAGGTTTTGAAGACTTGGAGGCTGGTAAAGAGGCCAACCCTAAAGACTTAATGAGCTTACATAGGGAACACCATCAGAATTAGGGTTTTCATTAAGATGCATGTACGCCCCGTGTACGTGCCCGAAGGCGCGATCCTGCCTCACATCAATACGCCCCGTGTACACCGTTTTACGCCCGACGTACCGGGTTTAGAACTAGTACGCCATGTGTACCCATATGTACGCCCCGTGTACTGCTTAATCCTTTAACCCTAATATACTCCGAAGGCTATAACTTCCTCATTATCAACCTGATTCCGACGATCCTTATATCCATGAAAAGGTAACAAGAAGCTCTATGCCTAAATCAGCTCATACTCGACTAACAATGTAATACCCATAAAATTCAAGCCAAATTTAAACTTTTAAAAACATTTTAAATGCCAATAGTTATTGCAAATAGGTTTCCAAAATAGTTTTACATCAGAGTATCCCAGAAAATCCAAGACAAATTATGAGGAATTGTACAGTCACGCCTTCGCCTTCTCGTGGTCATCCGCTGTACCCGAAACAACAATTGATAAACGTAAGCTCGAAGGCTTAGTGAGTTACCCCCAAAATACCAATCTCATGCAATACATAATCATATCATATAACAAACGCTGGACAACCATGCATCTCGAGTCTACAATGTGACTGGTCCGCCCGCACTGGGCCTTCAGTCTACCTGGTCCACTCTTTGAGTCAACAATATGACTGGACCGCCCGCACCATGCCTTCACTCTATCTGGCCCACTCTCCAAGCCTTAACATGTCTAGACCTCCCTCTCAGGGCCTTCAGCGTATCTGGACCGCTCGCTGGGCCTTCGACCTGACTACGTGCCCTCCTGGGCTTATAGTCTATCCAGTCCGCCCTAGGTATGTTGGCCTATAGCACGAAGTAGGACTCGCCTCAACCCAAATCCCACACCAATCAAACAATCATGTGTACATAAGTAACATATGCTAGCATGTATATAACAGATAATCATACCGAACTAACAGATTACTAACACATCAACCATCCTATAACCAGGATACCGACCCAACCGGTCACTAACATAATATCATCCCATATACCAGGATACCGACCTAAACCAGGTCACTAAACATAATACCATCCTAACTACCAGGATGCAAATCTAGCAGATCAATGAACATATCAAGCAAATACCTGGATACAAATCAAATAAAGGGCCGACCTTGGTGCCTTAGACCCTGTTGATATTGCGAGGATAACTCACCTTGCAATGCCGAACTGAACCACAAAATCATTCTCCCAAAATACTACCCTAAACTCCAATACCTATATCCACTCATGATCCATTTCCATAAACACCCATTTACCAAATACCCTCAAAAGTCAAACATGGTTAAAGTCCAAGTCAACAGTCAAGGTCAACAGTCCATGTTGACCCAACTCGTTGAGTCCAACTACTGACTCGTCAAGTTCCTCCAAGACCGCAAAATCCCTAAGTTAACTCGCCGAGTTTCCCCACCAACTCGTCGAGTCTACGTGTGTCTAAATGTCGGGAATAACCTTAACTGACTCGTTAGGTCTTCTTACTGACTCACCGAGTCCATTCAAAGCCAATATGGGCAATCTTCAACCGAATTGTTGAGTCAACCATGCAACTCGTTGAGTCTCATTCAATCCATCACTCATTCAGACGATTTTAAGCTGATCCAAAGCTCCAAGCAGGAGATCTATGCTCCTAGGGTGTTGTTATCATGTAAAGTTGCTAACTTTACGTGCATGCAAGGTTCTATGAAGCTAAAACACTCATAACTAGCATTAGGAGAAGGTTTTGGACATGAAGGAGGGCTAGGGCTTCATAAAGCTTATGGCTTTATGTCCATAAGGCCTTGGGAAGTCAAGATCTGAAACTATGACCTTATTACAAACTTAAATCCTAGTGTGCCCCCATCATACCCTAGAATTGACAATTCTTATACCAAAAAGGGAGATCTAAGCAATGAAATGCAAAGGTGGTAGCTTTATACCTCAATCTTGTTGTCACAACACTGGAAAGGCTGGATCTACAAGCTCTTCCTTGTTCCAAGCTCTTAACTCCTCAAGAAATGCTCCAATACACTCTCTTTTGGTCTTACACACTCAAGAATAGAGACTAGCTAGCTATTTGGGTTTCTCTGGACGCGAAGGTGACAAGGGAGGTTGAGGAGGAAAGTTAAAGACCTTTAAATAGGGTGCAAACCCTAAAAATTAGCGTTTTCACTTTCCAGCACCTACTCGTTGAGTCGTGTCCTCTAACTCGTTGAGTAGGGTCTAAAATCCACGTGGCTGATTTGGTCACTGCTCGACAAGTTGGCCTATCAACTCGTCGAGTTGCCTTTGAAACATGACTCTTAGGGCTTTAAACTAATATCGGGAAATTGGGATGTTACATACAATATCTCGAACATACCTCCAATTTCCATAAAAGCACGAGATCACATATTACCAAAATACCCTTTGGCTCCCAAAACGCAAACCGAAAACCCAGATTTTCCAAATTACATCAGTCAACCCCAATTGAGTCCAAAATTCAATTCTTCAAGGTTCCTAAGCCTGCTGATACCCAATCCTTGATCACAACCCCGAATTAGGAAACGATTAGGAACAACAACGTTTTACATCCCAATATATTCTAAGGTTTACAGCATATCACAACCATATATTAAAGCAACAAGGAAGTACCAAAATGAAAATCTATATCTAGTCCAAGTCCTTGGTTCTTATATCTCCTCTCGTACAATGGCTACTACCTAAACTTGCAACACATGAAAATCTACAACATCAAACAACAAGTCATTACACTCTACTTTTCTTCTATTCTCTTTTTTCTTTTTATACTTTATTATTCTGTTCTCTTCATCTTATACTATGTCATTCTTCAATCCTCTCATACTCTTTCATTCTAATCTTGTCTCTTCATACTCTGCTCTTCTATTCTCTTAATTCAATTATCTTCAACTCTATTCTCATGTACTATATTCGTATCTTCTCATCTCATCTCGTCTCGTCTTTTATTCTCTTCTTATCTTTTATTGTCTCATCTCATACTCATCTCATACTCTTATTCTACCCCCTCTCATCTCATACTCTTCCTTTACTCTCCCTATACTCATTTCATTCTCTTACTATATCTTCATTTCACATCCTACTTTTCTCTTACTCTTCTCATCCCATCTAACACACTATTCCCACCCCTTCTCATACTCTACTCTCATATCTTCTCACATTCTTTCTCTTTATTCTCAAATTCTCATGCTTTGCCTAACTATTATCAGTTAGACCTAAACGGTCTAATCACATATGATAGCTTCACTTATTATATAGGGGAACAACATAACTTTGATCTAACCGGAGTACAATCATCTGGACTCAGTCCCCTCATTGATCCTTTAACCCACTTCTCGTGAATCCCCTGCAGATTGCAATGATCCCTTACGAATCATCTACACTTAATCCCTCTTGGATTATTCGAATTCCAGGTATTAACATCTTAAACCTTATAATGAGAATTATTTGCAAAGTTGGTCCCATGTGGCATTTAAATGAAAATTCGAAATCAATCATATATGTTGGGTGTATGCTTGGTACGTTGGGCGTACATGGTAGAGACTCAAATCCTAATTTTTATGTTTTGGACCCTATTTAAACATCCTTAACTCATTGATAGATCTTCATTCTTCAGCCTCCATTTCCATATTCGACCCTAACTAACCCTATTCCATTTTTGAGAATCCTTAAGCCATTAGTGTGTGTTTTGGTGTTCATATAGGAAGGAGAAGGGAAGGAGAACATCTTGGAAGCTTGGAGCAACCTTAGATCTGGATGTTTTGCACCCTCCTCCATCTCCAAAAGGTATAAAGTTTATACCTTGATGTTTATTTGTTTAGATCTAGCTTGTATGATGTTATTATGTGATTTTGTCCCTAAACAATGATGTTCTTGAGTATGGCATGCTCTAGACCAAATGGATTGCTTTTTCAGACGTTTTGGAGTGTATAAGGTCATAAAAATGCAATCTTTGTCATTAGTTTCCTTCCATGCATTGGTTATAATGTCTTGATGAGATAAGGAGTTAGGGTTTTTAGTATTGAGCACTTCCTAGCCACGAAAAGTCATAAAGTTGGAAACTTTATGACTTAAGATGTTATTTTGGGACTAGTTATGCTTTTAGTCGAATGGACTTAATAAAATAAACCCTTAAACATAAGGAACACATTCACCTAGAATACGTGTACATTGGTGTACGCCGCGCATACGCGATAGGAGCCTCGATCCAAGATCTTGAATATGCTAAGCATACAAGTTAAGTACGCTGGGCGTACCCAGCTGACTAGGCTGTGCATACTCAGTCGAGTTAACTCGGTTGACTTTTTGACTTTTTAATTTGACCAGATTTTGACCAAGTTGAGCCAAGTTTGACCTAGGGGTATTTTTGGTATTTTGAATTGTAGTTGAGTTTGGTCATTTTTCAATGTATAAGTGACCGGTAGAGCTGATATTCAGAGCAGTCACCTGTTCAACTATCTTTTTAGATTGAGAGGTGAGTTTTCCCTCAATGTATTTGCGGGTCGAAGGCACCAATGTTGGCCCACTAGTTTATGTATCCTGGTATATAGGATGTTACTATGCGATAGTGATTTGTAGATCTACATGTTAGTATGATGACTAGTTATATGTTTATCTGTTTGTTGGATATATGTTATCTGTTATATGTTGAGATAGTGTGGTTGGGTTGAGACTGTACTGCTTTGTGCAGCCAGTCAACAAACTCGGGGCAATCCAACTGGGAGGTTGTGGGCCAGGGCAATCCAACCAGGAGGTTGTGGGTCATGGTAGTCCAACCGAGAGGTTGTAGACCCATTATGCATTACGTAGGGTAATCTAACCAGGAGGTTGTGGGCGTAATCCAACCTGGAGATTATGGAACCAACATGAAATATGATTATTTGCTTGGTGTGTGTCGTAATTTGGGGGAACTCACTAATCTTTGTCTTACGGTTTTCAGTTTCATTTTTTAGGTACTTAAGATGATCGTGGAAAAGCAAAGGCGTGATCGTGCACATGCTTCCATGTAACATCTTGTTTCGAATTTTTTTATTTATTTCAGGATTATTGACAATACATGGATCAAATAAAGGCCTTGGGCTTGAAGGGAATACGGTTTAGATCCTATTGGATGTTAATAATATTGATTGAGTATCTTTAGGCTCACGTGGTGCTAGTTTTGAGTCTTCATGCCATTGATGGGATGACGTCAAGATCGACATAGTACCGCGAGCTTTCCGTTTAGTGGTTAGCCAGTGTTATGATGCATCATGAACCAATGTCTATATGATTTATATGGTGGGACCCGATAGTCTTTATTGAGACTCTTAGGTCTTCGATCGTTAGTTTTCTTGGCATATTTGGGTGTTAGTGCATTGTGGGAGTCGGGAGAATCAGTGACCAACTGGGTTGGATCATGTGGGCAGTTAAAGGTTGTTGGGAGTAATTGTTGTGCATCAGAAGTCTCTTGCAGAGTGCTTTCACTATGAACCCTGTTTTCTTGCAGTTTGCTTATTAGGAGTTTGGTTACTAATATTAGGTATCAATTATGGAATCTCGAGTCATGAAGTCCATTATGAATGGATTGAGTGATTTGTCACGTGGAGGTACACCTGAGCTGATAAAGGATTGGATGCAATGTGAGAATTATTGGATTGACCATCCTCATGCTCGTGGGATCAGCGGGTTGGTAATGACTTTTCAGGAAGTCAAGTGTGTATTTAAGGTTGTTGGGCACAATCTCCAGTTTGGGATTGTGTGAAATTCACGATCTATATATTTTTAGTATACCTTACGTATGGTTGAGTGGTGTTCCTATTCAGGGACTAGGGGAGGGTACGACGAATGAATGATCAACAATCCTTGGGAATAATTTATGGGGTTTAAATTGATGGTTTCTATTTTTGAGAAATTTCCTGCTTTGAGTGGTTGTCTTCGTGATTTGACATCTTCTAGTAGGGAATAATAAGGTAGTTTTTTTAGTTCTCAGGCACAGAAGTTAGGTTTCTTTCATTGGTAGAGGGTAGAGTGTTAAGATTCATTCATTTGGAAGGGATAAGTGATTTTCTGCTAAGATAGGGTTTAGATGATAGGGTTGGAAGGCCTTTATCGATATGGGATGAATCTTCAGTCTTAAACGGAATTCAAGAAGTTCTAGCAGGATCGAATAGCGTGGCAGAGGAAGTAGTAATGAATGATTTCGAGGAAGAAATATAATTTAAGTGGGGGAGAGTTGTAACATCCTGTTTCGAGAAGTTTCTTATTTCAGGATTGTGGATAATAAATGGATCAAGTAAAGGCCTTGAGCTTGAAGGGAATAAGGTTTAGACCCTATTGGATGTTGATAATATTGGTTATGATATCCAAGCCCTTAGTTTGTGTTATGGAGTCAAAGGGTAAAATGGGAAAAGTGATGTTTCAGACTTCTTTCATAGAATAAGGATTTTAGTTTGGTATGCTTTAAGTAAAAAGTAATTAAATAGGATTGTAGGGATCTTCAATACCTTTCCATGGATATAAAGATTGTCGAAAACGGTGTTGGAACGAAGAAGTTATAACCGTTAAAAGTTACGAATGTTTTGGGTTAAGCCGAGTATGTTGGGCGTATAGAGTGTACGTTAGGCATACTAGGCAAGGCTGATCGTGGAGGATCAAACTAGTACGTTGGGTGTACCATGAGTACATTGGACGTACGCGATCAGAGCCTAAAACCTAATTTCGAGGTTTTGAGCCCTATTTAAGCTCCTTAACTCCCCAAACCCTTACCATTCTCAACCTCCACCTGTCTAACATCCTTCCTTGAAACCCTCACCCTAGTTTGAGTCCTGTGAGCTAAAGAAGGTGTTTTTGAGTGCTTTAGAGTGTTCTTGGTGCATCATGGAGAAGAAGGAGCTCATTTGATAAGTGTTGGTTGCATTGGAGCTTGTAGATCCAAACCTTGTTCTTTCTTCTAGAGGTATAAAGTTTGAATCTTAATGATACATTTGTTCGATCTAGCTAGTTTTGGATGTTATGAGATTTTTGTCAATTTAGTGCATAAAGTTTAGATCTTGAAAGTTTGTTACCTTGTTATGGATAAAGTTGGAAAGTTTATCCATCTAATCATTATATTGATTAAGATCTGAAGGTTGGAGACTCAGACTTAATGGATTAAATTGAGAAAGATGCACTTTTGGTCCCTTTGAGACTTAAAGAATAGATCTTGGTTGTTTGGACCATCCTAAGGGATAAAGTTGGAAACTTTATCCATTATGGAGCTATTAGGAACCATAAAAATGTGATCTTTTGTCCTTCTATCAATGCAATATTTGTGATGTCTTAATGGATTAATAAGTTAGGGTTTTAGATTTTTGGACCTTTCTAGCCATGGATAGTCATAAAGGTGGAAACTTTATGATTTAAGTCAATGCTTTGAGTTTAGATCCGAGCTTTAGACAAAATACCTTAAGGGATTAAGTGCTTAATGAAGGACTAGGATCAAGCCGTGTAAGCTGGGCGTACTCGGCAACTTTGGACTTTGACTTCTGTTGATCGTTGACCTTTTGACCAAGTTTGACTTTTTGTCAAACTTGAGGATTTTGTGTTATTGGTTAAGGTTCTACATGGTTCTAGTGTTAGGGGAATCATGGGTGCAAGTAATGCAGAAAAGGGATCATATCATAGTGTTTCAGAGTTCTTCGATTCAGGTGAGTCTCTTCATTGTATTTGTGGGTCGAAGGCACCAATGTTAGCTCATTACTTTGATATGTTGAATGCTAGCTGTCATGTGACTTTTATATATGTTTGTATGATCAGGTTGAAATAAACCCGAGGGCAGGGCCCATTATTGTATGATCGGGTTGAAATAAACCCCAGGGTTGGGACCATATTTATTTATTGGGTTGGAATATACCCCAGGGCTAGGCCTAGTTATATGTTTGGTATATGGTATTTTAGTGGAACTTACTAAGCGTTATGCTTACAATTTATGTTTATGATTTAGGTACTTCCGGTACAAAATGGAAGTGCCCGATGTGATTTCCGCACTTTTTGGATACTATTACTCTGATGTTTTGGATATTGTACATTGTTATTGACCTGGATCAATTTAATGATTGAAACTATTGGTTTTTAAATGAAAAATTTTATCACATTTTTTGGGATGTTACAAATTGGTATCAGAGCCTTGGTTTGAGGGATTCAGGCACACTCTCTGGTGTGACTGAACTCAAACTAAGGAATTGGTAATCGTTTTGAAAGAAAATAAGTTTTCTAAAAATATTTTTATAAAGAAAAATGGGTGTGACGCGTGCAATCAACCGAGCTTAAGTAAGTATTTCCTAAAATACTCATACATGTGTTATGCTTAATGTTTTGGTATGAATATATAATAATTGCATGCTAGATTAGAGCTAAGGATCTGCTCAGGATTGCATGAGAGAATGCTAGGTGAGGTGCCTATATATGCCTGTTGAGTGAGCTTTTAGATCAGCATGCTAGCATGGATTCTAGATGTTGGATAAGAGGGCCTGATTTGTGATGCTTTGTAGCCTAGGAGGAATTGGATGCTATGACATATTTGGAACCTATGTCGACGGAATATATTGTTAAGTGTATGCTTTAAAAATTGTATACGGTTGCGATCATATAGCCCTAGAAGGACTGATTTGGCCTTATTTTGCTGTTCCTTGTCGGGTTGTGGGCTTAGGGTAGAATCATTCATTCGACAGTCTATGTGATCCCGTTTTGTGTATAATTTGCATGCATAAGGCATTTGACAATGTTAATAGAAGTTCCTAGCATCACATAAGCAAGTTAGTGGGAGGATGCCTTTTATGCTACATGGCCTATAGAGTGTTATTGCCGGAATGCTGCTTGCTTTGTGATTTGTGGGACCCATATTGGTGTGAGCTAACTATTTAATGAATATGTTAAGTTACATGCTGCAAAATAATTGTAGAATAATTGATTTGGCACTATTACGCAACTCTCGTTTGAGTCTAACCGTTGTAGGGTTGGACCTTTTATTCGAAAGATTATTTAAGTTTTGTTGCATGTAATTGTATTAATAAAGTAGTTAGCTGATATTGATAAGGGTTCTTCAGCAGCTAATGGCAGGGTGAGGTTGGGATCCTAGGAGAGCTTAGGAAGTCCCTTAGGAATTGGTGCACTGTTTATCAATGCATATTCGTCTGAGAGCGGGTATATGTGGTTGGATCGGACAGATGATTAGTTACTTAGAGGGTCTAGAATGATTCTTTAGGAAAGTGTGGATAGGTGTGGAAGGTAGTATTTGACCTGTACTACTGAAAGCATAGGATCCATACTCGAATTGAGGAGGATTTCAGGAATTCTAAGGAGCTGGTTGAGGGTAGATAACATGGTTTGTCACCATAATTCTTTGTAGTGTGTTTCCTATTGGATTAGGTGTCTAAGACCATAGCTAAAATTGGTATATACTTGAATTCATGGTATCACAGTTCTTTTGGGTTGCCCTCAAAACGAGCAATTGGACAGAATGACTTGTAGAGAGAGAGAGAGAGAGAGAGAGAGAGATTAATTTATTATGTGAATAATAAATTAAATAAATGGTTTATTAATGTGGTATGAAAATAATATATTAATATAAATCATATTTTTTAATTAATAATTAATCATAAATTAATTCAAATTAATTTTAGAATTAATTGGATTAATTAAAAGTACATGGACTGTTTGGTTATTTATTGATAGTTTAGGAAGGAAGGCTGTAGAAGCTCATGAAACGACGTGGACAAAAATCATCTAGGGTAAGGCCTAGATGATTTCGTCTAAGGCAACTTGGATAAGGGGATTGGGCTGCTTGGTCACCAAGCAACGAAATCTAGGGTTTATCCCTAAAACCCTTGCTTTGGCCGCAAGTATCTTCAACTATATAAGGAACCCCTAGCCCCTTGATTTCGTCCACTCCTTCCCTCTACAAGCGTTAGATGAAAACTGCTTCCCCCTCTCTTCTTTCTTAAGTTATCCTCTTGCTAGTTTGGGTGTGATTCCATTAGAGACACGACATTTGTGGTGCTAGCTTCCAAGAGATTTTCAAATGGAATTTCTAGTTGTTTGCTATAACAACTAAAAGGTATGTAATCCTAAAATCCTTTCCTCTATTTTTCAAAAATATCCTAGGGTTTCTAAGGTTCTTTTTGATGTTCTTAGTTATAGATTCAATAGAGAAAATATAGATCCTATTTAGGTTGCATGCGAACATAAGGTTCTTTTTGATGTTCTTAGTTATAGATTCAAGAGAGAAAACATAGATCCTATTTAGGTTGCATGAGAACTTAAGGTTCTTTTTGATGTTCTTAGTTATAGATTCAATAGAGAAAACATAGATCCTATTTTTCAAAAGTAAAATGATATTAAAAGTACTAGAACCTTGTTTTTAAAATCTCAAATCTAGTTACTTTAGGAAAAATGTGATTTTGTATGCTAATCCATGAAAACGCATATCATGTTTTATATGTCATTAGTGGAGCGTGTATGGTTTACCGATAGATTAACAGGGACTTTAAAGAGATATGATGGACACCTTTAAAATTATCATTGTTGATAGAACATGTGTGGTTTACTGGCACGTCAATGTGAGATGATAAATGACATCAAGGTCGTCATGCGGGTTTGCATGGTTATTCACATCTCGTTTATGATATTTGACATCCCAGTCATAAAAGTGAGAGCATAATCTGAGATGAAACATGCCATTGATAAGAATCAATGAATCTCAAAAGATTTAGGAGTTTCATAAGATTGAAATTGGTAAAAGCCTTACCTACCTAAACTAGATTCGAATTTGATTACGACACCCCTCTTGAATGTTCGAATAAAAAATATGGATCCTAGCCTTAATTTAAATTTATGGGTTAATAATTGAGGGTTAAAATCAACTAACTTGAATTCTCATTTTCTCCTGTTTTTAAAATATCTTATGAAGATAGAAATGGTCTTCCTCATGCTTAAGGAAACAATTTTCCTCAATCTTCTAGAGATGGTCTTCTAATTTCAAGTAAAGGTGAAATTGTTTTCCCTTCCTTAGGAAATGATGGAACTGGACATCATCTTTCTTCCACCTCCTCCTCCCACGACTCTCCCGACATCACGTTTTCCTCAAGTTGAAAGATACGATATTACTCAATCCCTATTGGCATATAAACATCAAGATGGAAACATTGTGGTGCACATGTTCTGAAAAGAAATCATATATTGACAAGTTGGATAGATTGGGTGTCGTTTTCCTAAGGGAGAAAGCCATTGATTTTGTTTTTCCTCTTGCTTCCTAAGTCATATGGTTAGTTTGTTAAAAACTTTCATATGAGGAATCTTGATGTGAACCTAATTGATTTGACCAAAATGATGATTGTTGTTAAAGCAGAAATGCTTAAGAGCACATCTAAAGCAGAAATGCTTATTGGGTCTATTTTCATGCTTCCATAGACATTGACAATAGTGACAATGGTAGTCCAGAAAATATTTCTCTTCCCAATGGAAAGGGGTAATCCAAGATCAAACTGTTTGATCGTGTGGTAAAGAGAAAGACTTGTTCTGGGATCATTCCATGTGTTGAGCCCAAAGAGTCCATTTGTTTTAATACAAGTTGAATAGACATTAGAAACAAATCAGCCCAATAAATAAAGTCATTATTATTATGGTGATTAAATAATGAAAGTTATATTTATATTCAATTAGTTTTGAGACCATAGTTAATTAGTTTATTATTGTGTTTCAATTTGCATGTTTTACTTCCTGAATAATTTGATTATTCGAAGTTCCACAGTCGCTCATGCTTTAGGAAGTAAGTAGTGAACGAAGATTGTCATGAATTGGTTTGTAGATTGTCTAAGAAGTTTAGACATAGCAATTGTGTTGCTGCAACGTTCATGAGTGCTTAGAAATGGAGATTTAAGTATTAAATAAACTCACACTTAGATAACTACTTCATGTAATTTATCACAAGTAATTCTAAGACGATAATAACTTATGATACTGAAATGGAGATATATGAGTTGTAATTTACAAGTTGGTTGTACATAGGTAATGCGTAAATGCATCAGTAACTTGATGTTATAAAACATATTGTCATGCATGATTTGATGAGTAAAAGATGCAAGCATATGAGTCAAAGTTTATTCATTCCTTTTCCTTAAGGGAAAAGTGATATATTTGGGCCCTTCGGTGATTTGGTGTTGACTTATAGTGTCTGGCCCGTCCAAGACTAAATTGATGTGTTCAACTAGAAGTTCTATGTAATTACAAATCAGAAATCGGGAAACAAAGTCTTGGACAATGAGATTGATTCTATTCCATATCTCGTGTTAGAATGATATCTTGCAGAACAGAGGATTATATGATCACTTATCTTAAGACACATAACTGACTAGATCAGAGTTCGACATCGGCTTTTGGAAGCAACAATTTGTTGATCAATTCAGAAGTTATACTGGCAATTATATTTATTGACTTATCCAAGTGGAAGACTGTTGGATTAGGTGTCTAAGCCCATAACTAAAATTGGTATATACTTGAATTGATAGTAGAACAATCCTTTTGGGTTTCCCTCAAACCTAGCAATTGGACAACATGACTTTTAGAGAGAGAGAGAGAGAGAGAGATTATTTTCTCATGGGAATAATAAATTAAATTAATGGTTTATTAATGTGTTATGAAAATAATATATTAATTAGAAATCATATTATTTAATTATAATTAATTAGAAATTAATTGGAATTAATTTTGGGATTAATTGGATTAATTAAAAGTACAAGGACTGTTTGGTTATTTATTGATACTTGAGTAAGGAAGGCTCTAGAACCTCATGGAATAAGGTGGACGAAAATAATCTAGTGTAAGGCCTAAATGATTTCGTCCAAGACCCCTTGGATAAGGGGATTGGGTCGCTTGGTCACCAAGCAATGGAATCTAAGGCTTATCCCTTAAACCCTTGGCTTGTCCCCAAGTATCTACAATTATATAAGGAACCCCTATCCCCTTTATTTCATCTACTCCTTCCCTTTACAAGCCTTGGACGAAAATTGCTTTTCCCTTCTCCTCTCTCTTAAGTTATCCTCTTGCTAGCTTGGATGTGATTCCATTAGAGGCAAGACATTTGTGGTGCTAGCTTCCAAGAGATTTTCAAAGGGAATTTCTATTTGTTTGCTATAATAACTAAAAGGTATGTAATCCTAAAACCCTATACTCTATTTTTCGAAAATATCCTAGGATTTCTAGGGTTCTTTTTGATGTTTTTAGTTATAGGTTTAATAGAGAAAACATAGATCCTATTTAGATTGCATGCAAAATGAAGGGTTTTATTTTTGTTTGTTTACCTAAATCCCATCATTCCCATCTTTATCGGCCTTTCGGTTTTGGTATTTGGAAGGAGGAATGGGTTTGGTGATTTGTTTGGGCCTTACTGGCCATGCCGGTTTGGGATTAAATGGTGCAGACCTAGGTGAGTTAATTGATTTTGAGGTCTCGAGGGCCTTGGTCGAGGTTGTAACAGCCCGGAATTTCAAATATTGATATAATTATGATTTTGGGGGTGTTTTAAGAGGGGACTCGGCGAGTTGGAGCCCAGACTCGCCGAGTAGGATCGCAGACTTGGTCGCGGGATCGCGACTGGACTCGACGAGTCCAGATATGGACTCGGCGAGTCGACGTTGTTCAGCGGAAACCCTAACCGTTCAAGTTTGGGTCGTATATAACGCACTATATGCCGTCATTGTCCGTCTTTTAGTCTACTGAGAAGAACCCTAAGCGGCTGTGGGCATCTAGAGCAAGATTGAAGGCCATTGGTGATTTGAAGAAATTGTGGTGCAAGGAGGAGGGGAGTCTTGGCTAAAGGAACTGCAAGGGATTCGAATTCTGAGGTTTGGGGACACAGAGAGTGCGTTATTCAGGTAATATTTCGGATCATTTCTGTTATATTGATGTGTGTATGGATCTAGGGTTTATGGAACCCATTTGGTGATTAGATGGATTATTGCCTTATTACCCAAACGAATATAACCATGTATTAGGACCTTTAGAGGTCCAGAAGGTCCCATGCTTGTGTTTCGGAACCATGCAGATCCCAGGATGCAGTTTGAGCGGTTGCATGGCATGGACTCGCCGAGTTCGATGAACAGACTCGGCGAGTAGCTTGAAGATTAACTGGGACTCGTCGAGTTGTTCTTCAGACTCGGCGAGTTGAGTCGGGGTGGCCCCGCGACTCTTCCAGGAGGAACTCGTCGAGTAAAAAGGGGATACTCGACGTGTAGAAAGGGAATCTTAAGGAATCGGTGAGTCAAGGGCGAGTGGACTCAGAGTCGTTGAACTCGGCGAGTCTTGGGGTGACTCGGCGAGTTAGGTCGCGGGTTAAGTGAAGTTCTGAGTATGGGGACTCGGCGAGTCATAGGGTTGACTCGGCGAGTAGGATCAGTCAGGGGTTGACTTTGACCTTGTCTTTGACCAAGGATTGACCAGTGGTTCCAGGGGTATTTTGGTAATTGTTGTTTATTGTTTGAGTTCAGTGCATGGGTGACTGTCCAGAGGTGGAGATCGTATCAGTGATCGGAGCAGCTTGAGCTATCCGTTCAGTCGGCAGTTTCGAGGTGAGTTATCCTCACTATATCGCTAGGGTTTATGGCACCAATGCCAACCCTTTTATCGGATGGAAATCCGGGTAGTTATCAGTGTTATATGTTATGGGCCGGAAGGCAATACATGTTATGGGCCGGAAGGCATTACTATGTGGACCGGAAGGTCATGGCCTGGAAAGGCGTATGTATGCATTTAGTATGTTGACTGATTCATAGAGTAATGTTATGATAGTGATCGGCTAGACCGGTATCTTGTTAGAGTAATGCTATGATATGTAATCTGTTGATTGATTGTTGTCTATGAACTACTATATGATTATTCGTTATGTTGTATATGCATTTTATGCTTATGGGCCGGAAGGCAATATATGTTATGGGCCGGAGGGCAATATGTTATGGGCCGGAAGGCAATATGTTATGTGGATCGGAAGGTCAGGGCCTGGAAAGGCGTATATGTGGTTGGTATTCTGGGGGTATCTCACTAAGCTTTCGGGCTTACAGTTGTGGTTTTATGTTTCAGGTTCTCAAGAGTCTGTGGCAAGGCAAAGGCGTGATCGTACCGTTCCACGTGTTGGTGTTTTATGATATGAACCTGGGAAATTACTCTGTTTGATAATGTATTGAAAACCTTTTTGCAACAATGCTAATAAAATGGGTGATTTTGAAAAGTTTTAATTGTTTTGAAATTTTGGATGTTACAAGTTGGTATCAGAGCCTTGGTTTGAGTGAATTGGGGAAACATTCGTTTGACTCCAGTCTCAAATCGAGGAGGATTTTAAAAAGAGAAATTAAAATGAGAAATTAAAATGGTTTTCAAATTTAGTAAAAGGAGGACGCGGAGGTACGATCAGCTGGAGCCAGTAAGTAACCCCAAGATACCATACATGATATTTGAGCTTGATAGAACAGCATGCTAGAGTTAGGCTAGGGATCTTCAGGAATTCATGATAATGTTGCCTGATATGTGATGCCTGTAGCCTAGGGTCCCTTATGGGATGTTCTCAGTGTTCCTCTAGTGGTGAGGGTTGATAGTTGTTATGCATGTTCCCTAGGGTATTGTGGTAGTACTTCATACAAATATGGGTAGGTGTGGAAGGTAGTATGGGCCCGTACTACTGAAAGCACAGGACCCATACACGTATCAGGGAAACCATGGTCTCTAGGGTAGGGTTGCGAGAGTTGGATCCCAGGATTGTAGGAAGTGTCTGGGATTTGGTATGGTGTTTTCGGCATGGAGATTTCGAGGCATGATGATAGTGGATCCGGATCAGGATCGGGAGCTGGAGAGCGAGTTCCGGGTGGATCGGTACCGTCTGAGGTTATCGATCGGACGAGCACGAGCGAGCGGGATGCGAGGATTCGCGAGATCCTGCGTGATGAGGTTGCTGCATTGTTGCGGGCTGAGTCGCCAGAATTGTTTGGGTCGATCAGGACCGCCATGGTTGAGTAGTTTGATGAGCGTTATGCGGCTCTCGCAGAGACGGCTGCCGCGGCAGTTACAGCGGCTGTAGCAACGGCAAAGAGAGGAGCTAGTCGGGGTTTTCAGTATCGGGACTTCTATCATACGAAGCCTCCCACATTCGATGGAGTTCAGGACCCGATTGCTGCTATGAGATGGTTATCAGACGTGGAGGGGTGTTTCTCCACGAGTTTATGCCCTACTGATCAGAGGGCGAGGTGTGCTCTGGACCTATTGGTGGAGATTGACCATGGGGTCATATTCCGACGCGCAGGGGGCTGCGGTTTCAGGGGATCAGTTAGAGAGATGTTCAGTACTCGCTATGTTCCGCGAGATGAGAGGGAGAGATTTTCTCAGGAGTTCCTTGAGCTGAAGCAGGATTCGGAGTCGGTGACTAAGATCACCAGGATGTTTATTGAGAGGGCGATGTTTTGCCCTGAGTTCGCTTCAGAGCAGGCTCAGATGTCCTGATATCTGAGTATGCTCAAGAGGGATATCAGACAGTTCGTGTCTGCGCAGAGGTGTGAGACCTTGTTGGAGTTGCAGGAGGCCGCCATGTGGCGTGAGTTAGAGGTTGAGTTGCAGTTGTGTGAGCTGAGGCAGGCCCCGATGCAGTCGCAGTCGGCGCCGAAACGGTCCAGGACCGTAGATGTTAGAATGGGGGATCGGAACGGCCACACTTGTGGGAAGTGTGGGAGGGGTACACTGGAGCTTGCTGGTCTGGTGGTGCATGCCGCAAGTGCGGAAAGGAGGGGCACGGTGCACGGGATTGTCGGCAGTCAGTGCCAATTCGGGATTTGAGGATTTGTTAGCAGTGTCGGCAGGTTGGACATTTGAGGGTCAACTGTCCACAGCTTTCTGCAGGATCGGTACAGGCTCTAGCACCGGCCACCTTGAGGAGTTCAGGAGGAGGACAGGGTGGAGCGGAGCCCCAAGGGCTCAGGGTCGTGCTTATCGGCTTGCGGCAGAGGGAGACGGAGCAGTGCCGGAGGCAGCTGCGGGTATGAGGCTTTCTTGATGTCTTGATTGCCTTGCGTTGATTGTGGTGTATTGTTCGTGCTGGTATCTTGTGTGGATTTCGATGCGGTATTCGTTGTTTCGCGGGTTTGGCATGGTTATAGTTTGGTGTTTTGGTGCCGGTGGCCTTGTGCGGTTTTCGATGCAGTATTCATCCTTTTGCAGGTTGTGGGTTTGGTTACGGGTAATTGTTGGGAACTCCGTTGGTTATCGTTCGTAAGGGTTGTTAGTGGAGATGCGGCACTAGGTTGAATGTCGGATAGCATCTGCAGTCGTAGAGTGGATAATTGAAAGACCAGATTCTTTTGAGCGGATTGATCAGGGAGGAGATGTGCTTTGCTGAGGGTTGCTTATGCTTGTGGGAAGCAGTCAGTGGCTAAATGTTCTCTTGTGCAGGATTGTTCTGAAAGGTCGTTAATGACGATCGGTGGCAGTTAGTCAGTGCTTTGGTGGGGGAGAATTGGAGAATTCTCCGGGAGATCGATGAGTATGTGAGGGTGCTTAGCTGTTGGGATTCAGCAGTGTTTGTCAGCTCAGAGTATAGGCCGACGAGAGCGAGTGTCGGGTATGCGGGGCGGGATACAGACCTAGGGCATTTGATTGTGGAGGCCTGAGAGAAGGCCGGGATCAAGCTTGAGTAAGTAACCGGGGTTATGCGATCAGAGTATTTGTATGTTTGAGGTACGTGATGGGTTGTACTGCATTAATCCCACGGGATTATGTTGTGCATGTTTCTAGAGCTGGAACCGGAAGGTTCCCAGAGTTAGATCCTGAGGGTTCGCAGAGTTTGGGTGTACGGACCCACAGAGATATAGCCTCGAGTGGCTAGTATGTGAGAGTCGGTCCAATCATGCTGGAGACTCTGTTGGTATTGCTGGATCAGTTTGAGATTGCGGATTGTGTATGTTGCAGTGTGATTGCATTGGAAGGTCTGGCCCCGGGTTAGTGATCTTGTTTAGCTGAGGCAGTGATTTTGATGAGTGGAGAGAGTGCATGGGATTGAGAGCCCCTGCAATGAGAACCAGAGTATGTGAATAGCGGTTACGCAAAAAGGGTGGTGTCGCTTGGGGCAAGCACCGTGGCACCGGTTGGAGTGGCATTATGGCCAAGAGGGTCCCTTGGAAGGAAAAGAGAAAGGTGTGTAACTCCGAAGGGGAGTGCAAGTTCACGAAAGTGAAAGCTGCGGAGCAGAAGTTATGGTTAGAGTATTTCGAGTATGGCTTTGAGCATCGTGTTCGCGGCAGCGAAGTAGGAAACCATCTGGTTGGGGATGTCTGTCGAGGCAGAAGGGATGCAGGGGGAGAGAGAATCTTAAAGTCTCAGTGTGATTCTGATCAGAGTGTAGGGTGGATGTAGAGGTTCATCTTGGGGGATGTTCGAGGATATCATCAGTGTATCGGGTCTTCCAACCTGCGGGCGTTGGGGCTCGATCAGCAGGTGTATGTGATTGCAAGAGGGGAACTTGTGAGAGTTGCTCTGAGAGTGAGAATGGATCTCTCAGTCAGTCCGGAATGGACAAAGTAGGCTTTGGATCGGGGATCTGGTGGTTCATGGTTTCCTAACCCTTATGGGTCGGGTGATTGTTGAGATTTAGAGCAGAGTTGCATCTTGGGTAATTCTCGGTTACAGAGAGCGATGGACAGTACAGAGATCGGGCTTCAGTCGACAGAGCTGATTCAGCAGATGAGACAGAGGTTATTGACCGCCTAGAGCCGACGGGAAAGTTATGCAGACAGACGCCGGTCCGAGCTTGAGTTTCAGGTCGGTGACTTCGTACTCCTGAAGGCCTCTCCTTGGAGAGGAGTGATTCGATTCAAGAAGAGGGGCAAGTTGGGGCCCCGGTATATTGGGCCTTTTCATGTGATTGCGGGGGTAGGCCTGAGGGTCTACCGGTTAGAGTTGCCCACGGATTTGAGAACAAATCCACGATATTTTCCATGTGTCGCAATTGAGGAAGTATATAGCCGATGAGTCGGCAGTGGTTCCATTAGGAGACATTCAGGTGGATGCAAGCCTGAATTACACCGAGAAGCCAGTGGTCATCAGAGAACGGAAGATCGAGGTTCTGAGGAATAAGGAGATACCTCTGGTATTAGTTCAGTGGCAGCACCGGAGGGGAATCGGAAATGAACTGTGATCTGGAACGTGATATGTGGGAGCAGCATCCGGGGCTATTTTTCAGAGTGAGACTTCGAGGGCGAAGTCTAGTTCTAGTGGGGGAGAGTTGTAACAGCCCGGAATTTCAAATATTGATATAATTATGATTTTGGGGGTGTTTTAAGAGGGGACTCGGCGAGTTGGAGCCCAGACTCGCCGAGTAGGATCGCAGACTTGGTCGCGGGATCGCGACTGGACTCGACGAGTCCAGATATGGACTCGGCGAGTCGACGCTGTTCAGCGGAAACCCTAACCGTTCAGTTTTGGGTCGTATATAACGCACTATATGCCGTCATTGTCCGTCTTTTAGTCTACTGAGAAGAACCCTAAGTGGCTGTGGGCATCTAGAGCAAGATTGAAGGCCATTGGTGATTTGAAGAAATTGTGGTGCAAGGAGGAGGGGAGTCTTGGCTAAAGGAACTGCAAGGGATTCGAATTCTGAGGTTTGGGGACACAGAGAGTGCGTTATTCAGGTAATATTTCGGATCATTTCTGTTATATTGATGTGTGTATGGATCTAGGGTTTATGGAACCCATTTGGTGATTAGATGGATTATTGCCTTATTACCCAAACGAATATAACCATGTATTAGGACCTTTAGAGGTCCAGAAGGTCCCATGCTTGTGTTTCGGAACCATGCAGATCCCAGGATGCAGTTTGAGCGGTTGCATGGCATGGACTCGCTGAGTTCGATGAACAGACTCGGCGAGTAGCTTGAAGATTAACTGGGACTCGTCGAGTTGTTCTTCAGACTCGGCGAGTTGAGTCGGGGTGGCCCCGCGACTCTTCCAGGAGGAACTCGTCGAGTAAAAAGGGGATACTCGACGTGTAGAAAGGGAATCTTAAGGAATCGGTGAGTCAAGGGCGAGTGGACTCAGAGTCGTTGAACTCGGCGAGTCTTGGGGTGACTCGGCGAGTTAGGTCGCGGGTTAAGTGAAGTTCTGAGTATGGGGACTCGGCGAGTCATAGGGTTGACTCGGCGAGTAGGATCAGTCAGGGGTTGACTTTGACCTTGTCTTTGACCAAGGATTGACCAGTGGTTCCAGGGGTATTTTGGTAATTGTTGTTTATTGTTTGAGTTCAGTGCATGGGTGACTGTCCAGAGGTGGAGATCGTATCAGTGATCGGAGCAGCTTGAGCTATCCGTTCAGTCGGCAGTTTCGAGGTGAGTTATCCTCACTATATCGCTAGGGTTTATGGCACCAATGCCAACCCTTTTATCGGATGGAAATCCGGGTAGTTATCAGTGTTATATGTTATGGGCCGGAAGGCAATACATGTTATGGGCCGGAAGGCATTACTATGTGGACCGGAAGGTCATGGCCTGGAAAGGCGTATGTATGCATTTAGTATGTTGACTGATTCATAGAGTAATGTTATGATAGTGATCGGCTAGACCGGTATCTTGTTAGAGTAATGCTATGATATGTAATCTGTTGATTGATTGTTGTCTATGAACTACTATATGATTATTCGTTATGTTGTATATGCATTTTATGCTTATGGGCCGGAAGGCAATATATGTTATGGGCCGGAGGGCAATATGTTATGGGCCGGAAGGCAATATGTTATGTGGATCGGAAGGTCAGGGCCTGGAAAGGCGTATATGTGGTTGGTATTCTGGGGGTATCTCACTAAGCTTTCGGGCTTACAGTTGTGGTTTTATGTTTCAGGTTCTCAAGAGTCTATGGCAAGGCAAAGGCGTGATCGTACCGTTCCACGTGTTGGTGTTTTATGATATGAACCTGGGAAATTACTCTGTTTGATAATGTATTGAAAACCTTTTTGCAACAATGCTAATAAAATGGGTGATTTTGAAAAGTTTTAATTGTTTTGAAATTTTGGATGTTACAGAGGTAGTTCCCGTTGAATCTTAGGACTTAAGAGGGAAGCGATTCTGACGATCGGATCGAGGATTGCAGCCAGAGGTTGAGTGATTGGCAGATGGATTGGAATGTTACTACCTATGATGAGGGATATGTTTTTTTTACAGTTTTTTGTGTTCGGAGGAAAGAGAGAGAGAGAGAGAGAGAGAGAGAGAGAGAGAGAGAGAGCTGACATGTGATTTTCAAATTTGGGATGTAGACCCAACATGGGCTAGATGGTTACAGTTTTGGCGGCAAATATAGTAGTGTAGGAATGCACAAGAAGATTCTTGTGGTATGGTTATTTAGAGAAGAGATCAAGAGGCCGCATTCTTTGAATTTAGATAGGTCAGGTGCTAGTTGATTGTTTCAGGTGACCATGGGAGGTGAATTGGAAATGACAACTTTTGTTGTCTCTGAGGTAGCTTTGTTAAGAAAATGATACTTCTTGTATTTATGAATAATGTGATGGGTTTTATGTACTCTAACATCCTATGGTGCACATACAAACCTAATGCTTTGGATCTAAGTTTTCTCTAGTTATACATACAACAAAAATTATCCAAAGCATGAAGCCTACAACCAGCATATAATTTGATATTTGAATCATAAAACTAGTTAGAAAAATACCTCTTTATTGTAGCTTGTAGAATTTGGCCTTTAAGAACTTAGCACCTCAATTGTGATGCCTCAAATGGCTCACAAAACACCACCAACAATTGGAGAACTTGAGAGAGAGGTTATGAGGCACTCAAAATCGGCTATAGTATCTCTAAGATCACTAGAGTATCTAATTTTAGGCCAAGGGGTTACATATATATAGTGTAGAATCCAAGAGTCATATGGAACCCTAATTCTTACACTTAGGCTTATGATCCATAATCCATATTGAATAACTCTTCATGGACTCTAACATAAACTTAGCCCATCGTGGATCAATAGCCCAAACCATATGTATCACTGATTTACATAATCAGTCCTTGTTAATTTAATTAGTTTCTTTTGATCACTAAATTAATTCCAAATTAATTCTTGATCAATACCAATTAAATAATATGATTTCACAATTAATATATTATACTTATAATATATTAATAAATCCCAAACAACCTCTTTCTCAAATATTCATCCTATCAGATTGTTCTGGTGAATGCAACCCAAAATGGACCATGCTACTCTCAGGTCAAGTACATACCAATTATAGTTATAGGTTTATACACCTATTCCAATAGTATCCCACTTGGATATGTCTAATAACTATAACTACAAGTACGAATTAAAAACCAACTAGCAATTGTAGCTCTTAAAAGCCGCTGTCGAACTCTGACATACTCAATGCCGCGTCCATTAGATAAGGGATCATATATTCCTTCATTCTAGATATCGTATGGACTGAGACATGGATTATAATCATTATCTCTATCCATTTTTTGTTTCCCGATGTCTGATTTATGACCACTGACTAATTGAACAAATTAAATCAGTCAAGGCTTGGCTAAGCGTTTAGGGTTGTCATCACTACATCATCGAGGGGTCCACTGCTATCGCTTTTATCCCTCTAAGGGTAAAAGGAGCAGATAAACTTCGACTCATATGTTTGATCTATTTACTCATCAAATCACACACAATAATATGTTTTATAACACCAAGTTACTGGTGCGTTTACATATTATCAATGTGCAACCGACTTGTAAACTGCAACTATATGTCTCTGTTTAAAAAATATAAGATATTATCGTCTCACAAATAAATCGTGATAAAATCCATGAAGTGATTTAGATGAGCATGGGTTTAATCCAATACTCAAATCTTATTACAGGAGTACTCATGAATACTGTAGCAAACTTGTGCTATGTCTAACACTTAGACAATCTATAGACGGATTCATGACAGTCTTGCCTCAATACCTACTTCCAAAGTATGATCAACTATGGATGGTTTGAATAATCTTATTATTTGGGAAGTCAAAACATGTGAAGTGTAACACAAGAATAATTGAATCCAAGATGGTCTCAAAACTTTTGAATACAAATAAAACACCTTTTATTTAATCACCATATTGATTACACATTATTCATTGTATAATGTTTCGATTAATCAACTTAATACTTGAATTAAAATAATAGTTATCCCATGCTCCAAGCATGCACACTATGTTTACCTATGGTCCTTTCTTTGTGAAATAGATCAATAGAAGACATTTCCAATGAAACTCATTTCACAATTCCAAATATTTATCATAAGTGTAAGATTCTAAACTATCATGCAATGACTCCTTTTGTAATATCGAGGTACAAAAGTCACAAAGACTTTGCCAATGCTATTACAAAGTATTCCTTTGGATATTGTCACAAGAACAATTCCATGGAAGTGAAGTCTCAAATTCAAAGTATATTCCTTTGAACATCCTTCTTGCATAAAAGTTTCCAACCTACACATAGATTCTTAATATCCAAATCCCATTATGGAAACATTTCCATATTTTCCATATGACAATTCATTATAAATAGAATCTCGTCTTTTCATAATAATGTCAATATGGTCCATCTATTAATATACTTCTAACTACAAGCGATCAATCCTTAGCAAACCTTAGATCGTCCTTCACAGTTGT
The DNA here is from genome assembly GCF_051521515.1 of Lactuca serriola. NCBI lineage: Eukaryota > Viridiplantae > Streptophyta > Magnoliopsida > Asterales > Asteraceae > Lactuca > Lactuca serriola. The sequence goes on from NC_136411.1 coordinate 133,078,294, forward strand.
TTAATAACTTTAGTCATATCTGGTTCTAGACCTTTTGTCCTCTTAATGCCATAGGCATTTGGAAAATTAGAACACATTAACATTATATCATATGCAATCGATCCTATATCTGAGGCATATGGGACACGATTCACAATTTCTTACATAAAGACATGATACTTGACCAATCTTTTGCTATAATATTTCCATATACAGAATTTCCAATGTTGAAATATTTCAACATGGTATTCATATATATCCATGACTAAGTTTGATTAATACTTCAATCTAAACTTTGAGAATCAAAATAAAGTATAAGTATTCTTTCCCTTATTATAGCGAAACAACTTTTCAAATTTTGCAATTTTGTAACCTTTGTTTCCTATAACTAGTATTGCTAACTTGCAACACTTCACATAATAATCATGCTCCCACTTTCATGATAATTATATTCTTACTAGCATAACACTTATGCTCCGGCTAGTTTTGACATGTATTTAGAAATCAGCTGGACTTCTAGAAATCAATATTTATTGACTTTCTTACCAAAGTTCAGATTTCTGATGCAAGATGCTTCGATAAGCCTTTATCTAAGCTCATACACCTTTTATTAGAAAACACATATGTGTGTTTGAACTATTTAGAACAATAATTCAACATATCCAAACTATTTTCCATTTCTCATCATTCGAACTATGAAGAGGGATGCCGTAATCATAATCGAATTTGAGAATGCAATTAACACAGCTGCTATCTTCTCAAAATCTACTTAGTGAAAGTGTTTCCTCACAATCATTTTCATGAATTGGAGAATGCAATTAACACAACTGCAATCTTTTAAGACCCCCACTGACTTCTTGACATATAAGATTCTCTTGTCAAGAACCATTCTTTGATAAACTAATATTCAAGAGTTAGTGCAGATTCTTATCAAGACAACACTTCATACAATTGGTCTTATTTGGTCTTTATCTTATCCAAGACATCACAACTACCATTTACAAATGTGTTATAAACCTACTTAAGGTATGTCACTCAAGGAACAATCTTGGAGTATGAATCTAAGACTTGATTTTGGAACGGAGTATGACTCACCTTATTTGATTTAACCATTTCAACAATTCCCAATTCCTCTTCTTAGCCATACAAGTGCACTAAGGTGTCCTTAGAGGATCAATTGTTATATGATTTTCATGATCATTAATATGATCATAGAACACGATACTAAAGTACTCTCCTTTCCTTTCAGATTGGAGAAACTTTTTATCTTTCCGCCTAATTTGATTCTTCTTATTCTTTCTGCTATACATTGAAACTTTTCAATGATTCAGAATTATACTTAATCTTGTAAGCATAATCATATTCACTAAGCTTTTAGTAAATCATGTCAAATAGTCTTATCGTTCTTTGTGGTGGACCCGACCAGTGCACAACACGGATTACTTGATCCTCTAGTCCTTCACTTGACTCACCTCTTTATGTGAACAAGGAATTCGTATTTATTTCCCAAAGATTAAGGTTCTCATTCATCACACAATACGAGATGCATGATTCCAAGTTTCTGTTCAGTTGAAACTTGGTGATGAGAATCTTTCCTTATTTGGTAAATTTAGACACTACCACAAACGAAAGAATCAAATCCATATTACTAAAAATAAAAACATACAAACGTTAATTTTCACAAATGCCATTGCAAGGAAATATAAAATAAGATAAAATCAAAATTTTTCTTTATTTATCAAATGAGGAAAACTTGTCCTTACAATGCATATACATATGAAAACTATGTTGTTACATATTTCTAAGCAATCTATCATAACTCCTAAGTAGCAGCTCACGATTCTGATCATTGAACCATTCGATCGAAATCCATCTCTTTGCGATTAGACTCAACTTACTCTTCCTTTAAACTTCCTCTCTCTTCTTCGATCCTACAAAACATCAAAATGCAAATTTATCATATCATGTTTTAAGAATCTAGAAATAGAAACTCAAAAGAGTTAGATAGTGGACTTACCTGAAGCAGAGTCATACACTCTGACTTTACCATCATTATGATCCTTCAGGTACATACGACAGCTCCACATCAAATTGCCCCTTTTCTTGGTAGAAGCGTTTGTTATACGACAGTGTATCCCGAGTGTGCTCGACAATATATTTTGTGTAGAATTTCTAGTGCTTTCAGTTTCTCCTTGATGTTACCACTGCCACAAATCGTACCGCGATGAGCGAGTACTGTTGGTGGAAGTGCTTTGATAACTAGTGTCGCTATTGTTTATTATGATCCTCCTCGGTACTTATATGATCGCTTGACATATACAAGTTATGTATAATTAAGATGAATAAGACGGTCGACTGAGTGACTCTACCCCAAATCCACAGCCAAACAAGGAACAAGAAGTAATGTGGAATCACTCACTCTAAGTCTGCAAAATCTTAGCTATGCACAACTCTGATGTACATACTAAGCCGTCATAGCTTACTTATACAGATCTTTAGTTCTCTTATGAATGTTGTGACTTGTTCAGACTACTGAGTTATTATAATTACTTTTAAATGTTTCCCCAAGTTTTAATCTTATATAAATATAAATTAAATTTAAAGTAATTCTTATTTCGAAGACGTACCGATTTTTGCTGGCGATGCCAGGGCAGCTTCTCCTGCGGTGATCATTAGAATCCGTCCATCCGTGCCCGAGTTCTTCATTATCAGGCAGTGCCTCTTGTAATGCCCAGTCTCACCACAACCATAACAGGCCTGGTTTAGTTCTACTCCGGGGACTTGGGAGATCGATTGTGTCGGCGCCCTGCATAAACGAGTTGTGTGCCCCTTCCTGCGGAAATTCATGCACTGCATTTCCCGATATACTCCGGTGTGGTGGTAGTTACACCTTCCACACTTTGGGAGAGTTCCAACATATCGACTGGCAGGTGCTAGAGTAGCAAGTGTTGTAGCGGCGTATATAGTAACCATTTGTTGCTCCTGTGGGGGTTCCTATTTTGTTCGCTCCTTCCTCTTGTTCCCCGAATTTCGTTTATAGTCCCCTCCCTTTGATGGCTCAGGAACAGGGACCACCACGCCATGGCGGACTCCATGGTCAATGAGTCTCTGGGCCAGGCGTTTGGCGTTGTCGAAGGTTGTTTGGTTAGAAGACTGTACATCCCCCTGAACCGGGGAAGATAACCCCCAGATGTACTTTTCTATCTTCTTACTCTCCGTGGTAACCATCCCGGGGCATAGTGCTGCCAGGTCGCTAAACCTGTCAGTGTAGGCCACCATGTCTGAGCCGACCATGGTATGCTCCCATAACTCTTGTTCCAGCTTTTATCCTTCGCCCCTTGGGCAGTATTCTTCCAACATCACCTCTTTTAGGTTCTCCCAACCTATGAAGTTAGCTACTGATAGGGTCAGTGGCTTAACATGGCTATTCCACCATGTTAGGGCTTTGTCAGAGAAGGTGCAGGCTGGAAACCTAACTCTTCTCCCTTCTGGGCACATACGGATTTCAAAGACCAAATATGTTTTCTCGAACCATCGCATCAGAGTAATGACTCCCTCGTTTCCATTAAAGGATTCGGGTTTACAGTTCATGAAGTCCTTGTACGAACACTCCTTTGGGTGTCCGTGGGCAACTCCGGGGTTAGTTAGGTGGGTACCGCTACTAGTTCCATTGGTACCACTTTCGCGAATGCGATTTAGAGCAGCCGTTACTGTGGTTGTTATCGCTGCTTGGAGAGCAGTAGGATCGGATTGTGGCGGTGGGTTCTCTGTTGTGCTATTGACTACACGCCTTACTGGTCTACCGCGATGCATCTTTTGCTAAAAAGAATAGAAAGATGAGATGGAAATAAGTCTATAGCAGAGGTTATAAGCCGAAAGCTGAATGAATAAGTTATACTAGTTCTAAGTGTATTTGGTTCTGAATTTCATAGGGTTCTAGAAACAATTCATAAAGGGAGTCTATATAAAATAAATTTTATGAATCAAAAGTGGCTATCCTCGAATGAATCTCTATGGATTGAATAACTGATACTGGTTGTATAAAAAGAAATAATCCTAACACATAGTGTGAGTAGTGAAATCACTAGCTCACTAAGTCAATTAAGGTTATTATTTATTAGTGTCATGCATAAGACGTTTTAGTTCTTCGGCTGATCCCTTCTTGAAAAACTCCTCTTGAATCTCTTCTTGTTTCCCCTTGACTCCTCTGCTGACTGCTATGATGGAGTGGTTACATCTATCTGGGTTTGTCATGCGAGAATGGAAGTGCCTAATGAGTCTATGAGATTAAGTGTAACTTTATGGGGTGATCCTTACCGGGTCCTCCTATAATTGCGCAATGTATACAAGTTGTATATAATTCAAGATTAAATAGACCTTTGAATAAGTGATCCTACTCCAAAACCACAACCAAACAAGAAACAGGAAGTGAAGCATAGATCACAAATTCTAAGTCTATAAAATCTCAATTATATAAAACCTTGGAAGTATACACTCCGGAATCATAGACCTACTAGAAGGGTCTTGAAATTATTGCATAAGTTATTTATATAGTGCCTAAAATACTCCTATAGTATTTGTGACAACCCTATTTTTCCCAAAAAGCATTGTAAACACTCGAAAGCTAAAAACAACGAAATTAACCTCAAAAATAAAATGTTCAAGTATCTAAGTTGGGATGCATCGAATATTAGATATCATGCCAAGGTTTCCAAAAACATAAAGAACGCTCAAAACCGGGTTATATTGAAGAAATTATAACCGCTCGTATATTTACGACGCGACGTTAAAACATTTTTTTTTGACGTAAAAAGTAGAATCTCAATAAAATGCATTTTTAAGCCTTAAGTATCTAAACAAAAGTCGTAGATCTCGTTGAAAGGTGAACGTACATAAAAAGATCGCCCAAATTGGACCTCGTATGAAGAAGTTACGAATTTTCAAAGTTTCGTAATAGTAGTAGAGGGCTAAAAACTCGGATTGAAGATCGAGTGTTATTTAGCTAACGCAACCTAAACGAAAGTTGAAGATCTCCTCAGTAGTAATAAAACAATAAAAAGACAAACGAAAACCGACGTCGAATAAAGAACCTATGAATTTTTAACGAACTTTAGGAGGCCCGGCCTATTAAAAATATATCATTAAAAATAAAGTCAAAACTAGCCGACGGAGTCTAAATGAAAATTGTAGAGCATAATCTCACCTACGCGTGGATATAAAGAACGCGAAAAACGGAGATCGTACGCGAAAGTTACGGAATTTAGAAGTCGGAAGCAGGGATTACGCCCCGCGTAATCTGGGAGTACGCCCCGCGTACTAGACCCAGAGTCGAGTCCCATCGGCCCGCCCAAGCTACGCTTAGCTAGCCAGGAGTCGTAAGCCATGACGCCATATTACGCCCAGCGTAACAACGTACGCGCCGCGTACGTGAGTACGCCCAGCGTACTCCAAAATTACGCCCCGCGTACTCACTCTTCCAGCACTATAAATAGATGGCATGAGCTCGAGTCTTTGCACACCTTTCTCAAATCCCCAGTTACTCTCACACACTTCCAAGCACAAGAAGCTATCCCGACGACCTCGGTTTCCGCACTCGAGCCCCGACGAAAGATTTACGCTGCAGAGATTCCCGAAGAGCCCGACGACGCAACCATCCGCGGACGAAGTTCTGCTCAACCCTAGCCTCTCTCTTCGAAACGAGTGAGTTCATACCCCTACTTTTCAATTCTTTTCACATTTTAGGGGGGGAATACAAGTACATTACAAATCAAAGTATTATTTTTATAATATCGTTCTTATAGAGTGTTGATACAGAAATAACTTTATGTTTTAAAGGGATATTATATCACCAAGTTGTTATTACCAAATGGGAACATACTTTTGACAAACTATAATGAGCATAGTATTCAAGTGATTCATACATTTTACATATACATCTCGACAAATGAAATGCTTTCAAAAGAAGTACAGTCTTTTATCATCGTAAATCTGTTTATACCTAGTAATGTGAGACAGCTTCACGTACGTTCGAGTATGCATTATTAAGTCCTGTATTATATACCATAATCCCTTGTAGGGGGAGCGTGATACTTGTGTATAGATCTATACGGGATTGACAATCCCACACCTAAGCTGTTAGCTACAGCTAGGCCGGCAGGCCTGGGGTGACAAATGTCATAACAGTTCCAACGCCTGAAGAACGTTGTTACAGGCCAACAATGTCATTAGCATGGTTATAAAACTCACATAAAAGTATAAAAACAAGTTAGATTTACGAGATTCATACATGCATTTCAGTTTTCCATTTCATTGTTAATACAAATGTTATCACTATTATTCAAGCATGGAAAACACTAATGCACTCCAACACGGGAAACTTTTCAAATCATTTATAGAAAATATTGGATTTTCTGAAAACCTCGTTCATCGATTTACTATCAAAAAGGGCATACTTTTCATTGCAAAACACTTATGAACTCACCAACTTAATTGTTGACACTTTTTCGAAACCACTTGTATTTCTCAGGGAATCAGTAATACAGGTAACCACCAGCTTTTGGAGAAGGAAACACTAAAGATGTTTTATTATTGAACATTTATCATCTCATTGTAATATTTTTTTGCTATTATGTATAACGCAACAACATACGTTTTCATTATATATGTGATGGTTGTGTTACTTTCTTTACAATATTCAATGGTTGTGATACTACGTGAAGTCATCCACCCCGAATGTTTCCGCCATTCTGGTTTGGGGGTGTGACAGATTGGTATCAGAGCATTGTTTATAGTGAACTAAGTATATCGAACCACATACGATATACAAACTATAAATGCAAAGGGGACCAAAAACCCTCTGATGAAACATTTTCATGAACAAAATACTTTCTTTTAAAGTTATACATTTTTACAAGCATGCATAAATCTCGTATCATAACAAGTTTTACTAAAAAGTATTACGGCAAGTTACGACACTACGATTGAGCCTCGGGGTATGTAATCATGTCGAGAATAAATATAGCCTGATCAACTATATTTATCCTGGATTTGACCAACGTGCGTCGAGGAATGGTCGTAGTGGACAACAAGCCGAAAACTTACCAAATACAAAATTGTTCTAGTTTCGCCAAGTTGAAATAGTGTAGAAGTATTATAAAAAAATAGTTGTACAATAAAAATTATAGTCAAAAATAATAAGTCGCTAAATAGAAATTTCTTTTCTTATAACGTTCTCATACATCTATCCTAGTACAGACAAATGGCCGGGTTCCATTTACCAGGAGATCCCTACTACCCAAACCAAGGCAACGGCGGTTGGATAGAAGAAGACCCGGAGGAAGACCCAGAGGAAATCGAAGAAGAGGTCGAGGAAGAATTCGAAGTCGAAGTCGGAGAGGAGTTCGAAGTCGACGAAGAGATCGTGGAAATTTCTAGCGGGACAGACTCCGAGCCAGAAGTGTACGACCCTCCCATCCCTCATCCTCCCGTAATCAGACCAGATCAACCGGGACCCATCCCCATCTGGGGAAGCCACCTCTACTACTGGAGCCGCCAACAAGGTGTACGCCCTCCATTCGGCATGTGTCGGGATTTTTACAACGTCAGGGGGGGAGGCTCAGCAGATCGAGCACTTCCTGTCGTCGTGAATGCTATAGCTAACCAGAACTACCAGGCGGACCAACAAGCAGCCAGAGTTCGTGAAATCAATGCTGCTACCCAAGGTAACGCTGCTGACATCCGCCGTTTGGAAGGACTACATGAAAATACCCAAATCTACACGGGAACACTTCAGAACCAAATGATAGTGGCTCTGGCAGAAATAAGAGGAATGAAGGAACAACAAGCAGATCTCGAGAGGCGACTAATGGGAGTCAAACGGTCGAATGCCGAATCTAGCTCCAAACGCCGCAAGTAGAACTTGTTCGAGTCCCAACAATTTTGTTATAGAGTAGGATTTCGGATAAAAGTTTTTCCTTTATTTCCCTTGTTTTCCCTGTTGTATCCGTAATCGGAGATCTCTAGGAGGATCAAATTTTCCCGAACAAGATATGCAATGTAACACACCTCAGGTGTGACCTATATGTATAAACATGAAGTATTTCTTATTATATACCTCTCAAAAGTAGCGAGTTTTAAATTTCTATGCCTACCTTGAAACCATAACCTAAAGTCAAAAACAAATTACAAGATACAACTAACACTCGATTGTCAAAACATTAGAAACTTATAGTATTCATTCTTATTTTTCTCTACCAGAACATGCCTCCTCGTAGATCAACACGCAGAAACTCAACTTCAACACCACCTCCACCACCTCCTCCAATTATGGACACCGTTATGTTCCAGACTGCTGTAACCGCTGCTGTAAATGCAGCAATGGCTCAAATGAGCAACAACGGATCGGGGGGAGGAACAAACAGTTTTACAAATGGCCAAGGTCAAAGCCGTTCAGGGGTATGCACTTACAAAGACTTCACCAACGGAAAACCTATTCCCTTCTGCGGGACTGGGGGAGTATTGACTCTATCTCAATGGATAGAGAAAACAGAAGCTGTATTCGAAATCTGTGCATGTCCTGAAGAAAGCAAAGTAAAGTTCGCCGCTTTTACTTTCTCTGAACGCGCCCTGACATGGTGGAACGGCCACGTCCAGACACTAACCCTGGTGGTGGCAAACTCCATGGGTTGGGAAAACCTGAAAAGAATGCTCCTTCGAGAATACTGCCCAAGAGGCGAGATTCAGAAGCTTGAACAGGAACTGTGGAACCTCTCGATGGTAGGATCGGACATAGTTGGTTACACCAACAGGTTCAGTGACTTAATAACACTTTGCCCAGGAATGTTAACCCTGGAGAGCCAGAAGGTTGAGAGATACATTTGGGGACTATCACCCCAACTTCGAGGAAGTGTGCTAGCTTCCAGACCCTTGACTTTCGCCAGCGCCAAAGAACTAGCGCAATCTCTTGTTGATCATGGTGTCTGTCAAGGAGTCGCGGCGATTATGGCTGAACCAACCAAAGGGAACAGCAACGATGAAATCAATGCCAACAACAACAACAAGAAGAAATTTTGGAACAAAAGGAAGGGGCAAACTTCACAAGAACCTTCAAAGAAACAAATGATTGCGGTTTATGCTGCTACTACCCCCACCACAACTCCTGCTACCTCTGCACCAACAAAACCATATGCAGGGATTCTGCCCAAGTGCAGCAAGTGCAACTACCATCACCATGGTATTTGTCGCGAGATGCACTGCAAGAACTGTGACAGGAAAGGGCACACAGCCCGTTTCTGTAAAGCACCGGCACGACCAATTACTCAGGTTTCTGGCACTGGGGTAAGCCGGGCATGTTATGGGTGCGGAGAGACTGGACACTTCAGGAGGGATTGTCCCAAGGAAAGGAATATTGGCGGTGTGGGGAGAGTGCTGGCAGTAGGACAGAGAGAAGCAATAGCGGACCCCACGGTGGTTACGGGTACGTTTCTACTCAACAACACTTATGCATGCATACTTTTTGACTGCGGTGCGGAGAGAAGTTTTGTGAGTCATAAATTCAAACACCTACTTAATCAAGAACCCCAACCACTCAATAAAATATTCACTGTAGAAATGGCAAACGGTAAAACAGAACACGCAAACGATTTATACGTAGGGTGCACACTAAATTTAAACGAGCCTTATGTAGTGCGCCCATCCTAACCTTGCCAGAAGGAACGGAGGACTTCGTGGTCTATTGTGATGCTTCAAACCAAGGACTTGGGTGTGTCTTAATGCAAAGAGGGAAGGTCATCGCCTACGCCTCAAGACAACTAAAGACGCACGAAGTGAACTACACAACACATGATCTTGAGCTAGGAGCAGTCGTCTTCGCTCTGAAGATATGGAGACACTATCTCTACGGTACAAAATGTACCATCTTCACTGATCATAAAAGCCTCCAACATATCCTCAACCAGAAGGAACTCAACATGAGACAGAGGCGATGGGTAGAACTACTAAGTGATTACGAGTGCGAAATCCGATATCACCCCGGAAAGGCTAATGTAGTGGCTGATGCACTCAGTCGGAAGGAGTACTCAGGTCGCCGAGTGAAATCCCTAACTATGACAATCCATTCACACCTGTTCACGCAAATCAAGGAAGCCCAAATAGAAGCCTTGAAATCCGAAAATGTGACAGGAGAAGCCCTAAGAGGAATGGATAAGAACCTTGAGACCAAGAACAACGGAATTCGTTATTTCATGGATCGAATTTGGATACCGAAGTTTGGTGGATTCAGAGAAATCGTTATGGACGAAGCCCATAAAACACGATACTCCATACATCCCGGCTCCGATAAGATGTATCTCGATCTCAAGAAATTGTACTGGTGGCAAAACATGAAAGCCGAAATTGCTACCTACGTAAGCAAATGCCTAACATGTGCCAAAGTCAAGGTGGAATATCAGAAGCCCTCGGGTTTATTACAACAACCAGAAATACCCGAATGGAAGTGGGAGCGGATAACCATGGATTTCATAACAAAGTTGCCCAAGACAACAAGCGGACTCGACACCATTTGGGTAATTGTCGACAGGTTAACTAAGTCAGCACATTTCCTACCGATCAAAGAGACGGATAAATTGGAGAAGTTAACAAGAACATACCTCAGAGAAATTGTACGACTGCATGGTGTGCCCATATCCATTATCTCGGACCGAGATAGTAGATTCACCTCAAGGTTCTGGCAGTCGCTACAAAAAGCTTTGGGGACAAGACTAGACATGAGTACCGCTTATCACCCACAAACCGACGGCCAGAGTGAGAGAACTATACAAACCCTAGAAGACATGCTGAGAGCTTGCGTAATCGACTTTGGCAAAGCATGGGACACACATCTACCATTGGTCGAATTCTCGTACAACAATAGCTACCACACCAGCATCAAGGCTGCCCCGTTCGAAGCCCTTTATGGTCGCAAATGCAGGTCACCTTTGTGCTGGGCCGAAGTGGGGGACACGCAACTAGCAAAAGGACAAGCAACTGACAACACGCTCACTGGACCAGAAATCATAAGGGAGACTACGGAGAAAATTGTTCAAATCCGAGAACGTCTAAAAGCATCAAGAGATAGACAAAAGAGTTACGCAGATAAGAGACGCAAACCCTTGGAATTCCAAGTTGGAGACCATGTCCTACTCAAAGTCTCACCTTGGAAAGGCTTAATACGCTTCGGAAAACGTGGAAAACTGAACCCTAGATACATCGGACCATTCGAGATCCTTGCCAGGATCGGTCCAGTGGCTTACAAACTTAGACTACCTCAGGAACTCCACAACGTACACCCTACCTTTCACGTATCAAATCTAAAGAAGTGCATATCCGACGAGACCCTTGTCGTCCCTCTAGACGAAATTGCAATAAATGAAAACCTTCAATTTGTGGAGGAACCAGTAGAGATCATGGATCGGGAAATCAAAAGGACTAAACAAAGCCGCATACCCATTGTAAAGGTCCGCTGGAACGCCAAGCGAGGACCTGAATACACCTGGGAACACAAAGATCAGATGAAACAAAAGTACCCGCATCTTTTTCCTAAAACTGTAAACTCTATCTTAGATTAAATTTCGGGACGAAATTCCCTTAACAGGGGGATGATGTGACAACCCTATTTTTCCCAAAAAGCATTGTAAACACTCGAAAGCTAAAAACAACGAAATTAACCTCAAAAATAAAATGTTCAAGTATCTAAGTTGGGATGCATCGAATATTAGATATCATGCCAAGGTTTCCAAAAACATAAAGAACGCTCAAAACCGGGTTATATTGAAGAAATTATAACCGCTCGTATATTTACGACGCGACGTTAAAACATTTTTTTTTGACGTAAAAAGTAGAATCTCAATAAAATGCATTTTTAAGCCTTAAGTATCTAAACAAAAGTCGTAGATCTCGTTGAAAGGTGAACGTACATAAAAAGATCGCCCAAATTGGACCTCGTATGAAGAAGTTACGAATTTTCAAAGTTTCGTAATAGTAGTAGAGGGCTAAAAACTCGGATTGAAGATCGAGTGTTATTTAGCTAACGCAACCTAAACGAAAGTTGAAGATCTCCTCAGTAGTAATAAAACAATAAAAAGACAAACGAAAATCGACGTCGAATAAAGAACCTATGAATTTTTAACGAACTTTAGGAGGCCCGGCCTATTAAAAATATATCATTAAAAATAAAGTCAAAACTAGCCGACGGAGTCTAAATGAAAATTGTAGAGCATAATCTCACCTACGCGTGGATATAAAGAACGCGAAAAACGGAGATCGTACGCGAAAGTTACGGAATTTAGAAGTCGGAAGCAGGGATTACGCCCCGCGTAATCTGGGAGTACGCCCCGCGTACTAGACCCAGAGTCGAGTCCCATCGGCCCGCCCAAGCTACGCTTAGCTAGCCAGGAGTCGTAAGCCATGACGCCATATTACGCCCAGCGTAACAACGTACGCGCCGCGTACGTGAGTACGCCCAGCGTACTCCAAAATTACGCCCCGCGTACTCACTCTTCCAGCACTATAAATAGATGGCATGAGCTCGAGTCTTTGCACACCTTTCTCAAATCCCCAGTTACTCTCACACACTTCCAAGCACAAGAAGCTATCCCGACGACCTCGGTTTCCGCACTCGAGCCCCGACGAAAGATTTACGCTGCAGAGATTCCCGAAGAGCCCGACGACGCAACCATCCGCGGACGAAGTTCTGCTCAACCCTAGCCTCTCTCTTCGAAACGAGTGAGTTCATACCCCTACTTTTCAATTCTTTTCACATTTTAGGGGGGGAATACAAGTACATTACAAATCAAAGTATTATTTTTATAATATCGTTCTTATAGAGTGTTGATACAGAAATAACTTTATGTTTTAAAGGGATATTATATCACCAAGTTGTTATTACCAAATGGGAACATACTTTTGACAAACTATAATGAGCATAGTATTCAAGTGATTCATACATTTTACATATACATCTCGACAAATGAAATGCTTTCAAAAGAAGTACAGTCTTTTATCATCGTAAATCTGTTTATACCTAGTAATGTGAGACAGCTTCACGTACGTTCGAGTATGCATTATTAAGTCCTGTATTATATACCATAATCCCTTGTAGGGGGAGCGTGATACTTGTGTATAGATCTATACGGGATTGACAATCCCACACCTAAGCTGTTAGCTACAGCTAGGCCGGCAGGCCTGGGGTGACAAATGTCATAACAGTTCCAACGCCTGAAGAACGTTGTTACAGGCCAACAATGTCATTAGCATGGTTATAAAACTCACATAAAAGTATAAAAACAAGTTAGATTTACGAGATTCATACATGCATTTCAGTTTTCCATTTCATTGTTAATACAAATGTTATCACTATTATTCAAGCATGGAAAACACTAATGCACTCCAACACGGGAAACTTTTCAAATCATTTATAGAAAATATTGGATTTTCTGAAAACCTCGTTCATCGATTTACTATCAAAAAGGGCATACTTTTCATTGCAAAACACTTATGAACTCACCAACTTAATTGTTGACACTTTTTCGAAACCACTTGTATTTCTCAGGGAATCAGTAATACAGGTAACCACCAGCTTTTGGAGAAGGAAACACTAAAGATGTTTTATTATTGAACATTTATCATCTCATTGTAATATTTTTTTGCTATTATGTATAACGCAACAACATACGTTTTCATTATATATGTGATGGTTGTGTTACTTTCTTTACAATATTCAATGGTTGTGATACTACGTGAAGTCATCCACCCCCGAATGTTTCCGCCATTCTGGTTTGGGGGTGTGACAGTATTTTAATGTAATGAACTTGGTATGTTTTAAACTTGTTGTTGTCTTATAGTATCATAAAATACTCCCATAGTATTTTCACTTTATGTTATGATCTAGAAATCCCTTGAATAGAGTTAGGTAAGTTTTAAGACTGTTACAACACTACGTCACTCCCAAACACATGTCATTCATATCTCAAATGAATATAGTTGATCAGGCTATATTGATCCCATATATGATTACATAACCGTCACGGTTTGACCGTAGTGTCCAACCTTTAAATACTTATGTTCTCTTCTTCTTGTGATACTTGTTCTAGTATGTATATGTGTATAAGCATGTATGTATACTTTTATAAAGTATTGTTATATTTTTAAAATATACTTTTATTCAGAGCACTTGGGCCCCATTGTATTTATAGTTGTATATATTTTAGAGGTTGATATACTTAGTTCACTATAAACAATGCTCGGATACCAATCTGTCACACCCCCAAACCGGAACGACGGAAACGTTCGGGGGTGGAGGACGTCATGTTCAGTATCACAACACATGCATCATAGTAATCAAAGTAAGAAACAACCATTGTAGTAATATTAAAGTGTTTACAAAGTATGTGATTCACAAAAGATTGACTCCAAAACTAAATAACAAAACAAGACATGAAGCTACTATACTTCATCTCCTGAATCCTAGAGCGTGTACGTGTCTACTAGTTTCCTAAGAATACAAGTTATTTTGAAAGAGTAGATCAACATTTAAGTTGGTGAGTTCATAAGTATTTTAGTGATGAAGAGTAAACTGTAAGTTCTTTAGAAAAGTTCGCCTGTTCCTCCAAAAAATCCTATATTTTATGTGATGAATGAAAGTAAAATGACTTTACAATTCCTTCTATGAGTACTAAATGGATACAAGTTATATACAACTTAGAGTTAATAGACAATCAATTGTGTGAATCTGCCCTAAGCCCACAACCAAACAAGGAACAGGAAATGAGGCGGAAGTCATACATCCCATTCTTTGTTAGATCTTCACCGTATATAACCCTGGCGCATTCATTTTTACGGAGTTAACTGTAATAGTTCTTTATATTTGTTGAAAACATTCTTTAAGAAAATCACATATTTCCTTTAGTAAAATGGTAACCACAATAGTTCCTTCTATAATCACTTAGTTTATACTAGCTATATATAATCTAATATCGAACGAACAGTTAAATGGGTGAATCTACCCTAAGCCCACACCAAAACAAGGAACAGGAAATAAGGCGGAAAACACACATCCAACTGCCTATCAGATATTAATTATATATAACCCTGATGTATAAACTAAGGTATTATAGAATTAACCACTAAAGGTCCTTTAAGTTGTACTGGTTTAATAAAATGAATTAACCCTTTTACTGATAAGTTTCTAGTTTAGCCTACTAAATGTTCTATTTGAAAAGTATGTTTTTGTACTAGAAAATGGTGTGTTGAATTTGTATGCTATGACCTGACTCATACCTAATACTCTTTATGATTACTTGGTGTATCTGCTCTAAGCCCACAACCAAACAAGGAACCGAAAATGAAGCGGAAAGCACACATTCTACTGTCTTTCGGAACCGATTAATATATATCCCTGATGTATCTACCGAGGAATCATAAAGTTAGCATTATAGGCCCTTTTCTAATTGAATGTACTAAGACTCGACTGTTCTGTTTGTCTTTTGTAATGATGTAAGTTTTCTAAAGTTTGAGACCATCTTTCCTAAGCATTCAGTAATGGTGTATAAAGTAGCTACTAAAACACTAACTACCTTAAAACCAGTTTGTTAATTAAGGTTAAAATGTGAGGTGGTTATAACCATACTGATTGAAGAGTGTTTAACACGACGACCTACTAGCGCCGAAAGTGATGTGACATTTGTCACCCCTTGGCCTGTCGGCCAAACTGTAGCGAACAGTTGGGATGCGGGATTGTCAGTCCCGTATAGATCTATACACACAATGTCCGCTCTCCCTCCAGGAGACTCTAGTTACAAAACGCGACATAAGAAGTATATTGCTATGTCGTGAAGTAGTGGTTTCACATTATTGTTATCTTGTTCTGGTTATCGTATGTTCCTTCTGTTCTTGTTATTGTATATTCCTCCGTGTTCTTGTTATTGTATGTTTTGCAACCCTAAACTATACCTATTATAGTTTACTAGTATGTTTGTTTTGTACTATCCTTGATTTGTAGAAAAGACTCGATTATCTACTGAGTTATGATTGTATTTTTAAAACAAAGTTTTATAAACAACTATGTAACATAACTTAAAAGAGTTTTTGAATTGGTTTGATCACTTATAAAAGCATAAGAAATCCTTTGATGTGATGGTTATCTCAGATAAACATTTACACAATATCATTGTGTTTAACTTGTATCCCCCCTTAAAAGCATTCAAAAACATTTAAAAGATTGATTATAGGGGTATGAACTCACCTTATGTGGGTGATTTAATTGAAGATTCGTGTAAGGATGAGAAGTTCCACGAATGAAATCCCGAGGCACAAATGAGTCCTAATTGTCATATATTGATACATATATGAATATAATTAGTGTCTATTACAACTAGCATGCAAGGGAAACAACCTTGGGCACTAGGAACACTTGTAATGAAGTGTTACAATCACATGTGATTGTGTGAAAGGGAGTTTACGGTCACACAAAGATGTGTTCACGGAAAAGGGGAGCTTACGGCCACACATGGAGTGTTTACAACCCTAGGCTTGATTCTATGAAGGGTTTACGGCCATGGGTTGAAGGGTTCACAACCACCTCATGAATTAAGAAGGGTTTACGGCCACAAGAAGTGTTTATGGCTGTAAACACTTGAAGATGATGCATTTTGGATCTTGATTCATGCTTATAGGGTGTTTGTCTCATGAGGATACTAGAGCTTCTAATGGATAACAAGTACATGGAAAGGATACTTACTTAATGGAAGTCTTGAAGGTGTTTACGGCCCAAGAACATGTGTGTGTGTTCTTGGTGAAAAGATGAAGACTTGAAGATCTTAAAGGAAAAGTGATGAATTTAAGGATCTGATTTATTTGATTCATATGATCTTGAAGATTAACTAGTAAAAGGGATGAATCACTTATGTTTTTGAAGAGAAAGGATGGATTCCCTTGATGATACTTGAGAGAGTTTGAGTGTTCTTGATTGAAAGATGTGAGAAATGAAGAATAATGAAGGAAATATATACTAATAGAAAGGGTTTACGACCAAGATTGGGTTTACGGCCGTAAACCTACTTTGGGCCATAAACATCCCTTGATGGATAATCTTGGCTCAATTTGAAAGTCACAGATTCGTTACTCACACTTTATATCATCAAGTCCTAAGTGTACAGGGCTTAAAAACTACAGAATAACCCTTAGCACAACTAAAAGGTAACAAATACAAGTCTAACTTTGATTGATTGGATTGACTTTACAAGATAGAAAATTACGGGTTGTCACAGTTAGCATGTGTCATTATGTATCACGAACCAATAGTTGTATGATTCATATGGGCGGGACCAGGTAGTCTTTTGATTGAGATTCTTAGGTCTCAGATCATTATTTTCTTGGCATATTTGGGTGTTAGTGCATTGTGGGAGCCAGGAGACTCAATGACCAACTGGGTTGGATCATGTGGGCAGTTACAAGTTGTTGGGAGTAATAGTTGTGCATCAGAAGTCTCTTGCGGATTGTTTGCATTATGAACCCCGTTTTCTTGTGGGTTGTTTATCATGAGTTTGGTTACCAGTATTGGGTATCGGTTATGGAATCTCTATAACATCCTGATGATGAGGTATTTTCAACTTTAACCCTATGTAAGAAGGAATATTTCATTTTGACCCTTGTGCATGAGAAAGATTGCATAAATTGCCTATATTGGCATTTTGGTTATTTTGGCCAAAGACTTAGTACGTTAGGCATATGTTGGGCGTAATTGGGTGGACCGTAGTACGTTGATGTACACTGCGTACGCAGGCCATACATGAAGGATCCTCAAACCCTGATTTTTAGGGTTTTGCCCATATATAAATATCATTAGCCCCTCATTTCTCGTTCACTCTTCATCCTCAACTTTCCATTCATCCATCTAGAACCCTAATCCTCCTTTAAAGTGTTCTTGGACTTCTGTGGGGACTTTTGGTGATTTAGAAGGAAGGAGAAGAAGAGACGACCACCTTGGAAGAGTGAGGCACCATAGATCCAGAATCTCATCACCACTAGGTATCATTTTAAGGTAAAAAGCTTTAAACTTGATGATGATTTTTTAAAGATCTTGTTAGCCTTGAAGTTATGAACATTTTGGTCCCATTAGCTTGTCATTATGAGTATGAGTTACTTTAATTCATTTGAGCCGTCCTTTTAGACATTTCAGAATGTTGTGATGCATAAAAATATGATCTTGATTGTTGTATGTAACCCATGCATGTGTTAGATGGTCTTATTGGGTTAAGAACTTAGGGTTTTGGACTTTTAGCACTTTATAGCCATGTAAAGTCATAAAGTTGGAAAATTTATGACTTAGGACATCATTTTGGGCTTATATCTGAGTTTTGGACGTAAGGGCATAATGAAATAAGCTCTTAATGGAGTTTTAGGTCTAGGCTGCGTATATTGGGTGTACCTGGTGGTACGCTGCACGTACACAGTCAGCACCCCAATTTTGGTCAATATCAGAGTATGATGGGCACACTCTCTTGGTACGTAGGGTGTAATCCACTGGGTAGAAATATTGAGTTTTGTGATGGGTTTGAGCCATAAGAACTTTCCTATGTGCACATGCAAACCCTAATGTTTGGATCTAGGTTTCTCTAACTGAACATGCATTGTATCCAAGACTTACAATACTAGATCTAATGTAAACAATTGAATCTAATCATATGAATTCGGATCTAGAACAATACCTTGGATTACTTGCTTGATACTTCTTCTTCTTGGAGCTTAGAGTCACAATTGTCACTCCTCTAATGGCTTAAAAACACCAACTAGCAAGAGAATGATCTTGAGAGAGAGAGAGAGAGGAGGGTGAGAAGTCGACTCTAGGGTTTCTTTCCTTGTATGAGTGCTGATTTCCCTCACCCAAGGGATCTATTTATACTATGAGCTACTAGGGTTTCACCTTTAACCCTAATTGAATAACTTAGGCCCTAAGCAATCCAAGATCCTCCTAGATATCAGGCTTGGACGATTTTATGGTCTCCAAACCCTAAAATCCGTCCACCCTTATATCCATAAGGATACATAGCCCAAAACACAACTATCACACATTTGACAGTTTATGCCCCTTTATTCAATTAACCTCTTTAAGTCACCAAATTAATTCTCAATTAATATATGACTTATATCAATCAAATAACATTATTATTCCTTTAATATATTATTCTCATAATATATTAATAATATCTCTTATCTCTTAACAAATCATCCTGTCAAGTTGCTATGGTGAAGGCAACCCAAAAGGACCATGCATAACCGGGTCAAGTACTTAACAAATATAGGTACATCCTTAGACACTAATCCAACATTTTGGACCTTGACCGTTGACTTTGACTTTGACCAGGGTTAACCAAGTTTGACTTAAGGGTATTTTGAGACATAGTTAAGCCTTGGTCTCTATATTTTGAATAGGTGAACTGTAGAGCTGTCATTTAGAGCAGTGTCTTGTTTAGCTATTCGGTAGACTGTAAGGTGAGTTTCGCCTCACTGTACCGTGGGTCGAAGGATTGTATATAATCATGTAGGATAGACTGAGGACTCTTGATCTAGGCTCTTTTACCTGTTCCTCGTTTGGTTGTGGTTCTAGAGTAGGATCACCTGTCCAGGTGACTATCGCACCTCTGATTATATACAGTTATGCATTCCATGGATTGTTGGTAATTAGGATGTTGTTATGTTGTAATGATCTGTTAGATCTGTATCCTGGTAGTTGGTATGTTGTCATGATGTAGTGATCTGCTAGATCTGTATCCTGGTAGTTGGTATGTTGTTACACCGTAATGATCTGTTAGATTTGTATCCTTGTATTTAGGATGTTTCCATGATGTAGTGATTTGTTATATCTGTATCCTGGTAGTTGGTATGTTGCTATGCTATGGTGATCTGTTAGATATGTATCCTAGTATTTAGGATGTTGCTATGCAGTAATGATCTGTAGATCTGTATGCCTAACTGTACTTGTTGGTTATCATTTGGTGGACTGCCCTAGAGATTATCTGTGGTCATGTAGGATAGCCTGATAACTCTTGATCTAGGATTTCTTGTGTCCCACCCCCGAACCAGATGAAGGAAATGTCCGGGGGTTGGGTGACTTCATCTTGTAATATCATCAAAGTGTATATAATTGAATCAAAGACAACATCATCGTCACACATGAAATATAACAACCATCATAGTTTACATCAGTGTGTTGGTTTACAAATTACATTCCAAGTGTCAAATGTATGATGATAACAAAAATATGCAAAAATCCACGTGTTCTTGATGACCAACTTGCTTAAAGATTTCCTGAGAACACAAGTCTTTTTGAAAACGGTCAACATATATAATGTTGGTAAGTTCATAAGCATTTTTGTATGAAAAGTTTCGTATCATTGTAAACACCAGAAATTCCAATATTTTCCGTAAAAATGGTTTGAGCGTTTTGTTTCAAATCTTGTGTTATAGCATGTGTGTTCATATTTTGAAAGCATATAAAGAGAGAATTCCAGAAATTTCTATATTTTATGTTGTAAATAAAATGTAAGGTATCGTGTTTATTTCCTAGAAAATCCAATATTTTTTGTCTGTATAAGAATTGTAGTCTTTAAACCATAAGACTCGAGTGTTATAGAAATGAATAGCTCGTACGTGTATCAAATGTATAGTATATGTATTCCGTAAATTTATCGTGATGTTAAACTCTATGTGAGTCGTTATAACCATGCTTGATATGACTAATCTGCCTGTCATGACGTTTTTCAGGCGTCGACTTGTTTAAGGTAAGACATTTGTCACCCTAGACTGACCTAGTCTAGCTGTAGCAAATAGCTCAGGTGCGGGGCCGTCAACCCCGTATAAATCTATACACAGACTCTCGCTCTCCCTCCAGGAGACCCTGGTTATAACTGCAGTACTTAAGGTTGTACACTAGGTAGGTACAAATGAAAGAACGTCTCACAAGAACCTTAACTAAATTTACGCGAACAGTGTATCACATTGTTTACCGTTTTAATATAACGTTTCGAGTATGCATTTGATTACAAAACATTGGTGATGAAAATACCATTTGTTTTTATCGAAGTGTCAAGTATTGTTTGTTATTGGCCCGATTAACATACAATGTGTCGTGAGGCCCAATAACAAAATCAATGGGCCTATAAGGCCCAAATAACATGTAATGAGAACACAAGGCCCAATAAGCATGTAAATAGGTATTTAAGGCCCAATAAGCATGAAATGAATATATGAGGCCCATCAAACATGTAAATGGGTCAATAAGGTCCAATAAACATGTAATAAGTATACAAGGCCCAATTAGAGTGACATGACATAATTAGCCCGTTTGTTATTAAAATGCTTGTTTTGGCTCAATTACTACCAAAGTGACATAAAAGGCCTTTCCTTAGATATGACGTTTTTGGCCCAAATAATCAAGATTTTTCAACAAAAGCCCACTTTTGTCAAATTTTAATTATTTGGCCCACTAAAACCAAAATCTACAACAAAGGTCTATTTTTCATTTCAAATGACTTTTTAAGCCCATTAAAACCGAAAGTTTGTAAATAAGGCTCGTTTTGATAAAAATGACATTTTAAGCCCATTAAGGCCAAAAATTTACATTTCAAGCCCATGAAAACCATGAATTTCCACATAAGGCCCCTTTTTATGAAAAATGTCCATTTTAGCCCATTAAAACCCGTGAAGGCCCAAAATAAGCCCAATCTGTCAAAAATAACACTTTTGACCCCTACAAAACCATGATTGTCTTAAAAACCCATTTTTAACCAAAAATGACTCTTTTGGTCCTTTCAAAATCATGAGTTGTCATAATAAGGCTAACTTTTTGTTTTTTTTTTTGTCGAAAATGGCCCTTTTTGTATTATTTCTTTGTTTTTCTTGTAAATTTTGCATGTTTAATCTTTTCAGCATGATACAAAGTTGCTTCTAAAAGTTTGTATACAAATATCACCAATATTTGGAAGATATTTTGAATTTTGTGAGGGTTTAGCAAGCCTTTCATGACATATTCACAACATATATAACATGAAATACACAAATACATGCATAAATCCTTAGATCTAACACAAAACCAACTTGTATTCTCCCCCCAAAACATAGTAAAACCGAAAACAAGGGGGTATGAAGCTCACCTTAGTGTTCGTTTGGTTTTGAAGAGTAGTTTGATGGAGTTTTCGGCCTAGCAAGCTCCTTTGGGAAGATCTTCAAAAAAAAGATGATTCTAGGAGCATAAACACAAGAATGATGATGTTTTGAAGGAAGATCTTAGCGTAAGATGGATTTATTCAACTTAAGTGTGAAGTAACTTACCAAAAGAGATGAACTTGATGAAAAATTGTTGAAACACACACTAACTCACGAATTTTAGGAGTAAGGGTAGAATTTTCTTTGTGTTCTTGAGAGATATGAGAGGAATTTAGTGTGTTTGAAGTGAAATGAAGCTAGAATGATTCTGGTGAGGAAAGAAATGGCCTTAGGCCGAGAATATTAAGGAAGAAGGGAGAGAAGATTCGTTGGTCATTACATGGAGGATTAGGGAGTTTGATCATAGAAATATGTGAGACAATTGCATGAATAACCTTTAAACAATAATTAGGTGCCAAGATCTTGAATAAAATAAACTTATATATATATATATATATGTGTGTGTGTGTGTGTGTGTGTGTATATATATATATATATATATATATACATACATATATATATATATATATATATATATATATTTATATATATATGGGCCGAGAATTGGAGAGGGAAGAAAATAGAAGGAACATTGGGCTTCACTTTAATAACAACCGAGAATGTAAAGCCCAAAAAGAATTCTTTCGGCCCATAGGCCCACATACAAGCCTACGACCCAAAATGGTAAAATAAATGGGTTTTCGGCCCAATGTGGTTTAGTGAGTGAGTTTTTGGCCCAATAAGGCCCATGAAGAGTCTTATGGCCCAAAAATCTATTACTTAGTAAATGTAGGTCCAACTAGGGCCTAAATGAGGTTTCTTAACCCTAAAGAACCAATTTGAGGGTTTATTGGTCCATTAGGCCCAATAATAGGATCTTGATCCAATAGGAGTTTGAACTGAGAAGTTAGGGTTACAAGCCCAAAGTTGAGTGAGTGTAGTGTATTGAATTAGGTTTAGGGCTTCACGTGTGAGTTTCTATTTGAATTGGTGTTGTTGAAGGAATAACATCATATATAAGGTTACAAGATACATCAAAAGTCAACTATACATGGACTGAATTTCTTGGCCCAAAATGCCAGTTGAAACATCTTGCCTGTCCTTGTTTGGTTGTGGGTCTAAAGTAGGATCATCTGTTCAGGTGGCTATCTTACCGTTGGTCACTTACGATTACACACTCTATACTCTATAGAGGTTAAGTTGTACCAAAAATGTATGCTATGGGAGGACTAGTAGGCAGTGGTGAGCTGTATGCACGATGTTCTCCTGTATTATGTGCCTGCTTGATCCTAGATTGTTTTTATGTCGACATATGGTAGTAGTGGGTTGAGGTCGTCCTGCTTTGTGCTCTAGGCCAGGATACTTGGTGCGGGTCGACTATAAGCCGTAGGCATGGAGGCTCTGGTAGAGTGGTTGGGTTAACGCGGTAGGGCAACAAACCCTAAGTATTCCAGCCTGATGGCTAAGTGGACCCAATTCATGCTTTTATGTTTATCATATAGGGTATTTTAGGGAACACTCACTAAGAGTTGTGCTTACCCAGTTGTTTATTGTTTTAGGTATCTGATGGGTTTTAGCCATAAGAACATCCTATGTGCTCATGCAAACCTTAATGCTTGGATCTAGGTTTCTCTATAGTACATGCAATTCATCCAAGACTTTAAACCCTAGTTCTAGCATACAATTAATCATATTAACACGTGAAAGGGTTTTAGATCTTACCTTGATTGTTATGTAGCAATAACAATCTCAAATCCTCCTTGTAATGACCTTAGAAAGCTTAGAGTCACAAGTGTCACTCCTCTAATGGTTCACAAACACCAAGAGCAAGAGGATGAAGAATAAGAAGAGAGGAGGCTGCCCAAAACGTCCAGAAACCCTACTGGAACTCTTATCCACGTTTTTGGGGCTTAAGGGTACTATATATACATGTAGGTTATTAGGGTTTTCAACTAGGAAACCCTTATTTGACTGCTTAAGCCCTAAGCAGCCCATGGACCCTTTTAGAATATCCCTTGGACGATTTCTAATGGGTTTCCCCATAGAATTCGTCCAACCTATTATTCCAAGGTGATCCATAGCCCAAATGCAATTATCTTATAATTACAGTTCCAGTCCCTTAAGTTTAATTAATCTCTTTTAGTCACAAAAATTAATTATCAATTAATTCTTGACTAATATTAATTAAACAATATGATTTTTCCTTTAATATATTATTCTCATAATATATTAACAAATCATAATATCACTATGATTTTTTATAAATGTATTTGGAATAAATGGTTTTCTCCATATCAAATTTCTAATTGGCAAGATTTACTTAAATAAAAATGAAAATTTTTTCTTGTGAAAATTGGGATGTTACAATCTCATTCATGAAGTTCATTATGAATGTCTTGAGTGATTTATCTGGTGGAGGCTCACCTGTGCTGATAAGGTATAAGATGCAACGTGATAATTCTTGGATTGACCATCCTCATTCTCATGGGATCAGCGGATTGGTGATGACTTGTCAGGAAGTCAAGTGTGTATTAAGGTTATTGGGCACAATCTACAGTTTAGGATTATGTGAATTTCACGATCAACATATTTTGAGTATACCTTCTATACGGTTGAGTGGTGTTCCTAGTCAGGGACTAGGGGAGAGTACGATGAGCAAATGATCGGCTATCCTAGGGAATAATTTTTGGGGATTATATAGATGGGTTCTAGTTTTCGAGAAGTTTCCTGCTTCGAGTGGTTGTGGTTGTGATTTGAGATCTTCCAGTTGGGAAGAGTAAGGTAGTTGTTTCAGTTCTCATGTAGAGAAGTCGGGTTTCTTTCATTAGCTGAGGGCAGAGTGTTAAGGTTCATTATTTCGGAAGGAGAAGTGATTTTCTGCTAAGATGGGGTTTGGATGGCAAGGTTGGGAGGTGGTTGTTAGTATGTGATGAATCTTCAGTCTTAAATGAAATTCAGGAAGTTCGGGCAGGATCAACTAGCGTGGAAGAGGAAGTAGTAATGAATAATTTCGAAGACGAAATATAATTTAAGTAGGGGAGAGTTGTAACATCCTGTTTCGAGAAGTTTCTTATTTCGGGATTGTGGACAATAAATGGATCAAGTTAAGGCCTTGGGCTTGAAGGGCATAGTGTTTAGACCCTTTTGGATGTTGATAATATTGGTTATGCGATCCAAGCCCTTGGTTTGTGTTTTGGAGTAAAAGGATAAAGCGGGAAAAGTGATGTTTCAGACTTCTTTCATGGAATAAGGATTTTAGTTCTGTATGTTTTAAGTTAAAAGTAATTAGATAGGATTGTGGGGATCTTCAATACTTTTCCGTGGATATAAAGATCGTCGAAAATGGAGTTGGAACAAATAAGTTATGACCGTTAGAAGGTAGGAAGGTTGTGGGTTAAGGCGAGTATGTTTGATTTAGCCTTATTTCATGTTCCTTAGTGTGTTCATCATAATTGTACATAACTAAGATTTTATAGCTTGATAATGTTTGATTTAGCCTTATTTCTTGTTCCTTGTATGGTTCTGGGCTTATGGTAGAATCAAGTATTCAACTGTCTATATAATCCAACATTATGTACAGTTAGCATGCATGAGTGAATGTAGGGTTGGTGGAAGTTTCAATATGGTGATCACGAGAGGATATGGTTTTGGATCTGGAGCGGGTGGTCATGATAGGTCGGGGTTGACTGGCGATCAGATACGAAAGATGATAGCCGCTGAGGTGGCTACTTCTATCCGAGGTTCTATTCCAGAGCTGATTAGGTCTATCAAGACCGCTATGATTGAGCTAATTGATGATCGATATGCTGCACTAATTGAGGTTGCTGCTGCTGTAGCTACCACAGATGTTTCTACTTTGGGGATTCGAGGGGAGAGATCATTCCAGTAATGGGACTTAGACAATATGAAGCCCCCAAAGTTTGATGGGGCCAAGGACCCAATTGTGGTGATGAGGTGGTTGTGTGATGTGGAAGTTTGTTTCTTCACATGTTCTTTCGCAGATGACCAGAAGGTCGAGTGTGCCCTCAACCTTCTCCGGTTAGGATTAGATACTTATTCGAAATTGAGCACCGCCAATAGTCAAGAAGTCCAGGCGTTAGATACTCATTCGAAAGGACACAAGATTTATGATTATTACCTAGGATGAAAAGATAATGTATGGAGTCATTATACAAGCTTGTTTTGTTGATGATTTTGGGACGTAATCATCCTAAGGGGGAGATAATTGTAACGCCCAGAAACTCGGGCTAGTCAATTTACAGACAATGGGCGTTAAAAATGAATTTTTGAAAGAATATTATTTAGAATAAATAATCCAAACCAAAGTTATAGTATATGTCACAAGGATTCCGTATATATAAAGAACGCTGAAATCCAACTTATAACGAAAAGTTATGACCCATCGATGTTTTGCGACAAAACCGGCACAATGTCGCGTAACGTAAAAAGTGAATTTTTGATAAATTACTTTCTAGCCTTAATCATTTAAACTAAAGTCATAATATTTGTTAAACCGAGAGTGTGCATAAAGAGAACGTCCAAATCTAACTTCATAAGGGGAAGTTATGATTTTTCGAGGTTTCAGCGTAGCAGTATACAACTCTGAAATCGAATTTTAGATCTATCAATTTTTAGCCAAAATGATCTAAATGAGAATATAATATCTCATTAATAGGAGTTAAACAATAAAAAACAGTAAAAAAGGGAGTCCGTATGTAGAAGTTATGAATTTTACACGGTCATTAACAGTTGAATCTTCTCAGACTGTTAAATTTAAAATCAGTCAAGAATTAGCCAATGGGGTCAAAAGGAAAGTTGTAGATCTTGTCAATACCTATGCATGGATATAAAGAATGTAGAAAACGGATCTCGTATGTGAAAGTTATGATTTTTTTAAAATTAGTTGTTTTACCTGCGTTTGACACTACGTGTTAGCACCAGACGAAGCCTTGGTGCCTACGCAAGGCTCACGACGTGAGAGGCCCCCAGAAAACCTATCAATAGAGGCGTAAGTCTCTCATTTCTTCACACCAAATCCATTCTTTCTCTCCCAATACTCCCAAACCCTTTTCTTCCATTCCCTAGCACTTCCCAAGTGTTAGAGGCGAGTCCCGGAGCGCCAGAAGGCTCCCAGAAGAAGAGCTTTCAACTCAGAAGTTCTGCCTGCACAGAGCCCGGTTCTTCGCTAAACTCCATTATAAGTGAGTTATGCTTACCCTACTATAAGTATAACTTATGTTTAAGTTCATTATCGTTATTATGAACCTATAAACAATATATGTAAGTATTATAAAATATACTAAGTGTTATTATAATACATTTTAACTACTCGCGGTATGGGGAATTTGGTTTTAAGGTCTGCATAGGGTTGTTGGATTTCAGAACACCTTAAATGCCAAAATGGTCTTGCCCTCCGGTGTTTCATGTTTGGCCCCTGTCTATACATAGTAGTTGAAAAGTATTGTTTAACACTAATAAAACAATATCGCTTGTAAATCTAGACTAACAATTAGTCTTAATAAATATTAGACTAAAATCTAGTAGTAATGATACTAGGTTTCGTCGAAGGAAAATAAAATTGTTAGAAGCAAAGCGCTGCCCGAGTTTGGAGTCATCACTTTAGCAAGTGAGCGCATAGTCCCTTTCATGAACATGATTTTAATACAAGTATTAATTAAAGTAATAAATACCTATTAAAGAGTTAAATATATGTTAAAGAGTTTATGTGTGAGTGCATATTCCCTTTCATGAACATAATTTTAATACAAATATGGATTAAAGTATTAAATATATGTTTGTGTGTGAAATATTTTTTATTGCCTGAAATACGTGTTAAGAGCATATCTGATAATATATGATGATTTAGGATACAAAAGAAACTTAAATTAATTGAGATAAATATCGGGTAGTATCTACTTATGAGTGTGGGTGAGATATACACGGAGGGTCGAACTTTAAGATTTGTCATTGATCTGAGAGCATGGATTGAACAAAGTTATTTTTCCTTAGTCCGAGAGTATGGAGAGGACATAGTTATTTTTCATTAATCCAGGAGCATGTATTAGACATAGCCAATTTTCCCTAGTCTGAGAGTATGGAATGGGCATAGTTATTGATCTGAGGGCATGGATTGGACATACCTGATCTGAGAGTATGTGTAACGCCTGTGTTCCCGGGCTTGCCACTTTTAGCAATGTAATGGTCTAGGTTAACCTTTGTAACCCGTTTTGAAATAATAAGATTGTATTATTTGAGTATTATGTGTTTTGTGCTTAATTGCTTAATTATGTGGTTTGATTAATTAAGAATAAAAATAAGCGTCAAAATTTAAGTGTAAAATAAACTTAATATCTTTGGTTAATGTTGTAGTAATTGAAACAAGGTTTCCGAATATATATAGAGCGCCCAAATCTGACTTCGTATGAGGAAGTTATGATTTATCGAAGTTTCGGCTTAGCGGTATGCAGCCTGTTTTACTCGATTTGAGATCGAGCGGTTTTCAGCCGAAGCAATCTAAATGAGAATCGAAGATCTCATTGTTGGTATCGAAGCGATAAAAAGTTAGGCGAGAACGGACGTCAAACGAAGAAGTTATGAATTTATAACGAAAGTTTCTGTCCCGGCCTATTAAAAATAATTAATAAAAATAAAGTCAAAAATAGCCGACGGAGTCTAAAAGAAAGTCGTAGAGCGTGGTCTCACCTTTCCGTGGATATAAAGAATGTCGAAAACGGAGTTCGTATGAAGGAGTTATGAATTTCTGAAGTTTATTAATCATTTTGTATTTAAATTTAAATCAAAAATCGGAAGCATTATCCGAAGCGAGTCATTGATCTGATCCGAGGTACGCGCCGCGTACTCCGAAGGGTGTCGACATTTCGGATGACGCATGCAGTGACGATTCGGAGCCCTGTACGCCCCGCGTTCGTGCGAGGGTCCAGCACTATAAAAGGGGATCCGAAGGCAGCCAAAATTTTTGTTCATTTCTTCTCTTCTCTCTAGTCCTTTGCCTCGTTTTCCATGCCGATTCTATCCCGAAGTCCCGGTATCATACTCTAGCCCCGAGACAAGTCCCGAGATCCCGAAGATCCCGAGAAGTGCGGTTCCCGAGCCGAAGCTCTGCCCGCGAAAAGTTCGATTTTTGTGAAGATCTTCCAGATCTGCGGAGGATTACTACTTTTGCAAGTCGTAGTGCTGTCCGATCATCTTCTAATCAAGTGAGTGTGTAGTTATTCTCTTCTAATACAATAATACGAAGTATTTTATATAAAATACGTGCTATGTGTATATATATTTGGTTGTGTTATGTGTGAATGTGGATTCACTCTCTTCTATCTTATAGATCTGATTATTTCTCTATGAGATATGTGTTATGTGTGTGTACCTCATCTGTTATGTGATATATGTGTTGATTAAAGCATGCTATACAGGTTTTTAAACTATGTATACAAATGTATATTTTTATCTACTAATATGTTGGGTAGAACATGGGTAGATAGTTGGTGTGCAATAAATAGATGAGAGGCCTCGTTGTTGTTTGATTTAGTCATCTAGCGGAGTTTAGATGACGACCACATACTTTTCTAGATAGTCTTGTGGAAACATTAGCAGGTTCGCCACCTGTAGGTGTTAATGAACTTGGGTGTTCATTCGTTGTACTCCATCCCCCTCATGGTTGCCTTATTTGACTTATATTGCTGAGGTACCCCCGAAGCATGTGTTGTCGCCCCGATGAAATATTCTTAGACTAGGTCCCTTATGTTAGTTGTTTTAGGGACATTAAAGTGAGAATAACGGGAATGGGTAATTGGGTTATTGTTGGTTGGTGAAAATTAAATATGATATTTATTGTGGGTTGAAAACCCTATATGCTCACCAGGCTCCCAAGCCTGACCCACTCAGTTTTAAATTGTATTACAGGAAGTGGCGGAAGGGCATGAGATGGATGATCCATCAAGTTGTTTTGTTTACAAGTCTGCATATGTTTATATTTGTTATATGACTTGGAATGTATTCGTTTATGCTTATTGATCTGTATCGGAACATGA
This sequence comes from Lactuca serriola, assembly GCF_051521515.1. Classification (NCBI taxonomy): domain Eukaryota; kingdom Viridiplantae; phylum Streptophyta; class Magnoliopsida; order Asterales; family Asteraceae; genus Lactuca; species Lactuca serriola. Next base: position 133,108,557 of record NC_136411.1, read on the forward strand.
CACCCCGAGTTTTGATTATAATGAAAATACATTTCTTTTATGAAATGCTTTGGTAAACATTGTTTTATCATGCTTTGTTTTTGGGAACAAATTCCGCAACTCTTTCAAATCAAAAGGATTTACTCAGAAAATATTTAAAAGCATAAATAAAAATCGTTCTTTTCTGGCCGAGATTTTGGGGATGTCACAGTATGGATTAGGTAAAGAGGTTACTTTTAGATCCGAGAGTATATATCGTGTCGTTGTGAGGATCGACGGGGTGGGGTAAAATTGCTTATATGAGGTGAAATAGTATATATTACAAGTTCTAAAACATATATATATATATATATATATATATATATATATATATATATATATATATATATATAACATTGTGGGATTGAAATCCCTATGTACTCACCAGGTTTCCCAACCCGACCACTCAGTTTATTTGTATCACATGTATCGATACGAGGACACATTACATTGAGAGATTAAAGAAGATGTAAATCATTAGTATAAATGAATGTAAGGTCTGTTTATGCTTATGTTTATGTATTGACAATGACATCCCAAAGTTTTAATATAAACAAAATACATTTCTTCCGAAATGCTTTGATAATATATTTATTATGTTTTTTGGGAACAAATTCCGCAACATATTTCTTTAAAATAGATACTCTGATTTTTAAATAAGCATAAATAAAAAATTTAAAGTGACCATGAATTTGGGGATGTCACAATTTATTTCACAGAATACATTAGCAGAAGTCTTATTTTGAATTTTATTAAAACATCACCAATGTTACTTTTATTATGAAAAAAACATTGATCAAAATTAATGTTCATAAACCAATCCAAAACAAGTTCTCAAAAACAAGTGTTATGAAAACTCAACGACATGTCTAAATGGTATCCATACTAAGACACATACTTGGAATATAACTACCCAAAAGCCCCCAAATCCTCACCAGACGATCATATCATGCTACCTATACCAACACAAGGAAAAAGAACTACAAGAAAAGAAACAAGTGTCAGCAAATGCTAAGTGAGTCAACCATAAGTACAATGTTAGGAAAACACACATACAGTAGTGGAGTTTGAACTTTTGATTTGAGGGGGGGGGGGAGGGGCGAACGTATAATATGTATAAAAATTAGAGAACGGGGAGGTCACAACCTAAATTTTATATTTTCTTTGGCCTAATATGTATAAAATTTAATATGTATGGACAACTTCAACCAAAAAATCAGGGGGGCCACAACCCCTTTTGGTCCTAAAGAAGCTCTTCTCCTGCACAGACAACATATCATTACATACATAGCATGCATCACATACCGCATATACTTCATGGTTCACACACATCACATACATCACACACATCATATACATCACATACATCACATGTTCATCACTAGAGTATCATTAGGGTCTACTGTTATTATTTATCTTTTAATATTAGATAAATATTAATTATTCCTAACTTAGCCCTAGGTCCATCACTAACCTGTAAGGTAGACACCCCACACATGTTTCCATCACTAACGCGTAAGGTAGACACCCCACATGCAGGGCCATCAGTAACCTAAAGGCAAAAACCATTCACTACTAAGTGAACAACCCAACTCTTCCCTACTGGGTCCATCACTAATCCAAGAGGTAAAAACCTCATTCAATATTAACGTGACTGGCTTGAACCAATGTTCTAAGTAAGGCGCAACTCTCACTCATAACATTGCCCTCGCTGCGTTGTGTTCGCTACTCCGACGATGCACATACAAGTATGTGCATTGTCGTTCGAGAGTGGTACTTATCATTGTTTCCCATCAATATCAACTTCCCACTTAAACTTGATATTTGATTCAGCGCTATCACTACGCCAATAACACTCCATTCCTCGAACACCTTAGTGTCCATGAACCATGTCCCAAATGGTGGTTTAGAAAAACCACTCGATGTCACTATTAGATTAAGTTCTTTCCCTTTAGGTATCTTTTAACCTATAATGCCATACCAAGTATCCAAATAGGGTACACACACCTAAGTATAGGTTCCTGATGTGTTTTATTTGCACTGGTTTTTTATTTATAAAGTCCTATCAAATCTCAACTAGTCTTAAACACAAATATGTAGTGTACCTAGTCGTGAAGTAATATAGTTGTGGTAAGAAAGGGTGTCGAACACTGGGAACATGATGGTTTAAATCAAATAATTCAAATGTTAATTAAACTAATAACAGTAAAGTAAAATGTGATTTTTGTGTAAACTAAATTAAACTAGTTTTAATGCTCAATTAATCAACTAAACTAAATAACTAAATAGAAACAATATATAAGAAATACTTATAATAGAATACGAATCTCCCAAGTTTATATGCTTGATTTATTTTAAATGCAAAGGATTAATAAGTTTATTACCAAATTGTAATATGGCTAGTTATTTTGGTCGGATTTCCTAGTACTAATAATTAATGAACAATTAACACAACGATCATCCAATTAGTGAATACATAATTAATTAAATATATTCAAACTATGAACGATATGATATAGTGATTTCTTTTCAGTGATCATGATAATCAATCTAAGCATAACATAGATATCTAATGCTCTCTAACACAATCAAAGTCAACGATTAATATTATCTGACCCTAGGCTAATAATCAAAGTCCCAATATTACAAACCTAATGATCATAGATTCATATGATTCAAATACATCATGATAGAATAATCATCTAATCCTAATAATACTCAACAATAAACAATAAAAATCATAACTTTAACATGAAAGGTAAAGCAATGAATCGAACACAAGTAAAAATCAAACTCAATTAATCCTACTAACAAAATCAAAGCATATCAACAAGGGTTCATCAATATCTAGTGAAAGAAAAGGTTTTTACACCATATTTAGTAAACTAAAGAAGAAAAACATCACCAAAAGATTGCAAGAAATGATCATCAAGAAAACCTAACGTGAAAACTCGATACAATAGCACTTGAATCTTCAAATCCTTGCTGCAATTGAATCTCTAACTTCAAAATCGTCCCTTGGAGGGTTTTTGGACTTCAAAATGAAGTAAAAGTCGCACCTATATCCCCCCAAAGGATGCAAAATGATTAGGGTTGAAAATACCATGTTTTTATAGATTTTTTGGCTCCACGGCGTGGCCAACAACTGGCCACGCCGTGGTAGATTGAAACTTTGCGTCCACGCAAAAACAAGATTTTCCAGGCCGTGTAAATGGCTTTTCCATGGCGTGGTCACTGGGAATCATACTTTTCCCAAAACATGAAAGTCGTCCAAATTGTTGTCTAGTTTTCAGATCATTTTGAATCTCGTCAATTGTATTTATGAGTCATGAGATATGGTCAAAACACCGACAAGGGGTCAAGCTGCCAGCAACATCCTTTTTGTGCCTTTTGTGTCCTTTTCAGCTTCTTTCTTTTCCTTTTGCATCCTAGCTCCTATTTTAACTGTAATTGAACATTTTCCAGCATATTAAGTATCATATATCTAAAAATTTAACATTTTAATCAAATATATTAAGATAATGGCCTAATGTATATTGTTAAATAAGGCCATATCAGTTGCTACCCTTTACGCCTCACTAAGGGGTCGTTTGATAATGAGCTGACCGGACCCGGTCAGCAAATTTCGGCTGACTCGGTCCGATCAGACTGTTTGGTTGGGCTAAAACTTAGCTTACTCGGTTAGCTATTGGTGACCAATGCTCTTTCTCGGTCTGCCATCTATTTGTTGCTGACCCAAAAAAAAGCGCATCTTTCTTTTTTGCCCTTGAGCCCTAAAGAAACGCAAACATGTCGTTGTACAAACATACATCTTTCTGTCTTGTGTCTCGATTGAAGAATCCACAACATCAGAAACCTTTCCAATATGGTGCTCCCTCCAGCGACCTCGACACCTGTTCATCCGTTCATCCTCTGCCATTGTCGACATCCCAGCAACACAGGGAAGTAATCTTTTGTGTGTGTGTGTGTGTGTTTTTTTTCTGCAATCGATCATCCTTCTGGCGACCTTGGCACCTTCTCCTTCTCTGCCATCGTTTACCTCCACAACAGAGCAGGTAAGCATTTTTTTTTCTGAAATTAATTTAAATATCAATAGGACTTTGGCTGTGTCATGCTCACTTAAAATCTTCCCGTTACTTTTGGTGTACAATAATGGTGCAATGAAGGAAAATTATGTTGGGTCTCCTACTTTAGGTGAACTGTTAAAACCAGTTGAGGATCCCATGGTGATTCATCATCCTAAAGGTCATTACATTCCAAGAGTTTGTAGACCTTTTACTATTTATTTTTGTATAATTTAATATAACATTATTACTTTTAAGATACATATTTATGTGATATCTCTCGTATTTCAGATGAAGAAGGGTTGGAGAAAATGTTTAAATTTCTTGATAGAATTGAAAAGATTGTATCTAACAAGAAAGATGATGAAGTAGCAGTTTGGTATCAAGAATCAACAATTGCTTTATAAATTTGTATTATGATGTATTGTATCCCACTTGGAAAAGGGTTGTTGTTTCTCCTCTCTAATTTAGATAACATTTTGTAATTTCACTTTAAATTTATAGCATTTTACATTCATTTTATAGAATTTTACTTTTAATTTAAATCCAAAAAGTTCCAACAATCAATTTATAGCATTTTACTTTATTATTATTTTTTTTTTGACAAAAACCAATAGCAAGGTCTTCATAGTTTGTAATTACACTTATGACTTTTATTGCTTTTTTATATAAATGGGAAAATGGAAGTTGGTGATGTTGTATATAGCTTGATTATTTATAAATTAAATGGTAAATCATAAATAAATTATAATAAAAAAATATTGTTTGAGGGTAATATAGTCATTTTGTAGGGCCAGTGAGATGTAAAATCAAACAACAAGTTTCAGTCAGTAGTTAACCCAGTCAGCTTCAAACCCAGTCAACTCTAGCTCAGTCAGCAACAATCAAACGACCCCTAAGTGTATTCCTCTTTTTAACTAGTATATTATTAATTCATCACATAATGATTACACTACAAACCTCCCTAAGTAATCATGCTCAATTTCCTTAATATTAAATGGCATATTACTTCCATACTTCACAATATGTAAACACACAACGAGACATAACAAGTTAAGGCATTTTATATCTTTTATATAATCATGCTCATATCATCACTTCATCATTAAGGCATATTATATCACTATCATTCATTATCCTAACCAACATAGTTAAATATTACCAAAAATTATAACGTGCATATATCACACACAGTCAACACAAATCCCTCTTTCTATCTTGGACCTATCACATCCCTCACATCAAAATATCAAATAAAAAGTATATCACGAAGGAAACATCATTCACATCAACATTTTATTCACAATTGGGGTACATGCAACTTAAACAACCTAGTTTCATTCCAGTTCCTCTAATATGTGAAAATCATAACAAGAACTTTAAATAACCACAAAGATTGACTCGCCTTTGTCAAAATGAGTCCTTTCAACACTTAAAATTTTGTAGGAACTAAGGTATGAAGCTTTCTCCTAGTACAACACAAATAAGTAGATTACTAGAAGGTTAGAATATCAAAAATACCAATTCTATACCCCAAACATAAAAACTAGTTACTAGGTCAATTTCTTAGATTTTGACCTGAAGTAAGAGGCCGTTCAAGGACACTTTAGCACTACCAAAATCTATAGAAATTAAAACTTTGTTTCATATTTCAGTATTATACCTTTATCTTTTTAGAAAGTGCTCGCACAGGTCCATATGATGTTTCTATAATTTTCTATGAATTTTAACAAACAACATATCCGTAAAGATAATTTCTGACCAGCCAGTGAAAATGATAATTTTCACCTTGGTTAGAGACCATTTCAGGTCATGCGAAAAATCAGGAACAAACTAGACTCAAAATTCAAATTTTGAGACTTTACGGATCCTACATCTGCCTCCTAGTGATTTTTTTTTTCACAAAACAGGAGCAGAACAGGAATTTTCCTACAATTCCCAACTTTGAGTTTTTAGGGTTAATTGAATACTTAACCCATTAAGCCATAAACAAAAACGATTATGAAAATGAAAATTGATTTCTTAATATAAGAAACATGCCAAGGAGTCAAAAGTAAAATTTACATCTCAAACCATGATTCAAATTACATTGATTTTAAGGGAAAAACAACATACATTGTTAAAAGAATAAACATCATTAAGGCTTGAGTTTTCTCTACCATTAAGTCACATCTAAAGACCTTTAGGTACTTTTTGAAGACCTTTTGGTTGGTTCAAAACATGGTCTTTTATAGAAAAATACACACTAGAATTGAGATAAAAATCAATATAGTTTCAACAATCAACAAAGAAGACAATGTCCCAAAAACTTGGAGTAGATCATGGACATGAACAATACAATTCTTGAGGGTGTTCATAACAAGATTTTGACAACAATAAACCATCAAGATACACCCAATAAAAGTGGAATTTAACCATAAGAACATTCAAAGATTCTAAGGAGAAAATAACATGATCAAGGATTCTCAAATAAAAGGCAATACACAAAGTTTTCAACGAATTCTCAATAATTGATGAATGAATTGCATAAGAAAGAAATTTAAATCATACCCAATTCAAATCCTTGACACAAAAAGAATAATAACTACAGCTCCTTCTACACCCTTCTGCCTCAGTTCTCTTCTCAGTTTGCTATTTCCCTCTCCCTTGCTCAACTTCTCTATCACAATAGGCCCTTGGGTATTTTTACTTCTTCCTTCCTGATCGACTCAAGTGAAAGACAAACACTTCAAGGTCGATATGGGTCTTTCTTTATGTACGCATTGGGGAAAAATGCACGAATGCAGCAGGGCGAAAAAAAAATGAACGCATCCTCACTTGAAGCGCCGATCACAAGAGGGTTTAAAATGCAATTTTTTCATTTCAGACCCTAGAATTGTAGTTTTGTTCCTAATCTACCCCAAACCTAGATATATTTATAAGTTTCATTTCATTTTATGATACTTCAGCCTCAACTTTATTTATAACTTTTGACAATTTATATTCAACCTATTTTTCTACAAATCAATTTAATTGGATTATATTCTTCTAAATTATTGATTAATTCTTTTAAATATTAAATAATACTATTTTTATTTAATTTATTCCATTTTAACCTCATAAATCTAAAATCATTCACATAAATATTTCTTGGGTGACGGAAAGCTAACGTCGTTAACTAAAGGATTTTCGGGTCGTTACAAGTTATAACTCACATGGTTAGTTAGTGAGGACTAACTACCCTTTCTTGGCTTTTTTCTTCAATTGATGCATCTTAGTTCATCTTCTTGCTCAATGCCTATTCATACAACATTTCAAGTTCCTTAAAACTTGTCCGAGCCTATTAAGAGCTTGTCTACTTCTTAATGTCAAAATGATCACTTCATTGATCATAATTTTAACATTTCATTCTCTATTTCTAATTCAATCCATTTAATGAATTAAACATCCTATAATAAATAATTTATCATAATCTAACATATAATGCATCAATTAACATAATTTCAAGTTTACGGTCTTAAACCATAACTTCACACTGTAACATCTGAAATCTAAGGTATTAAAAATATTAATTTAAATTGCAATTGGAAGAGGCTCACGACGTGAGCCATAGTGGTCACGTCGTGAGTAGGACCCTTGACTATTTGACCCGTGTTATCGGACCTCACGACGTGAGGCATAAGACCCCATGACGTGAGTTATGCTGGATGGTCCTAAACCCTAAAAATCGGGTATAAAACGAAATGACGAGGATAGGGTCGTCCATCCTTAGCCTCTTTCACTCCCAAGTCACTAAAAACCCTAGATTCGACCTTCTTGAGCCCTTGAGCCATTGTTGTTTGTATTGGTGTGTTATAGTGGTGGATTTCCTTGAAGAAGATGAAGAATAAGCTCTTGTGGAGGTTCCTTTGGACGAGATAATCTCCTCCTAGTGGCATTTCTGAGCTCATAAGCCTCTATAAGTCTCAAAGATTCCATCTTTCTCTTTTAATATTGCTAGATCTAGGTTATGGTTACCTTTTTTGCATGGGATCTTGAGTTATCATGCTTGAGGTCCATAAAGTTAGCCACTTTATGGACCATTAAGTCATTTGCCATGGTAGGACCTTTGGATCTGGATTTTGGTGCAAGTTTTGGACTCCAAGTTTGAATCTTGATGCTTATACCCATCTTTTGACCTAACTAGTGTTTAAGTCATGCATCGGACATGCATGATTGAAAAGATACGATTTTTAAGGTCCTTTAGGCTAGATATGGTATCCTGGAAATTCCCAACATATATAAAAAAGGATTAAGAGCTTAATGCTCACAGAACAATTCTCACAACGTGAGATGTATGGTCTCACGACGTGAACATGACTTTGCTCCGATATGAAACCCTGAAATGAGTGAACTGAGTCGACTCGCTGTGTCGACCCAGGACAAGTTGACTCTCACGACGTGAGCCTGGGAAGGTCATGATGTGAGGATGGAATAATGAGGAAAGTTAACCATTGACTTTGACTTTGACCAAGGGTTGACCAGTTTGACTTTTGGGGGAATTATAGTAAATTGGGAATTTATAGGAGTGGATCATTGGTGGTTTTAGGTGTTGGTGTTGGATCCGTGTTACGGGAGTTTGATATTTTAGTTCCGATTGACATTGTGAGGTGAGTTGTCCTCACTATACTAACAGGGTCGAAGGCACCAATGCTAACCCTTCTTTTTGGATTAATATCCTCGTTATTGCATGATGATATGCTTAATGACCTGTTAGGTTGGTATCCTGGTATATAGGATGATGCTATGTTAGTGATCGGTTAGTTCAGTATCCTGATATATAGGATGATGCTATGATTAGTGATCTGTTAGATCGGTTTGACTATTTGTATATGCTACCATTTGTTATCTATGTGTGGATTGTATGATTAGGGGTGGGTTGAGGCGGACCTGCTTTATGCTGTAGACCAACATACCCAGGGTGACCCGGATAGACTGCAGACCATGTGGGCATATCAGTCAGGTTGAAGGCTCGGAGAACAGTCCAGACAGACTGAAGGCCCAGTGAGGCGGACCAGACATGCTGAAGGTATAACGGCCATAGATCCGGGCTAGTCAATTTAGAGACGATAAGCATCAAAAATGACTTTTTTATGGAATATTATTTAGAAGGAGTAATCTTAAATAAGTTGTAGTATATGTTACAAGGATTCCGTGCATATAAAGAACGCCGAAATCCGAGTTATAACGAAGAAGTTATGACCCGTCGAAGTTTCGCGACAGAACCGGCACAACGCTGAATGACGTAAAAAGTGAATTTACGTTAGAGCAATATTTAGCCTTAACGATCTAAACAGAAGTCGTAGAATATGTTGAACTGAAAGCGTGCATAAAAATAACGCCCAAATCTGACTTCGTATGAGGAAGTTATGATTTTTCCGAAGTTTCGACTTAACAGTATGCAGCCCGAATCCTCGATTTGAGATCGAGTGATTTTTAGCCGAAACAATCTAAATGAGAATCGAATATCTCATCGATAGTAGTGAAACGATAAAAAGATAGGCGGAAACGGACTTCAGATGAAGAAGTTATGAATTTATAACGTAGTTTTCCTGTCCTGGCCTACTAAAAATAATATAAAAGTAATATATTTATAATATATTAAAAATAAAGTCAAAACTAGACAACAGAGTCTAAATGAGAGTTGTAGAGCATATTCTCATCTACGCGTCGATATAAAGAACGTCGAAAACAGAGCTCGTATGCGAAAGTTATGAATTTTTGAAGTACAAGGTGCGAAACCCCAAAACTGTCAGCCACCACGACGTGGTAAAAGTGCCACGACGTGCCAGGAGCTCTGGAGTCTGTCGGACCCACTTGCAATGACTCATGCAGTGATGAGCCAACCACCACGACGTGGTAAACCCTCTATAGCTCCTCTCTCTCACTCCCGATACCCTCTATAGCCATCCTGAAGTACCCCCGAAGCCCCGGTTTCATCCCGAGACCGGAATCAAGTCCCGAAGCTCGAAGATCCCGAGAAGTGAGATTCCCGAGCCAAAGCTCTGCCCGCGAGAAGCCCGGTTTTTGTGAATATCTTCCAGATCTACCAAAGAATACTACTTCTACAAGCCGTAGTGCTGTCCGATCCTCTTCTGATCAAGTGAGTGTGTGGTCACTTTCTTCTAACACATAAATATTAAGTATTTTCTATGAAATACGTGCTATGTGTATAATATAAAGTTGTTTATATGTGTGGGTGTATAGTCCCTTTCATAAACATGAGTATAATACAAGTATTGTTTGAATGAAGTAAGTATATGTTTAGGTGAGTGTGTAGTTACGTTCTTCTAACACATAAATACGAAGTATTTGCTATGAAATACGTGCTATGTTTTTATATAGTATTTGTCTATTTGAGATGGGCATGGAATTGAAGTTTTATATAGGTTTTAAATGAGTTAAATTGTATATGTATTTTATCTCTACAAATATGTTGGGTAGAACATGGGTAGACGAAATAGTTGGTGTGTGATGAAGGATGAGTTTGAGGTTGAGACGAAAGATAAACCTCGACATCTATGGATTTAGTACTGTAAAGATAAGTCTCGGTAGCTATGGATTTACTACTGTATATAGATGAACCTTGGTAGCTATGGATTTAGTACCGTATGGACGAACGTTGGTAGCTATGGATTTAGTACTGTTAGATAGACGATGGTAGCTATGGACTTAGTACCTGTTAGATAAATGTTGGTAGCTATGGACTTAGTACCTACACTAGTAGCTATGGATTTAGTAACCGATGAATGAACCATAGCAGCTATGGAATTAGTGCTTTACAAAAGAACCTTGACAGCTATTGTCTTAGTGGCTGATAAAGAATCCTGGCAGCTATTGTCTTAGTGCCTAATACGGAGTGAACGAATAGATGACTCTTAGGGTAGGCCCTTAAGAGTAAGGAAGATAATGGGATGGGTAATCGGAATAATCATTTGATGATCGAATATATATATATATATATATATATATATATATATATATATATATATATATATATATATATATACACAATATAATATTGTGGATTGAAAACCCTATATGCTCACCAGGCTCCCAAGCCCGACCCACTCAGTTTTCTTTGCATTACATGTAATGGCACAAGAGTATAGGTTGGTGGACTTGACGAGAGATTTTGGATTATAGATCAATAGTTATAAATAACTGTTGTAAGGTCTACTTTATATTGTTTATGCTTTTGGTCTGTATCGGAACACGACATCCCGAGATTTTTTTATTGTATGAAAATACATTTCTTTAAAGAAATGCTTTGATAAATTCTTATCATATTTTGTTTTGGGAACAAATTCCGCAACCGTTTTCTTTAAATGAATACTCTGATTTATAAAACAAAGCATAAACAAATCGGTGTTTTCTGGCTGTGAAATTGGGGATGTCACAGAAGATTCTGAGAGTAGACCAGATAGACTGAAGGTCTGGTAAGGGCGGTCCAGTAATACTGTAGACTCTATATGCATGTTGTTTGTTATTTATGGTTAAGGTTTGTATAGCCTTGGTATTTTGGGGATACTCACTAAGCTTCGGGCTTACAGTTTTGGATTTTGTTTCAGGTACTTCGGATGATCGTGGGAAGGCGAAGGCGTGATTGTGCTCCTCCTCGTATTTTTATGATGTGATTTTTGGGATACTCTGACATGAAGCTATTTTGAAAACATTTCGTAATAAATGATGGTTTTTGAATGCTTGAAAAAGTTTTAAATTTTCATGAATTTTATGGATGTTACAAGTTGGTATCAGAGCCTTAGTTTGAGTGAATTGGAGGAACACTCATGTGAATCCAGTCTCAAACTAAGGAAAAGATTTTCAAAATGATTTTCAAAATACTAAAGGAGGATGCAGAGTGTAGGATCGGTCAGAGCCAATAAGTAAACCCCAAAATACCATACGGATATTTGATATTATGATATGTTAGAACAACATGCTAGTTCTAGGCTAGGGATCTTCAGGAATTGCATGATAGAATTGCCTGATTATATGATGCCTGATAGCCTTGTGTATTCTAGTCATACATAACGTTGAACCTTATAGACATTCAAATACATGATCCTACCCTAAGCCCTTCATCAAACAAGAACATGAAATAAGGCCAAACCAAACATTCTAAGGCATGCTGCAAATGCGAAAAGGAAAACCCAGTGTTGTGATACATTGCTGGAGTTACAGGAGGCCGCTAGGCAGCGTGATCTTGAGATCGAGTTACAGTTGTGGGAGCAAAGGCAGTCCCCGACGCAGTCACATCCTGCGCCAAAACGGCCCAAGATCGCTTATTCTAGGTCTGGGGGCCAGCATGGCCGCACTTGTGGGAAGTACGGGACGGGCCATTCGAGAGTTTGTAGATCGGGTAGTGCATGCTGAAAATGCGGCAAGGAAAGCAACTTCGCGCGGGATTTTCGCCAGCCATCCCAGGTTCAAGATATAAGGATCTGCTATCACTGCGATCAGGTTGGTCACGTAAAGACCAACTGTCCACAGCTCGCAGCTAGGCTGGCACAGGCTCCAGCGCCGGCTACACTGAGGATTACTGACGGGATTCAGGGTAGAGCAGAGCCTCTGAATGCTCCGGGATGTGCCTTCCAGCTTACATCCGAGGAGGCCAAAACAACATCGGATGTGGTTGATGGTTTGTTTCCATCATTTATCTTATTGATTATATCTGTTTTATGCTCATATGTTTGTACCTACGAATAGGTATGTTCTTAGTGAACTCCTTACCTGTGTTGTTATTATTTGAGTCCGAGGCGATTCGGTCTTTTGTCTCTCAGTCATTCGGTAGGGAGTTTGGTTTGCTGGTGGGAGAGCTAGAGTGTCCGTTGCAAGTCCCTATCGCCAACGAACACGGGATTTATGCTTCTTCGGTCTATCGGGGTTGCGTTCTGGAGATCTTCGGGGTATCCTTCCCGATAGACTTGATACCGATTCCCATGGGGGATGTATGTGTGATTCTGGGTATGGACTGGTTGAGTCGCTTCGGTGCCATGATCGACTGCGAGGGTCAGCAGGTGGTAGTTTGAACCCCAAGAAGGGGAGAACTGATTATCTACGACGAGGGCACCAGATTGGGATCAGGGTTTTGCTCAGCTGCTAGGGCTTGGCAGTACATTCATCACGGGTGTGCGGGTTATTTAGCATATGTGGTGTATACGCAGGTTAGGGATCATGCTTCAGTTTTAGATGTTCCGATTGTTAGAGAGTTCTCTGATGTGTTTCCAGAAGAGTTACCTGGAGTGCCTCCGGAGAGGCAGGCCAAGTTCAGGATCAATCTAGTGCCAAGTTCAGCCCCTATCGCCAAGTCGCCGTATTGATTGGTACCACCAGAGATGCAGGAGCTATCATCACAGCTGTAGGAACCGCTGGGCAAGCAATTCATCCGTCCGAGAAGTTCTCTGTGGGGAGCGCTGATTCTCTTCGTGAAGAAGAAGGATGGTTCACATCGGATGTGCATTTACTACCGGGAGTTGAACAAGTTGATGATGAAGAACCGTTATCCACTAGCACCGATCGACGATCTCTTTGATCAGCTACAGGGAGCATCTTGGTTCTCCAATGTAGATTTGAGGTCCGGGTACCATCAGGTCAGCGTATGGGAGGAGCACGTAGAGAAGACCATGTTCCGGACTCGTTATGGACATTAGGAGTTCGTGGTCATGCCGTTTGGGCTCACCAACACGCTAGCTATATTTATGGACCTGATGAATCGGGTATACAAACCGATGCTTGATCGCTTAGTCAGTGTGTTTATAGATGACATCTTGGTGTATTCCAAGACCAAAGAGCAGCACGAGGAGCATCTTAGGTAGCTATTGGGAGTCTTGAGGCGAGAACGACTTTATGCTAAGTTCTCGAAGTGCGATTTTTTTATTACGAGAGGTTTAGTTCCTTGGACATCTCGTTAACCAGGAGGGGATTTTGCTCGACCCGGACAAGATCAAGGCTGTTATGCAGTGGGAGGTTTCGAAATCTCACTTGGATATCATGAGCTTCTTGGGATTGGCAGGGTACTACCGGAGATTCATACAGGATTTCTCTAAGATTGTAGTACCACTAACTTGTCTAACGAGAAAGGGAGTTGATTTCCGGTGGGGCCCAGAGCAGCAGAGGGCATTTGAGACCCTCAGACAGCGACTTTGCTAGGATCCAGTCTTGACTCTCCCGGATGGAGTTGAGGATTTTGTAGTGTTCTGTGATGCATCCATCATAGGACTGGGAGTGGTCCTTGTGCAGAAAGGACGAGTGATAGCCTACACGTCATGGAAGTTGAAGCCGCATGAGACGAGATATCACACGCACGATTTGGAGTTGGTAGCAGTAGTATTCACTCTCAAGATTTAGATACATTATCTCTACGGGGTCCGTTGTACCATATACACAAACCACAAGAGTCTGAGGCAGATCATGGATCAGTCGAACTTGAACATGAGACAGCGCAGGTGGCTTAATGTAGTAAATGATTATGACTGCGAGATCCTTTACCATCCTGGTAAAACGAATGCGGTTGCGAACGCCTTGAGCCGCAAGTCAGCTGGATCTTCTGCTCCAGCTGCATATATGAGAATATCTATGGATTCTCCACTCATGAGCTTGATTTGGGAAGCTCAGGCTGAGGGTATGTGACCGGAGAACAGGAAGCTTGAGAGGATCAGGGGTGAGAACACCCGATTTGTGCAAGATAGCCGGGGATTGTTGACCCGTTGTGGTCGGGTATGGGTTCTGATGTCTGGTGGGGTAAGACAGATTATTCTGGAGGAGGCATGTAGAGTCTATTAGATTGCGTCATGGGCTCGGTCCTTAGCCCAGTTTGAATGCCGATATTGGGCCTGTCCAGCCGTGCATAATTTTGTACTAGGGTTTAGTATATAAGTTGCATGCATGCAGACTTAGTAGGTAGCGCTTTCATTGTTTATTTGCTTCATTGTTTTGTAAACCCTAGCTCGCCTCTACAGCGGAAGTTCTTCATCGAGCTCTGCTGAGGCGTGACTCAGTTTTGAATCATAAGCATATGTTTGATTTTGTTATGTGTTCATTCTCATATTGTTCTTAGACTGTTTGATTTCTTTTATCGTACTTGTGAAAGATCTAATCGATCTAAGAGTTTTGAACTCATCAATTGGTATCAGAGCAGGAGACTATGTAATTCATACATATCTCTTCTGTTGAAGAAGATCTTAGGGTTTTTAATTCCGCATCGATTGATATTTATTGAGCCGTCACTCTATATTGACGTATCTCATTAATCGTTGATCTAACCCTAACGATATATTACAAGTCTGATCTTTTACAGGTTATCGATCAAAAGTATTTATGATGTCAATGGATGATTCACAAACCAATCCAATCAATATCTCCAACAACAGAGGGTCTACAACAAGAATACCAATCTTGTATACACAAGACTATGAAGTTTGTATGCATCACTTTGAAGACTACGTGATTGGATCGGAGGATAATGGGTATCTAATCTGGGAAGCTATTACTACAGGCCCATTCGCTCACTCAAGCACATCAAAGATTGTTAAAACACAGAAAGAATACAATCAGCTTGTCAATGATGTCAAAGAAATTCCTCAGGTTGAAAAGGAGAAGTTTCAATGCAACATCAAGGCCCTGAGGATGATAAGGTTTGCGCTGCAATCAGATACATTTCGTTTAGTGAGTTCTTGTGCTACAACTAAGGAGATCTGGGATAGATTGAAGGAATTATATTCCACAGATGAAGACTTGGAACACTCTATCCAAACTCTCTTGCTATTTGAGTTTGGTGATTTTAAGCAGAAGCCTGAAGAAAAACTTGTTCAAACTTTCGATCGCTTCAATCATCTTTTAAGTAAGATGATAAAGCATGGGATTGAAAGAAAAGTTATTTAACAAAAGGTTACTTGCATGAATGGCCTCAGACCTGAATGGATGGCCGTTGTGTCAACAGTTAAAGCTCATGAACAGTTCAAATCTTACTCTCTGGCAAAACTAGTGGGTATTTTAAAATCCCATGAGAATGCTCTATCTAAGGAAACGAATGTGGTTTCTGGTCTGGGTTCTTTAGCTCTTGTCTCCAAAGGAAAAAGTTCGGTTGAAGAAGAAGAGGAATTAGATCTTGCAAATTATGATCTAACCGGAGAAGAATACACCATGATGGTGTCCAATCCCAGAAAATTCATTAAGAAGAAATTCCCAGCCAACAAGAACTGAAACTGGCAGGGTAGTTACAGCGTCGAAAGGATCAAGGAGAAACCGAAGATGGGGTCAAAATATGAAGAGTCAAAGAAGGTAGCTAAAGTTGGAGGAGACTCAGGATTCGACTGCCATTACTGTGGAGGCAAAAATCATTTTGCTAAAGACTGTATGTTGAGAAAGAAAGAAGAAAAGACAAGCGAAGAAGATGAGGAAGCGAGCCTCCTGAGAAGATTGGAGGAAATAAAGAAAAGAAAGTATGGTGCTAATAACTCTACCATGAATGCTTTAATTGTGTAGGGTACAAACAACAGTGATGAGTTTGGTGGTGTGGAGGTCTGGTCCACAGATTATGAGGATGATGAAGTTAGGAAGTCCATTCACGAAAAAGCTATGTTGGCGAAAGCAGATCATGCAACAGGAAGATGCTTTGTAGTGACCGAGGGTGTGTCCCAAATGAGAGGATACACAAATGATGGGGGAGTTGAAGAGGAAAGGGAGCGAGAGGACAGATGTTTTGCGGCCAAGCCTGTTAGTGCTTAGATCAACGAATGTGATGAGTTGATAAAAAAGGTACAAAATATTCTTGCTTCTCTAAAAATACCTGTTAATGATTATGAAAAGGAATTACATAAATTAAAGTCAAAATTCTCAAGCATAAGTAGCAGTCTCACCCAAACCCGTGTCACAAATTCTAACCTAACTGATCAAATCAGCAGGATTTCTTCAAAGAGTGAGGAACGAAGAATGTGGATCGAGCAAAAGGAAAAGGAGTTAATTAGATCTAAAGATGATTCTATTTATTTGCAAAGAGACAATCTTAAACTTCTTAAACAGCGAAATGTGTTTTGTTTAATTGCTAAGAGACTCTAATTTAACATTGTAACGACCGAAAAATTTCAACCAATTTAAACTTTTCGAAAACAACCCGATTTCATTAAATTATTACAAAAAGGTTTTCAATACAATTAATTTAGAGTATTCCCAGAATCACATCACAACATAAACATGAGGAGCGGTACGATCATGCCTTTGCCTTGCCACGGTCTCCTGAAGAACCTGAAAAACATTAAACCACAACTGTAAGCCCGAAAGCTTAGTGAGATATCCCCAAAATACCAACCACATATACCATACACGCATAACATGCCATATCATATCCGATCACAGAACAACCATGCACTTTGGGTCTACTGTGTGACTGGTCCGCCGCACCGACCAACAGTCCACCTGGTCCACCCTCCGAGTCTAGCCATATACATCGAGTCTGCAGTGTGATTGGTCCGCCCGCTCCGGGC
Source organism: Lactuca serriola (assembly GCF_051521515.1). Taxonomy (NCBI): domain Eukaryota; kingdom Viridiplantae; phylum Streptophyta; class Magnoliopsida; order Asterales; family Asteraceae; genus Lactuca; species Lactuca serriola. The sequence continues at coordinate 133,126,141 of NC_136411.1, forward strand.
CTTCAATCCACCTGGTCCACTCTCTGAGTCTACAGTATGACTGGTCCGCCCGCACTGGGCCATCAGTCGGCCTGGTCCACTCTCCGAGCCTCGGCATGTCTGGTCCGCCCTCTTGGGGCCTACAGCATATCCGGACCGCTCGCTGGGCCTTCGGGACAACCGGTCCGCCCTGGGTATCTTGGCCTACAACACAAAGTAGGACCCGCCTCAACCCATCCCCAGTCCAATAACCATGTGCACATAAACATACAATCATATAACAATTCACAGTCAACAAGCCGATCTAGCAGATCACATAACATATCATCATCCTAACCAGGATACCGACCTAACAGGTCACTAGCATAGCACCACTCTACATAACAGATTACCGACCTTAACCAGGTCTCTAACATATACCATCCTAGCTACCAGGATGCAAACATATCAAAGCAATAACATAACAACAAATACCCGGATCTCAATCCGATAAAGGGCCGGCCTTGGTGCCTTAGACCTTGTTGATATAGTGAGGATAACTCACCTCGCACTGCCGTAACTCTGAACTGAAGAAGCAGATTCCCGAATCACCGCCTCACCGAAAATCCCGAACTAGCCATCATAGCATATATAATCATTAGGCTAAGCACAATACCCTTCAAAGGGTAAATTGACCAATTTACCCTTAACTCATTCCGGCCCAACATTGGATAAGCTCTCAAGCCCACTAATGGCCCAAAGTCCAAAAATCCGAAGCAAAGCCCATTATTGGCCCAATTTACTAAATTGGGCCCACCTCACCAAATGGGCCTAGACCCATGGTCCATAACAACTAATGGGTCCACAATACTCCATCCATAATGTCTAGTCACGACCCAAAATCCAACAGCCCAATCCCTAAGGCCCAAAATGAAAAACCCAACAGAGGGAGTATGTTGGGCGTACCTTCCTTGGTACACTGGGCGTACACGCTGATCCGCAACTGGGGATTGGAGCACTGACCCGCTACGCGGTGCGTACTCCTAAGTTACGCGAGGTGTAACTTCGCTGCTCATTAAGTCCACATAACTTCTTAATGGCTTAAGCTCTTAAGCCCAAACTTCAGATCCTTAGGCCAAATATGCCTAAGATTCATAGAGTCTCAAACTTTATCACTTGGGACGTCCATAAAGCTCTTAATCCATTAAGACCTACATATCTCACATATGGAACAACCACAGCCCTTGGGACCTCATTTTTCTCACTCAAGACCTCTCCAAAGGTCTGAAAGGACAGATAATCTCGACCAACTCAAAACATGCATCAAGATGAGGACTTTTGGGACAAGAATGATGTCAAAACTTCACAACACTTAGATCTATGCAATATAAATGACAAGCAAGAAGCTTTATACCTCAGATAGGCTCCAACGGATGATATCTTCCCAGATCTATAAGTTCCAGCCACTCAACTCCTTCTTTGACAACTTCCTATTTCTTCTTCTAGCCTCTCCTTTGCCAAAATAAGCTTTCCAAGGCCAAACACACCCAACAATGGAGGTGGAACGGCTATCTAGGGTTTCTTAGGTTAAGAGAGATCTTATGAAGGCTAGGGTATGAACCAACATGTTCCTTATATAGTGGCTGACCCTAATTTTAGGGTTTTAGAACTCTGAGAGTACGCTGGGGGTACTCAACCTTGCACCCGCGTCCAATTACACCCTTACGCTGGGCATAACCCAGCTTACGCTGGGCGTACTCGGCGTGTCCCCAAATTTCATATTTGGCCCTCTTTCCACTTTTCCCACAAGATGACCAAAATACCCTTCCTCTTAAATCCCGGGGACCCACAATTAAGTACTCTTAGGAACAGGGCGTTACAAACATCACTCAGTTGCATCTTGATTGTGAAATAGGGAAGAAGATACGTCGTATGATTTTACCCTTCCTTGAATTAAAAGAGGATGAAATCGACGTTGAAGCCTACAACTGTGAAAGTGTTGTATCTTCTGATGAAGTGTCTCCAGCGTATAAAATAGGTCTGGACAAAATTGAATACTACATAAAGTCCAAAGACCACAAGGACATGCTCAAAAATCTGTTAGACGAAATGATAGATTGAAATTGAGAGCCAAAACTATATAAAAATTTGACTCTTTGAATGCCAATTTAAGTTCAGAAAATAAAATTGATGTTGAAAATACATCTGAACTTAATGAGGATGATGATATGAGTGAAATCTTTGTAGAAGATTTGGTGGACTGTTCTGAATTAGCCAAAAAAGAACCCAAGTCACATAAGAACCTAATTTCTGAAAACTCTGTTGAGTTTGCTCGTTCGTCTACCGACAAATCCAAAGTTCTCACAACTAAAGCTGTTGTATACCAAAAGGTTCAAACTACCCCAAACCAAGTCTACACTGTACCGGGAGTCACTCCACAACAAACTGCAGAGCTAACAACTATGGTAGAAGAAGACAATGCTGGCGGATGTGACGAATTCTTCTGGTCAGCCCGAATAGACAACGCAAATGAGACTAAGGGTCTTTCTCAAAAAACCTCATGGAGAGTGAAAGGTAGATACATACCTGAATCACTAAATGAGCCTACAAAGTATGATGTGTCGAGCACAAGTGGAACGAAAACCCCTTTGGGTGAACCAATGCAAACCACAAGTGATACTTCTTCAGCAAAAAGTGAATGTTGTGCCCATACTTCGAAATGAAAGGCCAACATGATGGGTTTTGGTCCTAAGAACATCCTATGTGCTCATACAAACCCTAATGCTTGGATCTAGGTTTCTCTATTATACATGCAAGTTATCCAAGACTATAAACCCTAATTATAGCATACAAGTAATCATATTAACATGAGAATAGGTTTATAATATTACCTTGATTGTTATGTAGCAATAACAATCCCAAATCTCCTTGTATTGACTTTAGAAAGCTTAGAGTCACAATTGTCACTCCTCTACTGGTTCACAAACACCATAAGCAAGAGGACGAAAAGGAGAGAGGATGGAGGCTGCCCAAAACTGTCTACAAACCCTAGAGAAGTCTTAGCCACATTTTTGGGTCATAAGGGATCCATATATATAGGAGGCAATTAGGGTTATCTAATAAGGAAACCCTAATTTGGTTGCTTAAGCCCTAAGCAACCCATGGAGCCCTTTCCTTAAGGCCATGGACGATTTCATATGGGCTTCCCCCATAGAATTCGTCTACCTTATAATAAAAAGCAATCCATAGCCCAAATTGCAATTATCTTATAATTACAATTCTAGTCCCTTAAGTTTAATTAATCTCTTTTAGTCACAAAACTAACTACCAATTAATTATTGACTAATATTAATTAAACAATATGATTTCTCCTTTAATATATTATTCCCATAATATATTAATAAATCATATTTAATCCTTTCTCTCCATAATTCATCCTATCAAGTTGCTTTGGTGAAGGCAACCCAAAAGGACCATGCACCATCGGGTCAAGTACATACCAAAATAGTTATGGACTTAGACACTAATTCAACAGTCTCCCACTTGGATAAGTCTAATAACTATTATGCGTATGACTTCAGATCCTGATCTGCAATCGTAGCTTTCCAAATCCGCTGTCAACTCTGATCATATCAAATACGCGTGTCCTTTAGATAAGGGATCATATATTCCACCATTCTAGATATCATATGAGATATGATTTCAGATCATTCTCTTTGTACTATATCTCGATTCCCGATTTATGACGACTGACTAATTGAACAAATCAAATTAGCCCTAGCCCGGCCGAGCATTTACGTTTGTCATCACTAAATCATCCAGGGGCCCAAAGATATCGCTTTTATCCTACTTTGGATAAAAGGAACAGATAAACTTTGATACAATGCTTGCTTGCACTCACTCACCGAATTACACACAACAATATGTTTTATGACACCAAGTTACTAGTGCGTTTACATATTATCAATGTGCAATTGATTTGCAAGATACAACTCACACATCTCGGTTTCAAGAATATAAGATGTTATCGTCTCACCAATCACTCGTGATACAATTCATGGAGTGATCCAAGTGAGCGCGGGCTTAATCCAATGCTCAAACCATATTCATAAGTACTCATGAACGTTGCAGCAAACATTTGCTTATGTCTAATACTATTTTAGACAATCCACACACCAATTCAAGACAGTCTTCATTCATTTCTACTTCCAACATATGAACGACTGTGGCCCGTTCGAATAATTCGATTATTCTTAATAAATTCAATTATTCCGGAAGTCAAAACATGAAAATGTGAAACACAAGAATAGTACTAATCCCATATGGCCTCAAAACTTTGAGTATAAATAAAACTCCTTTTATTTATCACCACATCGATTACTCATTATTTGTCATTTCGGGTAATCAACTTCTTACTTGAATTACAACACTTGTCCCATGCTCCTAGCATGTACACAATGTTTACCTATGGTTCTTACTTTGTGAAATATATCAAATTTAGTACATTTCCAATCATTCTCATTTCACAACTCCAAATCCTTTTTCATAAGTGTAAGAATATCAAATTCTTGCTACTTATAGAATATGCTAGATTCTAACACCTTATGCAATGATCCTTTCGTAATGTCACTGCACCAAAGTCACAAAGACTATTGCCAATGATATTACAAAGTCCTCTATTGGGCATTGTTACAATATAATTCCTTAGATATGATGTCTCTCACTCAAAGTACATTCATTTGAACATCCTTTTGCATAAAAGTTTCTAATCTACACATAGATTTTCAATATTCAATTCCCAATATGGACACGTTTCCATATTTTCCATATGACAACTCATTCTTAATAGAATCTTATCTATTTGTAATAAAGTTGATATGGTCCATCCAATATGGAAACATTTCCATAATTTCCATATGACAACTCATTCTTAATAGAATCTTTTCTATTCATAATAATGTCGATATGGTCCATCCAATACCATGCTTCCAACTACTCACAAGCGACCAATCCTCGTCAAACTTTGGATTGTCCTTTGATAGTTGTTTAATTATTTTAGTCAAAACCAATTCTAGTCCCTTTTCCCTCTAAATGCACTCGACATTTGGAAAATTTTTGAATGGTCAAACATTAAATCATTTGCAATCGATCCTATACCCGAAGCATATGGGACACGATGCATAATATTTTATTTGCTATGTTCTCAAAATTCGAATTGTGAAGAGGAATGTCGTAATCATAATCGAAATTTTAAGAACACACTATGTACCCTTGACTAAATTTATTAACATTTCTCAACCTAATCCTTTAGATTTGAAATGAAGCATAATATTCTCTCCCTTAATTATAGCAAAACAACTATTCCATCCTTACAACTTTGCAAAGAATGACTCTTGTTTTCTATAATTAATATTGCCAACTTGCAACACTTTCCTTAATAATCATACAATCATAACATTTATGCTCCCACTATCATGATGATTATTATAAACATAACACTTATGCTCCCACTAGCTTTGACATGTATTCAGAAACAACTTAACTTTCAGAAAAACAATACTTGTTGAATTTCTTAAGTTCATGTTTCTAATACTTAGTGCTTTGATAATCTTTTATCAAGGCTTCTTGAACTTATACACCTTTGCCTTAGATAGTTCATATGTGTGTCTAAACAATTAAGACTAATTGCCAAACCTCACAATTCAAATCATGGAAAGGGATACCGTAACCATAATCGAATTCGAGAATGCAATTTTACAATCACTATCTTCTTAAAATATTTCTTAGTGAAAGCATTTCCTCACAATCATTTTCATGAAGGAGGAAATCTTATGACACTTAGATTTAAACAGTGTATGTGTTCCTATCCATTTGAATTTGTTATAACCAAAGTTTACGACAAATTCAAACTCATATGGATCGAACTTTCTTAATCTCGATTTCTTGCCTTATGGTAGCACAGCTGCCCACCATGTCTTCCAAGTAGTTAAGAAGCTCAACTTTTCTTATCAATGTACTTTCCATTGATCAAGGTCCTTGCCTTTTATGCATTCAAATGAGAACTCATAGGACTCACATGCATAATTAACTCAATTGGAACGACACAGAAACAAAATAATGTCAACACGATATGTTGTAAACCTCAACTCGTGTGCTAGTGATGATCAATAAGGTCTATTTGATTTGTTCTTGAAACCTTTCAAGACCAATAAGACTCCCACTGACTCCTTGACATATAAGAATCTCTTGTCAACAACCATTTCTTGACAAACAAATATTCAAGAGTTAGTGTAGCTTTTATCAAAACACTTCATAAATGGGTCCTAGTTGGTCTTTGTCTTATCCAAGACATCGCAACTTTCCACATTTGATGAATGTTATAAACCTTTGTAATTCTTGTCCACTCAATGTCACAATCTTAACTCTAAGACTTGTTTTGGAACGAAGCATGATTGACTTCTTGATTTAACCATTTCTTCAATCCTTGATTCTTCTTCTTAAACATACAATTGTACTAAGACTCACTTAGAGGATCAATTGAGATATGGTTCTTAATCATTAAGTTCTATCATAAAGCATAAAAGCTACTCTCCCTTCTTCTTAGAATGGAGAAACTTTTATCTTTCTGCCTACTTGATTCTTCTTATTTGTTTTGCTATTGATTTAAACCTTTTCAATCAATTCATAATTACACTTAATCTTGTAAGTATAATCATATTTACTAAACCTTTAGTAAATCATGACGAATATCATTGTTACTTTTATGGTGGACTTGATCAACACGCAACTTGTGTGCTCGATCTCCTAGTCCTTCACTTGACACTTTGTCAATGAATTAGTCTAATTTCCAAAATATGAAATTTCTCATTCATCGTGCAACCAAGTTGCATGATTCCAAGTTTCTGTCCAATTGAAACTTGGGCGATGAGAAACTCTCCCTATTTGGTAAACTCTCGACTTTCCATAAATAACATAATAAGAACCAAATCCATTATTGCTAATAATAGAAACATTCAAACATCAATTTTTCATATACGCCATTGCAAGGATAAATAAATAATATAAAATCAAAATTTATTTTATTGCGGAAAAATTGTCCTTACAATGCAATTCATTGAAAAACTATGCTAATACATTTTTCTTAGCAATCTAATTCTAACACTAAGTAGTAGCTCAAGAATCTAATCTTCTAGAAATGCGATCGAAATCCATTCTTTCACGGTTAGATTCTGCTCACTTCTTCCCTTAAGCTTCCTTTATTTTCTTCGATCCTACAAAACATCAATTGTAATCTTATCACATTATGTATTAAGAATCTAGAATAGAAGCTTAAAAGAGTTAGTTAATGGATTTTACCTATATTAGAGCCATACGTTTCGACTCTCCCATCTCTTAGATCTCTTAGGTAAATGGGGCAGCTTCGTCTCCAATGCCCCTTCTCTTGGCAATAAAAGCAAATTGACTCTTTTGGAACATGACATGGAACTACTTCGGACATTGCCTTTATCTTATGATCAAACTTTTCGATCATAGCATGTCTTTCGTTGCCATTGTCTATATCCATTGAGGTCTTAAAGGCAGATTCACCAATCAACTTTAATTTTCCATTGCGCCAAAACATTTCTGATTCAGCAGCAATAAGCATATAGGTGAGATCTATAAGGGTCATGTCGCGGTTCATCATATAGTACTCTCTTACGAACTCACTATATGAATTAGGAAGTGACTGATGAACCCAATCAACAGCCATTTTCTCACAGACAACGGATCCCAACATTCTTAACCTATCAATGTGTGACATCATCCCTAGGACGTGTGTACACACCGACTTTCCTTCTTTATTTTTACTTGCCAAAAGGGCTTGAGTGATCTTGAACTTTTCAAGCCTTTAAACTTGTGGGTTAGGGAGAATAATTGGAGGAGGAGGAGGAGGAAGTGAAGCATGATCTCTTGTTCCTCGATCGAATCGTGGAATATCATCTTCATATGGAATGCTTGTTCCACGGGATTTGAGAAGACCATAGTTGTCAAACTTTGACATCTACAAAACGGGAGAAAACGAATTCAAGTTAGTTGATTGATTGAGTCCTTAGCAAATCACCCAAATGAGATACTAAGGCTAGGACCCAACACAATATTCTACAACTCGGGAGAGGGATGTCGTAACCCTTATTGCAGAATATTTGAAGGTAAGTGAATGACGATTCACTAATTTCCACCATGAAAAACAAAAAAAGAAAATTAAGTTTTAAATCTATGAAAACTCCTAGATTTTATGAGATTCATTGAACATTTCAATGGCATGTTTAAATCTCGCTATGCCCCTCTTGTTTGTGACTGGGATGCCGAGGATCACAAAGCGGGTGTGAATAACCATGCAAACTTACATGGTGCCCTCACATGTTACAGTCGCCTATTCGATGTGCCGGTAAACCACACATGCTCCACCGAACTATGACAAACATTGAGTCACCCTTTTCTACCTTTGCTTAGAACCATTTAGTGTGCCGGTAAACCACACACGCTCCACTAACGTCTTCGCAAGGGCACAAAGTGTAATTTCATGGAATTGCATCAATTCACTTTTGCCTAAGTAACTAAGATTGGGAATTTTATGAAAACATTTAGTTACTTTAATAATTCATTATACTTATAATGGAAGGTTTCGTGAACCATCCAAATTCTGAGGTATTAAAAATATTAATTTAAATTGCAATTGAAAGAGGCTCACGACGTGAGCCATAGTGGTCATGTCGTGAGTAGGACCCTTGACTATTTGACCCGTGTTATCGGACCTCACGACGTGAGGCATAAGACCCCACGACGTGAGTCATGCCGGATGGTCCTAAACCCTAAAAATCGGGTATAAAACGAAATGACGAGGATAGGGTCGTCCATCCTTAGCCTCTTTCACTCCCAAGTCACTAAAAAACCCTAGATTCGACCTTCTTGAGCCCTTGAGCCATTGTTGTTTGTATTGGTGTGTTATAGTGGTGGATTTCCTTGAAGAAGATGAAGAAGAAGCTCTTGTGGAGGTTCCTTTGGACGAGATAATCTCCTCCTAGTGGCATTTCTGAGCTCATAAGCCTCTATAAGTCTCAAAGATTCCATCTTTCTCTTTTAATCTTGCTAGATCTAGGTTATGGTTACCTTCTTTGCATGGGATCTTGAGATATCATGCTTGAGGTCCATAAAGTTAGCAACTTTATGGACCATTGTTTGCCATGGTAGGACCTTTGGATCTGGATTTTGGTGCAAGTTTTAGACTCCAAATTTGAATCTTAATGTTTATACCCATCTTTTAACCTAACTAGTGTTTAAGTCATTGCTCCAAGTTTGTTTTTCTTGAATTCTCATTGGTCCTTTATGCCACATAATATTTGTTGTCCATAATATATATATATATATATATATATATATATATATATATATATATAACTTTTAAAAAGAATTTTTGTATTTTTTTTGTCGGAAATCGCAATCAAAATGTACAATTTGTAGTCCAAATATACGCTTTGAAAAAAAAATAAGAAAATCGTAGTTGACTTTAGAGAAAATCGCATATGGCCATATTCCATCTAGGATTACATATCTTCGAAAAATGAATAAATGAAAACAATAAAAGAGTTATAGGCAACATGAACAGAGTAATTGTGAAATTGTAGACTACTATGTATATTGGTTAAAAGTGGAAATATCATAATTTTTGGTTATGTTTAGAAATATGGCCAAGAAAATGGGTTATATTGATCTTTTTCCAAAGGAAAATTCATTTTATGATCTAGTAAATACATATACATAAAATCGAACTAGGTCTTGTAGCATTTTATGTTAGAACTTAAACACTTTTTCTATAATAAGAAATTTATTTTCTGGCCTGTCAATTGATTTTATAGACCTTGTGTAAAAATTAAAAATAACCTCTAAAATGTCAGATAAACAATGATTGGGTCACAAATGATGGATAATAACATGCTGACGACAAGTTAATAGAGTAACGACATATTAGCGACGACATGAGCTATATGTGGTCTACCCACCGCTACAAACATCCCCACCATTTATTATTATTTTTATAAGTTTTATAATATATCTTTATAAAACAAAGTAAAATAAAACAAAAAACAAGAAGGACGATTCTATCTTTTTATATTATTGAAATCAAATTCATTTGCGATGTCTGCGAATCAAACATAATATGAAATTGAATTTCAATTTCATTTTGTGTCAACCAAACAAAATTTGAAATTGAATTCTAATTTACGATCAAATTCTTTAAAAACATTATGCAAATCGAATGTAATTCTTTAAACTTCTACTAATTTTTTCTTAAAATGATTTTAGAAAAGAATAAATGCTATAACATGTTTAAAACGACTCTTTATTATTTTCATAAAACGCCAATATCATCTATAGGACGAATATGATCGATGTTTATAACAATTTTATAAAAGCTAAGACTAATTTATTTAGCTTTTAAAATAATATGAGGAAAAAAACAGCAGCTTTTATTTAAGATGATTCCGTGAAGAAAATAATCAACTCTGTAATATGGTTTAAAAAAGAAATTTACAATTAATTGGTCAAAAACTTAAAACATAATTGTAAAATAAAAACTTAAAATTTATTTGAATTTACACGCCCGGTGGGACTCGAACCCACAATCGCCTGATTAGAAGTCAGACGCCTTATCCATTAGGCCACGGGCGCTTTATGTTTGCTTTTTGCAGCTCAGTATATAAGAATAGAACAACATGTGATCAAAAAAATTTCATGTCTTTTAACACATATTCAACATAGGATCCGTTCTTTATTTGTATAAACATATTATGCTTCTTTTTTAAAAAAACTGAAAGTTGAGTGCTTTAGAGTAAAGTACACCCTTTTTCCATTCCAAAATCATGAAAGTGCATTTATTCGTAAAGCTAATAATACATATTATATTCTTCCAAGCTTACTTTTTAAGAAAAATATATGAAATCTTTAATATGTATGAATTGATGCACCTACGCTGCCGACAATACCAAGTGCCACCTCCTAAACAATGTCCACGTCAGCCAAGGAGATGCCAAGAGGAAAGAGACTCGGTAAGATTGTACCGAGCTCCACAGAAACATCGACATACCGAGGTGAAGGGGCGGTGTTTCTCACATTGTCAAGTTTCATGTCAGCCTCCAATCCATCCTTGCCGAGTCATTCTTTCTTTCATTTTAAAAAAATTATCAAGTAAAATGACATGTATAAAAAGAGTATATCCAAGATAACTTCCATTTTATGAGTTTTAACAAGATGATGATGAGTTTTGGAAAATAATATTTGCGACCCGAAGAAGATAAGACAAATGCCCCACAAGTTCTGATTTTTCAAAGTTGATTTTTGACTCTATTGTTAGTTGTCTATTTCGGCACAAAAAGTGAGAATTATCAATTTTCTTTGGTCCATCAGTTAATAAACATAATAGCGATGCAAATAAGCAATTAATAAAAAAATGTTTTTTTAGTATAATAGTCGTAAATGTTACTTGAGCGTTTTGGGGAGTGGGTTTAGCATTTTAGGTTATTTTGATTTTATATGCATAAAATTCCATTGCCTTAACCAAAATTGAAGTATTTTAAAAGAATTGACACCGGCATGAATAGGGAAGGAAAAAATCTTCATATCCGACGGGGAACCCGAACCCATACCCGTTTTGACTTGGGGATTATAATGGAGATGAGGAATCACCAAATAAAAAAGCGGGGATAGGGATGGTGACGTGGATACCCCTAAGCCCCGACCCAGGATCCGGTCCCAATAGATATTTATATATATAAATAATAAAATAAATATATTTATAGTAAAATTTACAATACCTAACATTTGATCCAAGTAACCCAACTAATTAGTAATTACTGGGTTGAAATTATATTTTTCCTTCTTCGGTTATCTAATTTAACTTCATATGTAATTACTTCTATTTGTTTATCAATTTTTGCCTCAAATATCACTTTGATAATTTTTCCGACTCAATTTTTCATGTATGTATTTAAATTTGGGTAAATAAGTTATTTATAGTGTTTATGCAATCTTTGAATATTTTTATGTTTTGTAAAATCTTCAAACTTATGTTGGTAAAATTTAAGTCTAAATTTTTTCTTTATATATAAGTTTTTATATTAAAATAGAAAAATAAAATTCTCAATTCCCCGTTGGAGATCCTTAGTCCTCGTTGGGGGTGGGGATGGAGATGCATTTATGTTCCCCGATGGGGATGGGGAAGGGGATTAGGGTCCCCGGTACTCCTCAACCCCGTTTCCATCTCTAAACATGAATGGCGTAACCTCATAAATGGTTAATGCAAGTCTGCAAAACCTATACGAAAGGTTTAATTATTCATATTGATATTCTTGTAAATGTTTGAGTGCAAATGTTTAACTATATTTTCGTACGTGCTTCAATATTGTCTAAAATATCATTTGATCCATGGTTATCAACCAACCCTATTGACCATCGGGCGGGGGTGAACTTTATAAATAAAATAAGGGATAGTTATCTCTTACTCCAACCCGACGACGCTATTTATAAATTCTTGTGTTGGGTCATGGTTGGAGCTGAATAATATAAATGGGTACCCATCATATTCATCCATATAATGCTAATTTCAAATATCCATCATGAAAATGACGATGTTGTGTTTCAAGTTGGAGGATACACGCTTCACTTTGGATGTGAGGGGTTTTACATTACATTCGGTTTACAGTTGATACTATTATATGGATGGATAAAAATGATACTTTTACGTTTAAGATGCAGTGCCTCCAAAAAAAAATCTTAATGATCACGTATATATTAGGGAGTCACTTTAGTTGTTTATGAGTTTGAAACTTTATGACATTTTTGATGAGGATGCTAATTGTGTGTATTATTTGCATGTTGGAATATAGTTTTAAGGGTAAATTACACCATTCGTCCCTTATGCATGTGCCCAAAAGCACGTTTAGTTCCTATTTTTAAAAATTAACTCGGACCGTCCCTGGTTTTGTTTTTTCTTGCACGCTTAGTCCCTATTGACATAAAATGACTATTTTGCCCTTAATAATTTGTTTTTTAATTTATTTATCAGTTTAAATTAATACAAAAAATAAAAAATAAAAAAATATTCTGTCCAAACCCACCCACCCCTCCTTTCCCTTCCCCAGATTCTATCCTTCTCTCTCACCTATTCATCTTCCTCTCTAATGATCGGCGCCCCTGAAATACTCCGACGAGATCATGAAACCATCCAACCTCAATGGATGATGTAGAACAAAAGCAACAGTAGAGAAAGAAAGAAGCTGGTGGCGGTTGAAATCTGTGTTTCAGATGGGAGTTTCATATCCAACAGAGATGGTGGTGTTTAGGGTGGTTTCCAGTAGAGAATTTATCCCTCTTTCTCCTCTAAACCCACCGATCAGAGGGAGAAAGAAAGTGATGGAAACAAAATCGATGAGAGGAAGAAGAAGAGAAAGAGGAGATCAAGGAGATCGGTTTTCCGGAACTGAAATAAAATCCTCCATGTGTTGCCTCAATCCACCACCGTCTTCCCCCGCAAGCCACTGACGTTGTAATCCATGGATTTGCACTTCGTGGATCTGCACTCCGCTGATATGAACGCTAGAGATCGTCTCTTCGAAGTCTTCTAGGTGGTGGTGCAGGAGACGTCTAGTTTAGAGATGAAGAAAGAGACAGAGTGGTTTAGCGAAGTCTGGTCGGAGGTGGAGGGGACGACGACGTCTGGTTGGAGAAGAACAATGTCTTCCCCATTTTGATTTTGCCCTAATTATGGATTGTTTGCATAATAATTGGTTTTTTTTATATATTTTTTGGGTTTTCTGGTAGTGATGATTGAGCGGTGATAGGTGGTGTTCGAAGGGGGTGGGGTGAGTTGAGAGCAGATTTTTGGTGGTGGTGGTTGTGCAAGTTTTCGATGGTGCTGCAGATTTCCGATGAGGGTGGTGGTTTAGTGTTCTTCAAAAAAAAGAAATAACATGTAAAAGTGTTTGATGGACCCATAACTTTAATTTAAATATTTTTTAATAACTAAAAATAATCAAAACTATTAAAAATTAATGAAAAAGAAATTGCAAAGGACATTTTGGTCATTTCAAGTCTCACAGGGGATAAAACATGCAAATTTAATCTAACGAGGGATGAAACATGCACCTTTCTATGATATAAGGGATGGTCCGAGTTAATTTTTTAAAATAGGGACTAAACGTGCTTTTGGACACATGTACGAGGGACGAATGGTGTAATTTACCCTAGTTTTAAACAGCATCAATGTAATTTGTTTGTTAAACCATGAGCCGATTTCGTTGCATACAGTTTCGATGCATGTAACGTGTATTGTTTTCATAATTTTTTTTGTTTTACTTTTGTTAAAGTTTTATTATAACGAATAATTTTGTTACGTAGGTGTAACACTCCGTTTTCACTTTTTGAGATATAAAATTATAAACCTTAGTTTATAAAAAAAATAATCTAAATGAAAATTGTAGTAGACGTCAATATGAACGCATGAATATAAAAAACGTCGAAAACAGAGTGCGTATACGAGAGTTATGATTTTAACAAGTTTTGGCGGATTTTATAAAATTCACGGCATTGAGGATTTGCCGCGGCGAGGTGCATTAAATGCACCTGACTCCACCAACCGACAATGCGTGCAAGCGAGAACAAGTTTGTCCGGGCGCGGACCATGACGTAAGCAATGTTTTACCGCCGTGCCATGGCGGCCATAATTCCTCTCCAATATCTCTTTCTCTCTCCCGAGATATAGGTCTCTCGTGATTCAGTTTCTCGTTTTGTAATATCATTAGCAAAACACTTGAAGTTTTGGAAGGATCCTTAGGAGAAGGATCAAGCGTCAAAGTTACGCTTGTCGTTTCTTGAGCTATTCGTCAGTCATGTAAGTCACACTTTCTCTTAATTATAACTTAACTAGGCGAATGTCTGCGCGTTGCGCAGAAGCATCTATATAACTGAAATTTTGACATGTTTTTTTTAAATATAATAATAATGTTATTGTTAAATTTGATATAATAAATCATATACTTTTGAAATATAATATATTGATTATTTTGAAGAGTAAATTACATGAATGGTCCCTATGGTTTGGGGTGATTTGTGTGTTTGGTCCATAACTTAGTTTTTTAACTCGGAAGGTCCCTACTATTTGTTTTTGTTATGTGCTTTGTTCCTACTGTTTGTTTTTGTTACGCGTTTGGTCTCTGTCTTATCTAAAAAGACTATTATTTAAATAGGGAAAAATTATGGGGTTGGTAATGTAAGGTGAATGGGTAGGGTTGGGGGTGTGTTTATTTAAATAAATTAGAAAATCAAGGGAAAAAATAGTCTTTTTAGATAAGACAGTGACCAAGTGTGTAACAAAAACAAATAGTATGGACCTTCTGAGTTAAAAAAAATAAGTCAACGACCAAACACGCAAATTACTCTTAACATAGAGACCATTCATGTAATTTACTCTATTTTGAATTATATGATAATATATAAATCTATTAAAACTACATAATCTCAATCTTTTAAGTGACCTCTACCCGCAGGTTATTCATGAATAAAACAAAATATAATATATAATTTAATGTTATTTATAGTTGTAGTTATTATTAATTCATTTTTAAAATTTATTTGTTTAACTTTTTAATTTCTATCATTGTAATTATTTAAAACATCCAACAATTTTTTTGGTTTTAAAGGTAACAATATAATTATTTATATAGAGTTATTTTTAACTATTGCTATTGTAAGTTACTTTGAGCTAATTATTTGAAAACTTTTAACGATTATAAAAATATCTTTATTAAATATTTTAATTAAATTGCTATTACAATTTAGTTTTTACATTTAGCACTACAATTTATTATTTTTAACTATTCACAAAATATTCTTTGGGTTTTTTAAGTGTAACTGAAATTTATATTGAAGTTGACCCTGTAATGTTATATTTAAATTAACAATTTAAGTATTTTGTCAATATTGTTCAAAAGTTATAGCTTTAAGTTGATAATGGTTTACATACAACAACATATTAAATCTAATAAATTAAGTATAATATGTTAAAAGTTAAAGACATAACTTTATAAGTAGAAGTAAAAATATTATTTTAATATTGAAATTTAGTTTATTTATAATTACACTTTAGGTTTGATACTTATTTAACCTTATTAACCAACTTATAATCATTATTAGAAAGACACTACAATTTATCACTTTTAACTATTTACAAAATATTCTTTAGGTTGTTTAAGTTGAACAAAAATTTATATTTAAGTTGATCCTGTAAGGTTATATTTAAATTAACAATTTAAGTATTTTATACAAATTGTTCAAAAGTTGTAGCTTTAAAATGATAATGGTTTACATACAACAACATATTAGACCTAATAAATTAAGTATAATATGTTAAAAGTTAAAAACATAACTTTATAAGTAGAAGAAAATATATTCTTTTAATATTGAAATTTAGTTTATATATGATTTGACTTTATGTTTTATATTTATTTAATCTTATTAACCAACCTATAATCATCATTAGAAAGAAATTGAAAAGTCATGGGAGTTTCAAATGAATGTGATGAAAGAAAATATGAATGAGAGTTTCAAATGAATGTGGTGAAAGAAAAAATGTTAGTTTTATAAGTAAACTAGGCGAATGCCCGCGCGTTGCGCAAAAACACCTATATAGTTGAAGTATTTATATGTTTTTTTTAAATATAGCAATAATGTTGTTAAATTTGATATAATAATTCGTATACTAAATTAGTATAATATATTGATTATTTTGAATTATATGATAATATATACATCTATTATAACTGCATAATCTCAATTATTTGAATGACTTCTATCTGCGAGTTACACATGAATCAAATTAAATATAACAGATGGTTTAATGTTATTTACAATTGTTGTTATTGTTAATTAATTTTTTTAAATTTATTTGATTAATGTTTTAATTTCTATCATTATAATTATTTAAAACATCAAACATGTTTTTTCGATTTTAAAGGGAACAGTATAATCGTTTATATAGAGTTATTTTTAACTACTCTTATTGTAAATTATTTTAAGCTACTTATTTGAAAATTTTAACGATTATAAAAATATATTTAAGAAATATTTTAGTTAAATTGAAATTACAATTTAGTTTTTGTATTTATCACTACAATTTATCACTTTTAACTATTTACAAAATAGTCTTTGGTTTTTTAAGTGGAACTGAAATTTATATTTAAGTTGACATTGTAATGTTATATTTAAATTAACAATCTAAGTACTTTCTCCAAACTGTTCAAAAGTTATAGCTTTAAACTGTTAATGGTTTACATACAACAACATATTAAATCTAATAAATTAAGTATGATATGTTAAAGCTTAAAGATATAACTTTATAAGTAGAAGTAAACATATTATTTTAAAATTGAAATTTAGTATATTTCTGATTACACTTTAGGTTTGATATTTATTTAACCTTATCAACTAACTTATAATCATTATTAGAAAGACATTACACTTAATCACTTTTAACTATTACAAAATATTCTTTGGGTTGTTTAAGTTAAACTAAAATTTATATTTAAGTTGACAATGTAATGTTATATTCAAATTAATAATTTAAATATTTTATACAAATTGTACCAAAATTGTATCTTTAAAATGATAATGGTTTACATTCAACAATGTATTAAAACTAATAAATTAAGTATAATATGTTAAAATTGAAAAAACATAACTTTATAAGTAGAAGTAAATATATTATTTTAACATTGAAATTTAGTTTATATATGATTACACTTTAGATTTGATATTTATTTAACCTTATTAACCAACTTATAATTATTATTAGAAAGAAGAGTAAATTACTGAAATCGTCCTATGGCTTAGTTAAAATTGCACGTTTGGTCCCTAATTTTTTTTTGCACTCGGATCGTCCCTGTGGTTTGATATTGTTGCGTTTTTCGTCACTATGGTTTGGTCAAAGTTAAATGTTTGGTCCCTAACTTTATGTATGTAAGGGAAAAAAAACGCAACAAAATCAAACCACATAGACGATCCGGGTGCAAAAAAAAGTTATGGACCAAACGTGCAATTTTGACCAAACCATAAGGACGATTTCTTTAATTTAATCTAGAAAGAAATTGAAAAGTCATGGGAGTTTCAAATGAATGTGGTGAAAAGAAAAATGTTTCCTTTATAATATAGTATGTCCATACAGTTCAAAAGTTGTAGTTTTGAACTGATAATGGTTTACATACAACAACATATTAAATCTAATAAATTAAGTATAATATGTTAAAAGTTAAAGACATAACTTAATAAGTAGAACTAAAAATATTATTTTAATATTGAAATTTGGTTTATTTTTTATTACACTTTAGGTTTGATACTTATTTATCCTTATTAACCAATTTATAATCATTATTAGAAAGACACTACAATTTATCATTTTTAACTATTTACAAAATATTTTTTTTGGGTTGTTTAAGTTGAACTAAATTTTATATTTAAGTTGATCTTGTAAGGTTATATTTAAATTAACAATTTAAGTATTTTATAGAAATTGATCAAAAGTTATAGTTTTAAAATGATAACAGTTTACATACATCACATTAGACCTATTAAATTAAGTATAATGTGTTAAAAGTTAAAAACAAACTTTATAAGTAGAAGAAAATACAATTTTTTAATATTGAAATTTAGTTTATATATGATTACACTTTAGGGTTGATATTTATTTAACTTTATTAACCAACTTATAATAATTATTAGAAAAAAATTGAAAAGTCATTGGAGTTTTAAATAAATGTGGTGAAAGGAAAAATTGCATGGGAGTTTCAAATGAATGTGGTTCAAGAAAAAATGCAAGCTTTATAAGTATAAAATGATAATGATATAAAGTATACCCATTGTCAATATTATAAACACATGTATTAGATTCAGGCCCGGTGATGAGCAAGGGCAAACTAGGCATAGGAACAGGGCCCAATGGGGCCTAATTTTTTTTATATATTATACTAAAATCAGGCCTAATGTCCAAGTCAACATCATTGACCAGCAAGAAAACGTGAGATGTACTGAGAATCCAAGCACGTATCGCAAGCCAAGAACGCGACAGAAGGCAAGAGCGATTGTCGATTGATAATCATCAATTTAATATTCAGCGGCTTTATTAGAATTTAGGTAAGGGTTTTAGTACTTTTACCCTCTGTTAATTGATTGTTAATCATTCATGTAAGGGATATGAATCAGAGTTAATGAATTAGGAACGAATGAATGTGTATCACTCATCAGAAAAGCCTGAAAAGGGTAACCTCAAAGTTGTTGGTTGGTATTTCTACATAATTCAGATTCGACTTTTGGTTTATATGATTTTTTTTTCGTTTTCCAGTGAAACAAGAATGAATGTTTCTGGCTATCTTGCAAAACTTTTACTCAGAGTCTTCAGGTAATTCTTAATTCCTTTACAATTAAAAATCAAATTTATATTTATTAAAATTGGGAATCGATTGATTGTGTTCCCCTTGTTAGGTTAATTGTTTCAATTGCTTTGGTTGCACACGTCATTATCTATTGATCGACCCTTCATTTTCTCCATTCCTGAATGAGGTTTTCATAAAGTTGGATGACATTTGGGGTAATTTATGGTTCCTATTACATATGTGAGTGAAGAAACACATTAATGTTGTTACATTGACCAAATTATCCTTCCTTCACCAGGTCTTTTGGGCACTGCAACCTTTGCATTTTTCTGCTTCTACCTTTGCTCACAGTTATTGTTGGGGGGTAATGATGCTTAGTCTCAGACTAGGGTTTATCATTATCCATCCAATGAAGTAAAATTACCTTTCTATCTATTTATTTTTTTTGTTTAATCGTGACTTGTGAATGAATATCAAGTTAAATAACCTTCTTTCCAGGTGGGGATGTACTCTCATTTGATAGTCGTTTCCATAGTTATTTATTAGCTAGGGTATTTGTAACACCCGACTTTTAACACAACGTACACCCAAAAAATTTTAAATCCAAAAATTTAAGGCTAACTCTTTCTTGTCTTCAAAAAAGTATCAAAATGCATTTATATAACCTATCACTTTTGCAATTCAAGATCGACTCATCGAAGGGAAAAGTGAGAGTATCAAAATGCAGTTATATGAGCATCGACTTGATAATTTGCCTAGTGAGAAAGCTAGGAAAAGAACCAACAGGCATAAAAACTCACTCTCTTGGGGCAGCAGAGGAAGGCAAGATTTCTGAGGAGTTTCAAATCTCTAAAAAAAAACTTTTTAAAAAAACACATTGGTGTACACTTACATTAACAATCCAATACAAATAGTTATCACCAGGATCGATTTAAAAGAAATTTAAAATACAATGATCTGGTCCATGTATCGCAATCTTTCTTCTTCAATTCTCTACTTTTTAAATAAATTTACCTGTGAAACACACGTTATAAAAGGATAAGCTACAAAGAGCTTAGTGAATAATCCTTAACAATGATACACAAAATAATCATGATATAAGAATACACTACTCATCGGTGTATAGTTTGTCAAGACTCATTTATCAACTAATGACTCATAATCTAGTCATTTACTCTAATAACAATAGTAATGGACTTACAACTTCTCAAGTTTCCATTAGACTCTCACAAGATACACATTCTTGTTATCATTCTTCAGTTTCTCTATACACTTATTCTCATTTTCTCTTTCTACTCTTTCTCTCTATATACACATTCTCTTTCCCTTTTTATTCTCTTATTCTCTCTAGTCTTTTTCTACACTTATTCTCCGTCTTTCCCTATACTCTCCTTATCTAAATATCTATACTCATACTCTATATATCTCTATATCTCTATCTCCACCTCCTCATTTATCTTCATCTCTCATTTTATCTCTCTACGTATTTTTATGTATATCTCTTCCTATATATCTATCTATATCTCTCCTTTATATATCTCTACCTCCCTCTGTCTCTACATTTATATCTTTCTTTATCTCTCTCTCTCTCTCTCTGCATATTTATCTCCATCTATGCATCTCTATCTACATCTCTCTTTCTATCCATGTATCTGTTGGATAAGGTGTCTAAGTCCATAACTATTTCTGGTATGTACTTGACCCGACCCGGCATGGTCCATTTGGGTTGCATGGCACCATGAAATTGGATAGACTAAATGAGAGAAATAACACTTGTGGTTATTAATATATTATAAGTTCTAATATATTAATAATATTATTTAATTAGTTTGATCAAGAATTAATTTTAGAATTAATTAAGTGATCAAAAGATAACTAATTAAATATATGGGTTGATTGTGTAAATCATCCATTGATGGGTTTTAGTCATAAGACATCCTATGTGCTCATACAAACCCTAAAGCTCGGATCTAGGTTTCTCTATTGAACATACTTTGAATCCAAGACTTTGAAACCTAATACTAGCATATGGAAATCAGAATTCACATGTAAATAGGTTTAAGAACATACCTTGATTGTTTTATAGCAATAACAATCCAATTCCTCCTTGAATTGACCTTGGAAAGCAAAGAGTCACAAGTGTCACTCCTCTAATGGCTTACAAACACCATAAGCAAGTGGAGAAGGTATATAGAGAGAGGAGAGAGGTTAGAATTCGTATTTGGGACTTCTTGGGAAGGGATACACGAATTCATGACCTTGGGGTTGTTTATATAGGTGTAGAGATAGGGTTTCAGTCATTATCCTTATCTAGTTGATTATCCATTAAGCAACCAATAAGATAATCCTTGAATCCTTATCATACTCGAATTCTAAGGCTTTCCAACCTTAAATTCGTCCACCACACTTATAAGATAATCCTTACCTTATTTTGTAACTATCACATAATTACAAATCAGCCCCTCTAGTTTAATTAATTACATTTGATCACAAAACTAATTCTTAATTAATTATCGACTAATATTAATTAAACAAATATGATTTCTCCTTTAATATATTATTCTTATAACATATTAACAAATCATAATAACCTCTTTTTCTATTTATTTCTCCAATCAAGTTGCTTTGGTGAAGGCAACCCAAAAGGACCATGCACCATCGGGTCAAGTACATACCAAAATAGTTATGGACTTAGACACTAATCCAACAGTCTCCCACTTGGATAAGTCTAATAACTATTCTGCGTATGACTTCGGATCCCGATCTGCAATCGTAGCTTTCCAAAGCCGCTGTCAACTCTGATCATATCAAATACGCGTGTCCTTAGATAAGGGATCATATATTCCTCCATTCTAGATATCATATGAGATATGATTTCTAATCATTCTCTTTGTACTATATCTCGATTTCCGATTTATGACGACAGACTAATTGAACAAATCAAATTAGCCCTAGCCCGGCCGAGCATTTACGTTTGTCATCACTAAACCATCGAGGGGCCCAAAGATATCGCTTTTATCCTACTTTGAATAAAAGGAACGGATAAACTTTGATACAATGCTTGCTTGTACTCACGCACCGAATCACACACAACAATATGTTTTATAACACCAAGTTACTGGTGCGTTTACATATTATCAATGTGCAACCGATTCGCAAGATACAACTCACACATCTTGGTTTCAAGAATATAAGATGTTATCGTCTCACCAATCACTCGTGATATAATCCATGGAGTGATCCAAGTGAGCGTGGGTTTAATCCAATGCTCAAATCATATTCATAAGCACTCATGAACGTTGCAGCAAACATTTGCTTATGTCTAATGCTCTTTAGACAATCCACACACCAATTCACGACAGTCTTCATTCATATCTACTTCCAACATATGAACGACTGTGGCCCGTTTGAATAATTCGATTATTCTTAATAAACTCAATTATTCTGGAAGTCAAAACATGCAAATGTGAAACACAAGAATAATACTAATCCCATATGGTCTCAATCTTTGAGTATAAATAAAACACCTTTTATTTATCACCATATTGATTACTCATTATTTGTCGTTTCGGGTAATCAACTTCTTACTTGAATTCCAACACTTGTCTCATGCTCCTAGCATGCACACAATGTTTACCTATGGTTCTTACTTTGTGAAATAGATCACATTGAACACATTTCCAATCCTTCTCATTTCACAACTCCAAATCCGTTCTTCATAAGTTAAAGAATATCAAATTCTTGCTACTTATAAAATATGCTAGATTCTAACATTTCATGCAATGATCTCTTTTGTAATGTCACTGCACCAAAGTCACAAAGACTATTGCCAATGATATTACAAAGTCTTCTATCGGAGATTGTTACAAGACAATTCCATAGATGTGATGTCTCTCACTCAAAGTACTTTCTTTGAACATCCTTTTGCATAGAAGTTTCTAATCTAGTCATAGATTTCTCAATATTCAATTCCCAATATGGACACACTTCCATATGTTCCATATGACAACTCATTCTTAATAGAATCTTATCTATTCATAATGATGTCGATATGGTCCATCCAATATGGAAACATTTCCATATTTTCCAATACTATACTTCCAACTACTCACAAGCGACCAATCCTCGTCGAACTTGGATTGTCCTTTGATAGTTGTTTGATTATTTTAGTCAAAACCAATTCTAGTCCCTTTTTCCCTCTAAATGCGCTCGACATTTGGAAAATTTTAGAATGGTCAAACATTAAAGCATTTGCAATCGATCCTATACCCGAAGCGTATGGGACACGACGCATAATGTTTTATTTGCTATGTTCTCAAAATTCGAATAGTGAAGAGGGATGCCGTAATCATAATCGAAATTTTAAGAACACACTTTGTACCCTTGACTAAATTTATTAACATTTCTCAACCTAATCCTTTAGATTTGAAATGAAGCATAATATTCTCTCCCTTAATTATAGCAAAACAACTCTTCAACTATTGCGACTTTGCAAAGTATGACTCTTGTATTCTATAATTAATATTGCCAATCTTGCAATACGTGCCTTAATAATCATACAATCAAAACTTTTATGCTCCCACTATCTTGATGATTATTATAAAACATAACACTTATGCTCCCACTAGCTTCGACATGTATTTATAAACATCTTAACTTTCAGAAAACAATACTTATTGAATTTCTTAAGTTCATGTTTCTAATACTTAGTGCTTTGATAATCTTTTATCAATGCTTCTTGAACTTATACACCTTTGCCTTCGATAGTTCATATGTGTGTCTAAACAATTAAGACTAATTGCCAAACCTCACAATTCAAATTATGGAAAGGGATGCCGTAACCATGATTGAATTTGAGAATGCAATTTTACAATCACTATCTTCTTAAAATCTCTCTTAGTGAAAGCATTTCTTCACAATCATTTTCATGAAGGAGGAAATCTTATGACACTTAGATTTTAAACGGTGTAAATGTTCCTATCCATGTGAATTTGTCAAAACCAAAGTTTACGACAAATTCAGACTCTTATGGATCGAACTTTCTTGATCTCGATTTCTTGCCTTTATGGTAGCACAGCTGCCCACCATGTCTTCCAAGTAGTTAAGCAGCTCACCCATTCCTATCAATGTACCTTTCATTGATTAAAGTGCTTTGCCTTTTATGCGTTCAAAATGAGAACTCACAGAACTCACATGCATGATTAACTCGATTGGATTGGCACAGAATCAAAATAATGTCAACACGATAGGTTGTAAACCTCAACTTGTGTGCTAGTGATGATCGATAAGGTTTATTTGATTTGTTCTTGAAACCTTTCAAGACCATTAAGACTCCCACTGACTCCTTGACATATAAGATTCTCTTGTCAAAAACCATTTCTTGACAAACAAATATTCAAGAGTTAGTGTAGCTTTTATCAAAACTCTTCATAAATTGGTCCTAGTTGGTCTTTGTCTTATCCAAGACATCACAACTTACCACATTTAATGAATGTTTTAAACCTTCTTAATACTTTTCACTCATTGTCACAATCTTAACTTTAAGACTTGTTTTGGAACGAAGTATGATTGACTTATTGATTTAACCATTTCTTCAATTCTTGATTCCTCTTCTTAGACATTCAATTGTACTAAGACTCACTTAGAGGATCAATTGAGATATGGTTCTTAATCATTAAGACCTATCATAAAGCATAAAAGGTACTCTCCCTTCTTCTTAGAATGGAAAAACTTTTATCTTTCTGCCTACTTGATTCTTCTTATTCGTTCTACTATTGATCTAAACCCTTTAATCAATTTAGAATTACACTTAATCTTGTAAGTATAATCATATTTACTAAGCCTTTAGTAAGTCATGACGAATATCTTTGTTATTCTTATGGTGAACTTGATCAACACGCTACTTTGTGTACTTGATCTCCTAGTCCTTCACTTGACACTTTGTCAACGAATTGGTCTATTTTCCAAATATGAATTTCTCATTCATCATGCAACCAAGTTGCATGATTCCAAATTTCTGTCCGATTGAAACTTTGGGCGATGAGAAACTCTCCCTATTTGGTAAATTCTTGACATTTCCATAAATAACATAAACAAGAATCATATCCATTCGTTGTAGAAATATTCAAACATCGATTCTCATAATGATTTCATTGTAAGGAAATAAATAAGTCAAACAAAAATTTATTTTATTTACAAAAGCAGCGGAAAAAATTTGTCCTTACAATGCAAAATCCATTGAAAACTATGTACAGAAGAAAATTTCTAACAACTCTATCATAACTTTCTAAGCTCAAAATCTAATCTCCAAGTCCATGCGATCGAGATCCATCTCTTGTGATTAGATTCATCTTGCTCTCTTATCAAGCTTCCTTTCTTTTCACCGACCCTACAAAACACTCAAATGTAATCTTATTACATCATGTATTAAGAATCAATGAATAGGAACTTAATGGAGTTAGATAGTGGATTTTTACCTAAAGCGCAGTCATACCTTTGACTCTCCCATCTCTTAGATCTCTTAGGTAATTAGGGCAACTTCGTCTCCAATGCCCCTTCTCTTGGCAATAAAAGCAAATTGACTCTTTTGGAACAACACATGGAAATACTTCAGACATCGCCTTTCTCTTATGATCAAACTTTTCGATCATTGCATGTCTTTCATTGCCATTGTCTATATCCATAGAGGTCTTGAAGGCAGATTCACCAATCAACTTTGCTTTTCTATTGCGCCAAACCATTTCTGATTCGGCAGCAATAAGCATATAGGTGAGATCTACAAGGGTCACGTTGTGGTCCGTCATATAGTACTCTCTTACAAACTCACTATATGAGTTGGGAAGTGACTGAAGAACCCAATCAACATCCATCTCTTCACTAACAACAGATCCCATCATTCTTAGTCTATCAATGCGCGACTTCATCCCTAGGACGTGTGCACACACTGACTTTCCTTCTTTATGTTTACTTGCCAAAAGGGCTTGAGTGATATTGAACCTTTCAATTTTACAATCTTGTGGGTTAGGGAGAATAATTGGAGGAGGAGGAGGAAGTGAAGCATGATTTCTTGATCCTCGATCGAATCGTGGAATATCATCTTCATGTGGAAAGCTTGTTCCACGGGATTTGGGAAAACCATAGTTGTCGAACTTTGACATCTACAATACGGGAGAAAACGAATTCAAGTTAGTTGATAGATTGAGTCCTTAGTAAATCACCCAAATGAGATACTAAGGCTAGGACCCAACACAATATTCTACAACTCGGGAGAGGGATGCCGTAACCCTAATTGCAGAATATTTGAAGGTAAGTGAATGACGATTCACTAATTTCCACCATGAAAAACGAAAAAGAATTTTAAGTTTTAAATCTATGAAAACTCCTAGATCCTTTGAGATACATTGAACTTTCAATGGCATGTTTATATCTCGATATGCCCCTCTTGTTTGTGACTGGGATGCCGAGGATCACAAAGCGGGTGTGAATAACCATGCAAACTACATGGTGCCCTCACGTGTTACAGTCACCTATTCGATGTGCCGGTAAACCACACACGCTCCACCGAACTATGACAAACATTGAGTCACCCTTTGCTACCTTTGCTTAGACCCATTTAGTGTGCCGGTTAACCACACACGCTCCACTAACGTCTTCGCAAGGGCACAAAGTGTAATTTCATGGAATTGCATCAATTCACTTTTGCCTAAGTAACTAAGATTGGGAATTTTATAAAACATTTAGTTACTTGATAATTCATTATACTTATAATGGAAGGTTTCGTCCTATCCTACCCGTTCGGCTAACGACTCTCCACTAGTCAAGAGTGCGGTGGGTAAGAGTGGATACCCATTCAATCGCCATTTTATAGGCAATTTCCTTAAACACCCCTTATAGACCAGCTTCGTGAATGAGGCCTACTAACGGTAAGACTGACTTTTAGTTATACATATATATAATGTTAGACTTTTAATGTTATATATAGTATAGGGTGTATTTTATAACTTTTAAAATACCATGTGGTTAAATTTAATAATTATACCTTTAATTCAATTAAATTGTATGGATTTATTAAACCTCTTTAATTAAACATCTTGATTAGTTAATAAAACCATAAGGGTGTGATTTGAACTTTTTCAAAACTATACTTGAGTTTTAGAATTTAACATTCCTAATTAAACATTTAATCAACTTTTAAATTCCAAAACTTGAGGGCAAGTTTTGAAACATTTCAACACATTAGGGTTTAGAATTTAAATATGCATCAAAATTAAACTATTTAATCAAAATTTAAATTCCAAAACTTGAGGGCAAGTTTTGAAACCTTTTTTTGAAAACATTAGGGTTTCAACTATTTAAATTTCAAAACAACAAAACTTTTGGGGTTCAAATTTAAACTATAAAACCTAAAGGGCCAAATATGAAACTTTTCACAACAACAAGGATCAAATAACAAATAATTCAAATTAACATTTAATCACATAATTATCCATATTTGATTTATTTAATGATTTCTTGCAAAACAATTTATCAATTTACTCAAAATAATTAATCAATTATCTTATAAGGAAACAATTATCTTATTAATTGATAAATATCTTCAATTAGATTAAAATTATAGTCAAATATATCATATAATCGGATTAATATTAATCTAACATGATAAGGTAATTATCCCAATGCAAAAACAGCAAGAAATCCCGAGATAAGCACTGTCTGACGAGTTGACTCGTCGAGTCAAGCCTGGACTCGTCGAGTCACCTTGGACTTGGCGAGTTCAGCTATGGACTCGGCGAGTCCAGCCTCCAAAATACCAAAAATCGAATTTTTCAGATATATCAAGCATTAATACAATAGAAACCAATCATGGCTCTGATACCACTGATGGGTTTTAGTCATAAGACATCCTATGTGCTCATACAAACCCTAAAGCTCGGATCTAGGTTTCTCTATTGAACATACTTTGAATCCAAGACTTTGAAACCTAATACTAGCATATGGAAATCAGAATTCACATGTAAATAGGTTTAAGAACATACCTTGATTGTTATATAGCAATAACAATCCAATTCCTCCTTGAATTGACCTTGGAAAGCAAAGAGTCACAAGTGTCACTCCTCTAATGGCTTACAAACACCATAAGCAAGTGGAGAAGGTATATAGAGAGAGGAGAGAGGTTAGAATTCGTATTTGGGACTTCTTGGGAAGGGATACACGAATTCATGACCTTGGGGTTGTTTATATAGGTGTAGAGATAGGGTTTCAGTCATTATCCTTATCTAGTTGATTATCCATTAAGCAACCAATAAGATAATCCTTGAATCCTTATCATACTCGAATTCTAAGGCTTTCCAACCTTAAATTCGTCCACCACACTTATAAGATAATCCTTACCTTATTTTGTAACTATCACATAATTACAAATCAGCCCCTCTAGTTTAATTAATTACATTTGATCACAAAACTAATTCTTAATTAATTATCGACTAATATTAATTAAACAAATATGATTTCTCCTTTAATATATTATTCTTATAACATATTAACAAATCATAATAACCTCTCTTTCTATTTATTTCTCCAATCAAGTTGCTTTGGTGAAGGCAACCCAAAAGGACCATGCACCATCGGGTCAAGTACATACCAAAATAGTTATGGACTTAGACACTAATCCAACATCCATAACTTATATAGTGGGCTAAGAGGCTCCATGGATAATCAAGTTGGGTTAAACCCATTGGATGCTCCATGGAGGCTCCATGGGAGTTACAAACCCATGGGTCATGGAAATGAAGAGTCATGGCACATTAGGGTTTACATGGTGTAACCCTAGATGTGTCAACACTATATAAAGCTCATGTGTTCTCCCAAAATCGGCACTACTAGTGAAACAAGAGGGCTTGGCCAATTTTAGTGTGTTTTACTTTCTCTCCAAGTTTACTCCATAGCATTTGGTGTTGTGTGAAGCATTTGAGGCATAACACTTGGGGTGCTAGGCTCACAAGGTTTCAAGGAACATTCACAACAACAAGGTATGTAGTTCTATCTATTATTTAAGTTAAAATTGTTCCCCGTGTATGCTAGATAGGATCATAGCCTTGGAAATCAACTTTGCATGATAATTAGACAAACATAGATCCAAGGTTATTAGGGTTGCATGTACACTTAGGAAGTGTTAGAATGCTCAAAACTCATCAGTTGTATCAGAGCCTAGGCTTGTTTGTTTGTTATTTGTGCTAAAAAGTTGAAAAAAGTCGAAAAACTTGTTGTCTGCCTAATGAACTCGCCGAGTCCATGGGGGGACTCGCCGAGTTCATGTGTATCTTCAACCTACTCGCCGAGTAGGTTCATGTACTCGGCGAGTAGGAGCGACAAAGTCCAGATTTTCGACCTTTGTTGTTGGAAATGGACTAGAAACATTACCCTAAACTGTTTTGGTGTTATTAAACTTGTTTTAGATGGTGTAATGTTTGTTCTAATCCATTTACAATGGCAAATATCAATTTTCATGATTATATGTGTTCATATGGTTTTGAAATTTTGATATGGATATTTATGTTCTTGATCTTATGAATTTAGATGATCATATGAATTACTTGTAACCTACTTGGTAGTTTAATTCTTGATCATAATGTGTTTTAATGGAGTCCATAACTTGTCCTCAAGTTATGGAAATCCAAGAGTCACCCTTGAATTAAAACCATTAAAAGAACACAAGAGTTAGAAAAATGAAGAGTCTTCATTTTTAATACTCTAATTAACTCATAAGTTACAAGAAATGAAAAGTTTTGAAAGTTTACAAAACTTGCCCTCAAGTTTTGGAACAAGTAAAGTCTTGATTAAATCTTTAGTTCCAACCCTTAGATTTTTAAAAGTTAAAATTCTACCCTTATACTTATAGTATTATGATTTAATAATTATATATATATATATATATATATATATATATATATATATATATATATATATGTATGTATAAGATTAAAGTCGTTTTACCGCTAGTACGCCTCATTCACGAAGCCGGTCTATAAGGTGGGTATAAGGTTGTTGCCTATAAAATGGCAACTTAATGGGTGTCCACTCTCACCCACCGCTTGCTTGACTGGTGGAGGGTCGTCAGCCGAACGGGTAAAACAAGGACTTATAAATTCTCATTAAAAGTATAATGATTATTATAAATTAACTAAATGTTTTATAAATTCCCAATCTTAGTTACTTTAGGAAAAATGTGAATAAGGTGCTAATCCATGAAATTACACTTTGCACTTTGTCTAAGTCGTTGGTGGAGCGTGTGTGGTTTACCGGCACACTAACTTGGACTTAACAAGGAAGGCAAAGGGTGACTTAAGGTTTTTCATGAGGTCGGAAGGAGCACGTGTGGTTTACCGGCACTACGATTAAGTGAAAAACATTAAGGGTACCAAGTAATTTGCATGGTTACTTCACACCTTGTTTTGTGATCCTCGGTATCCCAGTCACAAAACATGAAGGGCACACTCGAGATTGAAACATGCCATTGAAAAGTTCAATGAATCTCAAAGAATCTAGGAATTTCTAAAAGCCAAATAAAACCTAATAATTTATATTTCGTTTTCATGGTGGAAATTGGTGAATCGTCATTCTCCTACCTTTCAAATATGTTATAACTTGGATTACGGCATCCCTCTTCTAGGTTATGATATATTGTGATTGGATCCTAGCCTTAATATTACATTTGGGTGTTTTATTAAGGACTATCTCTATATCTAAACTAAACTTATCTTTCTTCTCTTCAGATGTCTTCCAATAATTCTACTCCTGGCTCAAACCCTACTGGCTCCTTCTCTCTCATGAATCTTTGTGGGAGAGTCATCTTTGATGGATCTAACTTTACTGATTGGATCAGAAACACCAGGATGGTCACTCGTTATGAGAACAAGGAATATGTTCTTGACAAGGAGCTCAAGGTGCCGGAGCCAACTGCTACTCCTGAGGAGCTTGCTGAATATGAGGTTCATGAAAGAGATGCTACCAAAGTGGCATGCATCATGATGGCCACCATGACAGCCGAGCTCTAAAAGTCCTATGAGGACTACTATTCTTTTGAGATGCACCGGGGTTTGATGGACCGCTACCATCAGAGTGCTCGTCAAGAGCGATATGAAATCATCTCCTCTATGATCACAACCCGAATGAAAGATGTCGAACCCATCACAAGCCACATGCAGAAAATGCAAAGGTATGTGGATCGATTGATGAAGTTGAATGTGAACTTCCCTGAGGAGTTAGCAATAGATATTATTTTGCACTCCTTACCTTTGTGTTATGATCAATTCCGCATGACATGCCACATGAATAAGGAGGAAGTTACACTGAGCAAACTTCAGGGACTCATAAAGACCGCATAATCAGGTCTTAAAGGTAAGTCGGTTGTGACCACTCCTGCTACTACTCCAAACTCAGCACTTGTCCTGGTAATCGGGAAAGGTAGAGGGAAGAAGAGAAAGAACCCTTCGAAGGATACCAAGGGTAAGACCCTTGATGGCTCCTCTTCTAGCGGAACCAAGAAAGGTTTCGTTACACCTTCTTCTGATCCCAAAGAGGCTGAATGCTTCTATTGCCACGAAAAGGCGCACTAGAAGCGTAACTGTCCAAAGTACCAGCAAGATTTGAAGGATGAGAAAGTTAAACCCAACCATGCAGGTATTTACACTATATCATCTAATAATACACTCTATTCTAACTCTTGGGTCCTTGATACCGGTTGCGGTATTCATATTTGTTCTGAAATGCAGGGACTAAGAAGAAGTGAGAATGTGGAGCATGGAAAGATAAACTTAATCATGGGGAATAGGAAAGTTTCACCTGTCACCAAGATTGGAGTTTATACTTTGTTGCTTAGTAGTGGATTTACTTTAGATTTGAATAAATGTTGTTACTAGCCAAAAATGGCAAGAAATGTTATTTCCCTTCATGCTTTGTATAAACAAGGTTTTACCTTTTCTTTTGATAATGAAACTGGTGGAATAAATGCTTTCTTTAATAATGTGTTTTATTTTAAAGCATTACCTTGTGATGGTGTGTATGAAGCTGTGTCTGTTGTAGATAACTTAGGAAATAATGTAATGTGTATTGATTCTACTAATGATAATAACTTGGATAAAGCATCATTATGGCATTGTCGTCTTGGACATATAAGCAAGAAACACATAGGCCAACTCCAAAAGGATGGAGTCTTGGAGTCATTTGACCTAAAGTCAGATGATAGTTGCGAATCATGCTTGCTTGGAAAAATGACAAAGTCACCCTTCACTGGTTCGTGTGAGAGGGGTGAAGGTTTGTTGGATCTTGGACACACGGATGTGTGTGGACCCTTCAAACATGCCACAAGGGATGCTAATCGTTATTACGTGACTTTTACGGATGATTATAGTAGATATGGATATGTCTACTTAATCAAGCATAAGTCAGAGACTTTCGAAAAGTTTAAGGAATTTAAACAGGAAGTCGAGAATCAATTGGGCAGGAACATTAAAATGCTCCGATCCGATCGAGGTGGTGAGTATCTTAGTTCAGCGTTCCTCGACTATCTTAGGGAATGTGGGATTGTCTCACAATTGACACCTCCCAGGACACCACAGTTGAATGGTGTAGCTGAGAGGCGTAATCGAACCTTGTTGGACATGGTTCGTTCCATGATGAGTCGAGCTACGCTACCAATCTCATTTTGGGGGTATGCCTTAGAGACTGCCACCCATATCCTTAATCTGGTCCCTACAAAGAAGGTTGCCAAAACACCTCACGAGATGTGGAGTGGAAAATTTCCTAGTCTAGCCCACATCAAAGTTTGGGGTTGCGAGGCTTTCGTGAGACGCGAGACTCATGACAAGCTCGAACCTCGAAGCGAGAAGTGTATTTTCATCGGCTACCCACAAAAATCCTTTGGTTACCTCTTCTACAGACCTAGTGA
Source organism: Lactuca serriola (assembly GCF_051521515.1). NCBI lineage: Eukaryota > Viridiplantae > Streptophyta > Magnoliopsida > Asterales > Asteraceae > Lactuca > Lactuca serriola. The sequence goes on from NC_136411.1 coordinate 133,159,501, forward strand.
GAATGTGGTCTTTGTAGCAAGGAGGGCTGTGTTGAGAGAGAGAGAGAGAGAGAGAGAGAGAGAGAGTTCATAAGCCAAGGAGACAGTGGGAGGCTAATTGACCTTGAAGAACTTCAAGAGTCAAGTGGTGAAGGAACCTCAAACCCTAGCAGTCAACTTGAGGAGGAACCTCCTGTTGATCCAATTATACCTCCAGTTGTACCTCTGAGGCGTTCCACAAGGGTTAGGAATGTACCTGAGCATTACTATGGTTTCCATATTACTGCGGAAGGTGAGACACTTATTAGTGATGAGACACTAGTAGGTCTGGATGAACCTAACAGCTATGCGGAATCCATGGCAGGCCCTGAGTCTGCTAAATGGAAAGAGGCAATGGATAGCGAGATACAATCCATGTATGCCAATCAAGTTTGGAACTTGGTTGAGAATGTACCAGGTCGTAAGACAATTGGGTGCAAATGGATCTTCAAGAAGAAGACCGACATGGATGGTAATGTACACACTTATAAGGCTCGACTGGTAGCAAAGGGCATCTCTCAAACTCTTGGAGTGGATTATGATGAGACCTTTTCTCCAGTAGCCAAGATTAAGTCTATTAGGGTATTGTTAGCCATAGCTGCATTTCATGACTATGAAATATGGCAAATGGATGTCAAAACCGCTTTCCTTAATGGAAAGTTGGCTGAGGATGTTTACATGAATCAGCCAAAGGGTTTTGTCAGCACAGAGTACCCTAATAGAGTGTGTAAGCTTGAGAAATCCATCTATGGATTAAAGCAAGCACCTCACAGATGGAATCTTTGCTTTGATGAGAAAGTCAAGGAATTTGGCTTTTATAGGAGTGAAGATGAATCTTGTGTATATGTTAAAGCTAGTGGGAGTATAGTTAGCTTTTTGGTACAGTATGTGGATGACATACTACTCATAGGAAATGACATCCCAACTCTGCAGGAAGTTAAGTCCTGGCTTGGGAAGTGTTTTGCTATGAAGGACCTAGGAGAAGCTGCCTATATTCTAGGGATAAGGATCTTGAGAAACCGGAGTAAAAGACTAATTGGACTTAGTCAAAGTACCTATTTGGACAAGGTATTGAAGAGATTCAGCATGCAAGATTCCAAGAAAGGAGAGTTACCCATCCAGAGTAATACTAGGCTGAGTAAGACTCAGAGCCCGAGTACTGAGGTTGAGATAGCAGAAATGAGTCGGATACCTTATGCTTCGGCAGTAGGCTCGATCATGTATGCTATGACCTGTACTCGTCCTGATGTAGCCTTTGCTTTAAGCATGGTTAGCAGGTATCAGGGGAATCCTGGTAAGGCTCACTGGACAGCGGTAAAGAACATTCTCAAGTACCTGCGGAGGACTAAGGACTGGGTCCTTAACCTCGGTGGGAGTGATGACTTGAGAGTTGTAGGGTATAGTGATGCTAGCTTCTAGACTGATAGGGATAATTTCCACTCTCAGTCGGGCTGGGTCTTTACCTTAAACGGAGGAGCAATCTCTTGGAAAAGTTCCAAGCAGGAGATAGTGGCTGATTCAACTTGCGAATTAGAGTATATAGCGGCAAGCGAGGCGGCAAAAGAGGCTATGTGGCTAAAGAACTTCATTGGAGACCTTGGAGTTGTACCATCTATATCGAAGCCTATAGAGATTTTCTGTGACAGTGAAAGTGCAGTTGCCTTAGCAAAGGAACCAAGGGATCATGGGAGATCCAGACACATTGACAGAAAATATCATTTCATCAGACATCGTATAGAAGAAGGACTCCTCGTGGAAAAGAGGGTATCATCGGATGAGAACCTGGCAGATCCCCTCACGAAGGGACTGGGTAGGGTTAAGCATCTCCAACATGCTAGGAGCATAGGGCTGAAGGATGATATTAGTCTTAGTAGTTAGATAACTTTAAAATTTGTAAAATGTAATTGACATCTGATGATGAATAAAAGTTGTGTTTATTTATGAGTAAAGTGTTACTATCTTTTGTCAATCGTTTACCATTATTTCTTTTGCATGTTTTGACTTCCAAAATATTTATGTTGATTTTACATATTATTCAAATTATCCACAGTCAGTCATATGTTGGAAGTAGATATGAAGTAAGACTGTCATGAGTTGGTTGTAGAGGTCTAAGATGTTGGACATGGCCTCAACACTCATGAGTGCTCATAAGTTCTGAGTATTGGATTCAACCCACGCTCGCTGGTATCACTTCATGGAATTTATCTCGAGTGATCGCGAGACGGTAATATCATATAAGTCTTCAAACCTAGAGATATGACTTGTTAACTATGAGTTAGTTATGCATTGAACGTACGAAACCGCATTGGTAACTCGATGTTATAAAACGTGCGTTTGTGTGTAATTTAACAAGTAGTAGAACAAGCATATGAGTCGAAGTTTATCGGTTCCTTCTTGGATTAGAAGCTGATATCTGGGCCCCTCGATGATTTTGTTTTGACCTATGTACCGGGCCCGGTCAGAACTAAGTTGATGTGTTCAATTAAGTTCTTTCTCAAACAAATCAGAAATCGGGCAACAAACTGTTGGACAATAAGCAAGACTATGTTCCATGTGTGTGTCCGGCTGATATCTAGAACAGAGGATTATATGATCCCTTATCTGAAATGGCGTACCATCATCTTCTCAGTTCCGAGAAACCTTGAAAAGAGCTACGATTGCCGATCGGTTCCTGAAGTCATACTTGCAGTTATAGTTATTAGACTTATCCAAGTGGGAGACTGTTGGATAAGGTGTCTAAGTCCATAACTATTTATGGTATGTACTTGACCCGACCCGGCATGGTCCATTTGGGTTGCATGGCACCATGCAATTGGATAGACTAAATGAGAGAAATAACACTTGTGGTTATTAATATATTATAAGTTCTAATATATTAATAATATTATTTAATTAGTTTGATCAAGAATTAATTTTAGAATTAATTAAGTGATCAAAAGATAACTAATTAAATACATGGGTTGATTATGTAAATCATCCATAACTTATATAGTGGGCTAAGAGGCTCCATGGATAATCAAGTTGGGTTAAACCCATTGGATGCTCCATGGAGGCTCCATGGAAGTTACAAACCCATGGGTCATGGAAATGAAGAGTCATGGCACATTAGGGTTTACATGGTGTAACCCTAGATGTGTCAACACTATATAAAGCTCATGTGTTCTCCCAAAATCGGCACTACTAGTGAAACACGAGGTCTTGGCCGATTTTAGTGTGTTTTACTTTCTCTCCAAGTTTACTCCATAGCATTTGGTGTTGTGTGAAGCATTTGAGGCATCACACTTGGGGTGTTAGGCTCACAAGGTTTCAAGGAACATTCACAACAACAAGGTATGTAGTTCTATCTATTATTTAAGTTAAAATTGTTCCCCATGTATGCTAGATAGGATCATAGCCTTGGAAATCAACTTTGCATGATAATTAGACAAACATAAATCCAAGGTTATTAGGGTTACATGTACACTTAGGAAGTGTTAGAATGCTCAAAACCCATCAGTATCTCTATCTCCACCCCTCTCATTCTTTGCATATTTATATCCACCTCTCTTCCCATCTGTGCATCTCTATCTCCATCCCGCTCATTCTCCGCATCTTTATCTACATCTCTCTTTATATCTCTCTACATCTCTATCTCCAACCCTCTCTCCTTCTATGCATCTTTATCTCCATCTTTTTTTTCTATCTCTGCATATCTATCTCCATCCCTCTCATCTTCTCTGCATCTTTATCTTACCACTATACTAACTCATTAACTCATATAACAATACTCGACTATTTATCTCAATAATTCTTGCTCCTTAACTCCTATAGTAATATACAACAACATGCCTCGATCATAGTAGTTTATCAATTCATCTCTTAATATTCTATTTTATATTTCAAAATGTACTCATTATGAATATTAAACTTCGTTGTGTATCTCAATGATACTTATCTGTATACTCAAATAGCAATAACATAATATAATTCTCAATTATCCTATTTAATGACTCATATAGCATCAGGCAACTATAATTCTCAATTCTCACAATTACTGAACTCATATAATATTAATAAATAACAATTCATATATTATACTCAAATCCAAATATGAACAATAATTATCACATGTCTAGATTTCATTAATCCATAGAGAGGTAAGGTTACTCGCTTGGTTTGTTAGTGAAGACTAACTATTATTCTGGCCTCCACCTCAGCAATGGTTTCCAATTCATCAATAGTCCAACCCTATTTGGACAATATATCAAGTTCATTAGAGCTTGTCTAATCTCATCACTATATCCACCACAGTGATCAATTACCTAATCACTAACAAGACTCAGTAACTATTTGTCACCCAAACTAGTTATATTTTTAAATACAATTCACTAACGACTTTACCCCACTAGTCGTTAATCCAATCGACAAATGTCGGTAAATTAGGGTATTTAACCCATAATGACTAGATTAACATTTAACAAATAGCGCCATATCATGAAATCCTTTAACATGTACTCGGGTCTACCAACCCTCTACAAAATATCACAAAACCGTAATTATGTAATAATAGGATAAAAGATACCTCAATAAATCTTGTAACTCAACCCTGTATTTCTCGTACAAAAGTATAATTCCTCTATTAAAATCTCATGAGAACGCTTCCTGGGCAACATCTTTGATCACGTGTGCCAAAATCTCCAAATTGACACAAAATAGACATATTTATTAGGGTTGCAAATAAGCCGAGTCGAGTTTGATCCTGGTCTGGCTCAACTCGGGCACGTTTAAGTTATACAAGGATCGAGCTCAAGCTCGGATCGTTTCAAGCTTTCTTGTATTGATCTCGTAAATAATTATAGAAGCTCTGCTCGGGCTCGACCTCGACTCGTTTTTTGTCTAACGTGCCTAAATAAGCTAAAGTTCGACTCGAGCTCGTTAAGAAGCTCATTTATTAATACCCGAAATCACTAATTCCCCAAATATGTTTTTGTTTTAATACATAAAAATAATTAAAAATTCTATTATATATAGGCTCGTTTAGGCTCACGAGCCTAATCGAGCTTAGTGACACAGGCTCGAGCTCGAGCTACTTTAATAAACAAGCTTAATATTAAGCTCGAGGTCATCTTGGGCTCATTTAAAGTTGGTTTTGAGTCGAGCTTTTAATGAACCGATCCCGAGTAGCTCATGAGTAGCTTGTGTAAAGACCCAAAAATTATAAGGTAAAAATTCCATTTTTTATTTAACCAGAAAAACCAATTTCCCTTTCAAAAACATTCAAAAGTATATCAGAATAAAAACAGTTACCAGAGTATAATCCCAAAATCAATTTGTTGCGAAAACATGGGTGGACGCGATGCGATCATGTTGAGCCCTTCCCTGTCGAACTGGAAGTACCTGAAATCATAACCATAAAACCGTAAGCATAAATCTTAGTGAGTTCCCCAAAATACCCCATCCCACACATATAATGCATACACATATACCTTGGGCCCCGCCCGGCATCGAGTCCAGCATGGTACATTCATCAGTCCCTACCTGGCGTCGGGCTCTGTCCGACTTATATACAAACCTAGAAATCACATGCAAGAGTCACAAAGATAACTAGTACCCTACGTAACATACAATGGCCTTGCCTGACAACCATCGGGCCTCACTCGACATCAGGCCCCTCTCGGAACAGATCTGTCAATAACATGCGATAGGCCCCACCCATCACACCCAACAAGCCCCGCCCGGTATACATATAAACAAAGATAACTAGCATACTATAACATAATCCAATAGGATGACATTAGTGCCTTCAACCTGTAAGTACAGTGACAGCTAACATACTAACACACTCATCAGGCCCCGCCCGGTATACATATAGTACATACCATACATACAATACTCACAAATACAACTAAAATATCATCTCCTAGTGGATCGGCATCGGTTCCTTTGACCCATGGGTATAGTGAGGAGACTCACCTCAATCAGAAGGTAGCAAATCTCACACCCAAGTTTGTTGTACAACGACTTCTCATGCTTAACACAATCAATATCAACCCTAGTTACTTTCGAAGGTTAATCCCAATATCATAAGGCCAAATTATGGCCCAAGCCCAAAATAGAGAACCCTAAGGCCCAACATAGTCGCAAAAGTTCCAAAATGGACTAAAGTCAACGGTCCAAGCTCCAAAAGTTGACCCTCACATTGTCACCAGCTCATGACCATGTCGTAAGTATTAACTCGACCAGATCCCAACTTAACCAATCAATTCTCCCTATCTTGATTCCATTCATTGTCACGTCGTGACCTAATCTGGACAGCATGCATTCTCATGACGTGACAAGCTTATTCCTCACGTCGTGGGCATTGTCCTGGCCAACTTTGAACATTAAGCTCTTATTCCTTTCACCCATCACTTGGGACTTTCCAAACGGTCTTCCTTCACCCAAGGGATAATAAAAAATCATATCTTTTTAGTCATACAAGTGAATGCATGACTCAAACACTCACTAGGTCAAAAAGAGGGAAAATGATATCAAGACTCATGCTTGGAGTCCAAAACTTCTCAGAAAAATCATATCCAAAACTTATAATACATAAGATGTCTCAATAATCCATAAAGTTTCCAACTTTATGAATCTCATGCATGCAATCTGTGACATCCCCAAAATCTCGGCCAGAAAAGACCGATTTTCATTTATGCTTTTAAATATTTTCAGAGTAAATCCTTTTGATTTGAAAGAGTTGCGGAATTTGTTCCCAAAACAAAACATGATAAAATAATATTTATCAAAGCATTTCATCAAGAGATGCATTTCATTATATAATCAAAACTCGGGATGTCATGTTCCGATACAGACCATAAAGCATAAACGATAAACATTACAAGTCATTCAACAAATATATACATATACAGACTTGTAAACAAAACAACAAGATGATCCATCCATCTTACGCCCTTGTGCCACTTCCTGTAATACAAATAAAACTGAGTGGGTCAGGCTTGGGAGCCTGGTGAGCATATAGGGCATTCAACCCACAATAAATAAGTTATATTTAATTTCACCAACCAAACACTATCCCGATTACCCATTCCCGTTATCCTCACTTTACGTCCCTAAAACAACTATCTCAAGGGACCTAATCTAGGATTTTCATCGGGACGGACATCACTGCGAAGGGGTTTCCTCAACAATAGATATCCTAAAGGCAACCATGAGGGGGATAGAGTACACCGGTGAACACATCGTTCACAACACCTACAGGTTATGAACCTGCTAGCGTTCCACTGGACTGTCTAGAAAGAGTCCGTGGTCGTTATCCATACTCCGCTGAATAACTAGATCAACAACAACAACAACATCGAGGCCTCTCATCTGTTTATTACACACCAACTATCTACCCATGTTCTACCCAACATATTAGTAGATAAAAATATACATTTGTATACATAGTTTAAAGAAAACCTGTATAGCATGCTTGAATCAACACATATATCACATAACAGATGAGGCACACACACACATAACACATATCTCATAAAGAAATAAGCAGATCTATAAGATAGAAGAGAGTGAATACTCATTCACACATAACACAACCAAATATATACACATAGCACGTATTTTTATATAAAATACTTCGTATTATTGTATTAGAAGAAATAACTACACACTCACTTGATCAGAAGACGATCCGACAGCACTACGGCTTATAGAAGTAGTATTCCTCAGCAGATCTGGAAGATCTTCTCGAAAATCGAACTTCTCGCGGGCAGAGCTTCGACTCGGGAACCGCGCTTCTCGGGATCTTCGGGGTCTCGGGACTTGCCTCGGGGCTAGAGTATGATACCGGGGCTTCGGGGTAGCTTCGGCACGAAAAACGATGCAAAAGACTAGAGAGAAGAGAAGAAATTGAACAACAAATGAGGCTGCCTTCGGATCCTTTATATAGAGGCTGGAGCCTCGGAGTACGCGGGGCGTACAGGCGTACGCAGCGCGTACGCGTCCGAAATCGTCACTGCATGCGTCATCCGAAGTGTCGACACTATCGGAGTTACGCGATAGCGTAACCTCGTACGCGGGGCGTACTCCGGATTACACCGGTGACACGGCTTCGGATAATACCTTCGATTTATAATTAAATTTAATTATTAAATGATTAATAAACTTCGGAAATTCATAACTTCTTCATACGAACTCCGTTTTCGACGTTCTTTATATCCACGCGAAGGTGAGACCACGCTCTACGACTTTCGTTTAGACTCCGTCGGCTAATTTCGACGTTATTTTTATTAATTATTTTTAATAGGCCGCGACAGAAACTTTCGTTATAAATTCATAACTTCTTCGTTTGATGTCCGTTCTCGCCTATCTTTTTATCGCTTCGATACCAACAATGAGATCTTCGATTCTCATTTAGATTGCTTCGGCTAACAACCTCTCGATCTCAATTCGAGTAAAACAGGCTGTATACCGCTAAGCCGGAACTTCGATAAATCATAACTTCCTCATACGAAGTCAGATTTGGGCGTTCTATATATATTCGGAAACCTCATTTCGACTACTACAACATTAACCAAAGATATTAAGTTTATTTTACACTTAAATTTTGACGCTTATTTTTATTCTTAATTAATCAGACCACATAATTAAGCAATTAAGCACAAAACACATAATACTCAAATAATACATTCTTATTATTTCAAAACGGGTTACAAAGGTTAACCTAGACTATTATATTGCTAAATATGGCAAGCCCGGAAACACAGGCGTTACAATTCTCTCCACCTTAGAATGATTCCGTCCCCGGAATCACACATCAACAAACAAATGCGGATAGCGACCCATCATGTCACTCTCCGTCTCCCAGGTGAGATTCGGCCCATTCGTGTGTTTCCATCGGACAAGCACTAACCCAACCATCTTGCGTCGCAATTTCTTAGTCTTTCGGTCAACAATTGCCTCTGGTTCTTCAATCAACCTTTTGTTCTCATCAATTCTCAATTCAGAAATTGGAATTATGTCGGGAACTTCTCCCGTGAACTTCCTCAAATAACACACATGAAAAGTGTTATGAATTCCATTCAGTTCTTCTGGTAGTTCGAGCTTGTAAGCTTGGTTCCCAATCCTCTGAAGAACTTTAAACGGTCCAATAAACCTTGGACTCAACTTTCCCCTTTTACCAAATCTTATAAGTCCCTTCCACGGCGAGACTTTAAGCAAAACCGAATCCCCAACCTCAAAAGTCATCGGTCTTCGCTTCTTGTCAGCATAGCTCTTTTGACGATCCTGAGCCGCTAACATTCTTTCCCTAATTATTTTCAACTTTTCAGCAGTTTGATGAACCAACTCCGGTCCCATAAACTGCTTTTCCCCAGCCTCAAGCCAACAAGACGGCGTACGACACTTCTGTCCATACAAAGCTTGGTAAGGTGCCATCTTAATGCTCGAGTGAAAACTATTATTATAGGAAAATTCTACCAACGGTAAATGTTCATCCCAATTACCTAGGAATTCCAAGGTACACGCTCTCAGCATATCTTCAAGTGTTTGTATCGTTCGTTCGCTCTGACCATCAGTCTGCGGATGGTAAGCTGTACTTAAACACAACTTGGTACCCAATTCCTCTTGTAGACTTTTCCAAAACCTCGATGTGAAACGGCTATCACGATCCGACACAATCGTTAACGGAATACCGTGAAGCCTCACAATTTCCTTCACGTAAGAATTCGCAAGCTTCTCCATAGACCATTTCTCCCTGGCCGCTATGAAATGCGCACTCTTAGTGAATCGATCAACGACCACCCAAATCATGTCGTGACCATTCTTTGTTTTGGGCAGTTTAGTGACAAAATCCATAGCAATGTCTTCCCACTTACCCATAGGCACAGGCAAAGGTTCTAAACTCCCGTACGGTTTCTGATGTTGTGTCTTGACTCTCGCACAAGTCACACACTCGGCCACATACTTTGCAACATCAAGCTTCATCGTCGGCCACCAGTAGTAGGGTTTCAGGTCCCTATACATTTTAGTGCTACCCGGATGAATCGAGTACATGGTCTTGTGAGCTTCTTCCATCAGAAGATCTCTGACTCCTCCTGTCTTAGGTATCCAAATCCGATCTTGGAACACCTTCAGTCCATGACTGTTTACACCGAACACCAACGTTTTACCCAAACGTTCCTCCTTTCTGTCATTCTTCTCAGAAGCTTCGCTCTGAGCTTTCTTTATACTTTCCAAAATAGTTGATACAACTTCAATTCTCAACGCTCTTGGCCTTTTCCTTTCGGGATTGACTTTCCGACTGAGAGCATCAGCAACAACATTAGCTTTACCGGGGTGGTAAAGTATCTCGCAGTCATAGTCTTTAAGTAATTCTAGCCAGCGTCGTTGCCTCATATTCAATTCTTTCTGATTAAAGAGGTATTGGAGACTCTTATGATCAGTGAAAAGTTTGCACTTCGTGCCATAGAGGTAATGCCTCCATATTTTCAGAGCGAAAACTACCGCTGCCAACTCCAAATCATGAGTCGGGTAATTCTTTTCATGCTCTTTCAGCTGTCGAGACGCATATGCTATCACCTTTTCTCTTTGGGTCAAAACACAACCCAATCCAACCCCAGACGCATCGCTATAGACAGCGAAGTCTTCAACTCCATCGGGTAGAGAAAGTATCGGTGCCTCGCATAGCTTCTCCTTTAGCTTCTCAAATGCTTCCTTATGCTTCTCACCCCAAGCATAAGTAGCTCCTTTGTGGGTCAAAGCTGACAATGGACTAGCGATCGAAGAAAAGCCTTGGATAAACCTTCGGTAATATCCGGCTAATCCTAAAAAGCTTCGAATCTCCGTGGGACTTTTCGGTTGTTCCCACTTCGTCACAGCTTCGATCTTTGCTGGATCAACCATTATCCCTTCTTGGTTGACCACGTGACCCAAGAATTGGACTTCACGAATCCAAAAATCACATTTGGAGAACTTAGCATACAGCTTCTCCTTCTTCAAGACTTCTAACACTTCTCGCAAGTGTCTGTCATGCTCCTCCTGGCTTTTCGAGTAAATCAGAATGTCGTCTATGAACACTATCACGGATTTATCAAGGAACGGGTTACAAACCCTATTCATCAAATCCATGAACGCTGCTGGAGCATTGGTTAGTCCAAACGACATAACCAAAAACTCGTAGTGTCCATATCTAGTTCTGAATGCAGTCTTCTCGATATCTTGCTCTCTTACTTTTAGCTGATGATATCCTGACCTAAGATCGATCTTTGAGAAATAGCTCGAACCTTGCAATTGATCAAACAGGTCATCAATCCTCGGCAACGGATATCTATTCTTTATTGTTGCCTTGTTCAGCTCTCTGTAATCAATGCACATCCTCATGCTTCCATCTTTCTTCTTTACAAATAACACCGGAGCTCCCCAGGGCGATGAACTAGGTCTAATGAAACCGTTGTCCAATAACTCCTGAAGTTGCATCATTAGCTCCTTCATCTCCGTCGGTGCTAATCGATAAGGTGCTTTTGCAATTGGTGTCGTTCCTGGCAACAAGTCAATACGGAATTCCACTTGTCGATCAGGCGGTAATCCAGGAAGATCTTCGGGAAATACTTCCGGATAATCACACACAACTGGAATATTCTGCATCACCTTCTTTTCCTTCTTAGCATCAATCACGAATGCTAAATACGATGTACACCCCTTGGTCAAACATTTTCTGGCTTTCATCAATGGAATGATTCCAGAATTCACTCTGCGTTTATCTCCATACACCATAAACGAATCTTTCCCAGGCGGGTTTACTTTGACTATTTTCTTCTTGCATAAAATTTCGGCGTCGTTGGCGCTAAGCCAATCCATTCCCAATACGATGTCGAAACCATTAAGTTCGATAGGCAATAATTCCTCGTGGAACTTATTCCCATTTAGATCAATTAAGATGTTTTTCATGCGATAGCTAACAGGTACAAACTTGCCACTAGCAACTTCGACTAATAAAGCACTATCTAGTCTAACAACTGGCAAAGCTAGCTTTCTACCAAATTCATGCGATATAAAGGAGTAATTGGCTCCAGAATCAAATAAAATTTGGGCAGGCAATTCGTTAACGAGAAAGGTACCTGAAGCGACATCAGCTTCATCTTTAGCAGCTTCCAGTGTCATCTGGAATGCTCTCGCCTTTGGCTTTGGCGGAATGTTGGGTCTAGCTGCCTCCTTCTTCTTCGGGCAGTCCCTTGACATATGACCCTCCTCACCACAACCATAGCAAACTTTCTTTGTGAGGGTACACTCATTGGCATAGTGCCCTGTCTTTCCACACTCGTAGCATGTGTTCGCCACCTCACATCTTCCATGATGCTTCTTCTTACATTTGTCGCACCATTTCGCTTCACCTCCACCTCCCCTCGAACCAGACTTCGAGAACTTGTTTTTCTTGTTGGACCCTGAAGTTCCATCGAACTTCCTCTTCTCACCAACATCTATTCTTTCCAGACCCTTTTCCTTCTGCTGGGCCTCCACATTCTTAGCTGTATGAACAGCCGTTTTCAGAGTGGTTGCCATTTTGACTGTCGGACCAAAGTCAGCAGGCAGTCCGTTAGCAAACCTCTCAATCTTGGAGAGTTCCGTCGGCACTAGGTACGGAAACAACTTCATCTTCTCAGTAAATGCAGTAGCATAGTCATCTATGCTCATCTTCCCTTTCTTCAAGTTTTGAAACTCATTGTTCAGATCAATCAGATCTATCTCCGAACAATACTGCACCCTCAGCTGTTCCAAGAACTCCTCCCATGACATTTTCAGGGCTTCTCCTCGTGGCATAGTATCTGCCAACAACTTCCACCAACTCAAGACTCCAGTCTTCAGTTGTCTAACCGCAAATACGGTCTTCTGTTTGTTGCTACAGTCGCAACTTTCAAATACCATCTCCATTTCGGAGATCCAATCCATTATCTCAACAGGCTTTGGGCTTCCAGAAAGACTTGGCGGTTTGGCGCCCAAGAAATTTTTGTACATACGCCCATCCTTGTTGTTTCTCCTTTCTGGATCGTTCCTTCGTTCCTCTTGAGTCCCAACTTGACTCACCATGCGACTATTGTTCCCTTCCTCCGATTGCTCGGGAATCAATTCCGGTTCCTCAATAGGTATGATAGGTTCATCCCTATTATTATGCAACATTTGTCGCATCTCCTCCCTTTGTTCGGCTAGCATAGCCCGAATCATGGCTTGCACCGCAGCCATTGTTATTGGTTCTGGTGCTGCTGCTACAACAGGTATTTGCTCAATCACTGGCGGTTGATTCCTGTTTTCATCCGCGTTTCCAACGCCACTCCTTGTTCTCACCATTTTGATCTACACACCGAATAATTTCACCTTATTACTCCAAACGATTACATGCTAGTTCTAATAACGTAGGCATACGCTTAGAATCCTAAACACATAAACCTTCAGATCCGGTTGGCAACAAACCGTAGATCTGAACAAATAATATCATATATTGCAACATATAACATTTAGCACATAAAGCATTTTAGGCAACTTTCCTAAAATAAACTAGTGCTCGTGTCTAAAAATCCAACAGACACACATCTCAAAATTCCACTTAGCATTCTAAGTTTAAGTCTAGAAATCCTACAAATTCCTAGTTCGCTTAAACTAATGCTCTGATACCAACTGTGACATCCCCAAAATCTCGGCCAGAAAAGACCGATTTTCATTTATGCTTTTAAATATTTTCAGAGTAAATCCTTTTGATTTGAAAGAGTTGCGGAATTTGTTCCCAAAACAAAACATGATAAAATAATATTTATCAAAGCATTTCATCAAGAGATGCATTTCATTATATAATCAAAACTCGGGATGTCATGTTCCGATACAGACCATAAAGCATAAACGATAAACATTACAAGTCATTCAACAAATATATACATATACAGACTTGTAAACAAAACAACAAGATGATCCATCCATCTTACGCCCTTGTGCCACTTCCTGTAATACAAATAAAACTGAGTGGGTCAGGCTTGGGAGCCTGGTGAGCATATAGGGCATTCAACCCACAATAAATAAGTTATATTTAATTTCACCAACCAAACACTATCCCGATTACCCATTCCCGTTATCCTCACTTTACGTCCCTAAAACAACTATCTCAAGGGACCTAATCTAGGATTTTCATCGGGACGGACATCACTGCGAAGGGGTTTCCTCAACAATAGATATCCTAAAGGCAACCATGAGGGAGATAGAGTACACCGGTGAACACATCGTTCACAACACCTACAGGTTATGAACCTGCTAGCGTTCCACTGGACTGTCTAGAAAGAGTCCGTGGTCGTTATCCATACTCCGCTGAATAACTAGATCAACAACAACAACAACATCGAGGCCTCTCATCTGTTTATTACACACCAACTATCTACCCATGTTCTACCCAACATATTAGTAGATAAAAATATACATTTGTATACATAGTTTAAAGAAAACCTGTATAGCATGCTTGAATCAACACATATATCACATAACAGATGAGGCACACACACACATAACACATATCTCATAAAGAAATAAGCAGATCTATAAGATAGAAGAGAGTGAATACTCATTCACACATAACACAACCAAATATATACACATAGCACGTATTTTTATATAAAATACTTCGTATTATTGTATTAGAAGAAATAACTACACACTCACTTGATCAGAAGACGATCCGACAGCACTACGGCTTATAGAAGTAGTATTCCTCAGCAGATCTGGAAGATCTTCTCGAAAATCGAACTTCTCGCGGGCAGAGCTTCGACTCGGGAACCGCGCTTCTCGGGATCTTCGGGGTCTCGGGACTTGCCTCGGGGCTAGAGTATGATACCGGGGCTTCGGGGTAGCTTCGGCACGAAAAACGATGCAAAAGACTAGAGAGAAGAGAAGAAATTGAACAACAAATGAGGCTGCCTTCGGATCCTTTATATAGAGGCTGGAGCCTCGGAGTACGCGGGGCGTACAGGCGTACGCAGCGCGTACGCGTCCGAAATCGTCACTGCATGCGTCATCCGAAGTGTCGACACTATCGGAGTTACGCGATAGCGTAACCTCGTACGCGGGGCGTACTCCGGATTACACCGGTGACACGGCTTCGGATAATACCTTCGATTTATAATTAAATTTAATTATTAAATGATTAATAAACTTCGGAAATTCATAACTTCTTCATACGAACTCCGTTTTCGACGTTCTTTATATCCACGCGAAGGTGAGACCACGCTCTACGACTTTCGTTTAGACTCCGTCGGCTAATTTCGACGTTATTTTTATTAATTATTTTTAATAGGCCGCGACAGAAACTTTCGTTATAAATTCATAACTTCTTCGTTTGATGTCCGTTCTCGCCTATCTTTTTATCGCTTCGATACCAACAATGAGATCTTCGATTCTCATTTAGATTGCTTCGGCTAACAACCTCTCGATCTCAATTCGAGTAAAACAGGCTGTATACCGCTAAGCCGGAACTTCGATAAATCATAACTTCCTCATACGAAGTCAGATTTGGGCGTTCTATATATATTCGGAAACCTTATTTCGACTACTACAACATTAACCAAAGATATTAAGTTTATTTTACACTTAAATTTTGACGCTTATTTTTATTCTTAATTAATCAGACCACATAATTAAGCAATTAAGCACAAAACACATAATACTCAAATAATACATTCTTATTATTTCAAAACGGGTTACAAAGGTTAACCTAGACTATTATATTGCTAAATATGGCAAGCCCGGAAACACAGGCGTTACAATTTAAAGTGGGTTTGATCTGATCCCACATCGGTTTGGAAGGAGAACGAAACATTTCCTTATAAAGGGGTGTGGATACCTTCCCTATCACAACGCGTTTTAAAGCCGTGAGGGCAGCAGATCCCATAAGAACTCTGCAGTTAAGCGTGCTCGGGCGGGAGTAGTACTAGGATGGGTGACCCCCTGGGAAGTCCTCGTGCCGAGTGGCCCAAAGCGGACAATATTGTGATACGTGCCAGAGGGAGATGTTACAAATGGTATCAGAGCTAGGGCACGGGTCGATGTGTTCGACGGGGACGTCGAACCCTATAATGGGGGGGTGAAAGTGGGTTTGATCTGATCCCACATCGGTTTGGAAGGAGAACGAAACATTTCCTTATAAAGGGGTGTGGATACCTTCCCTATCACAACGCGTTTTAAAGCCGTGAGGGCAGCAGATCCCATAAGAACTCTGCAGTTAAGCGTGCTCGGGCGGGAGTAGTACCAGGATGGGTGACCCCCTGGGAAGTCCTCGTGCCGAGTGGCCCAAAGCGGACAATATTGTGATACGTGCCAGAGGGAGATGTTACACAATCCCACACAACCAAGCAAACAGAAGCTTAAAGTCTAGATCTAGTAACTTAAATTCATAGGGGTTTAATCTTGGACACTTATAAAGGTCCCAAATGTGCACGAGATGATGATGATGATGAAGCCTCCTTGCTAGACCAACACTCCAGAATATCTTCTTCTTGTTCTTCTAGCCACTAAAACACCAAAGTGGATCCAAAACTACAAAGAGTGATTAGGGTTAGGTTTTCTGAGTTGGAGGGAGGTGGAGGTTGGGAAATGAACCCTAAAACTGAGTTAAGGGGCTTAAATATGTGGGAAACCCTAAAATTTTGTGGGATTGGGCTGCAGCAGCTCTCACGTTGTGAGCACTCTATGTCTCACGTCGTGAGCCTCTTACTCCTCACTTCGTGAGGCTCCTTTTCTCTAAAAATCCAACCTTTTGACCCTTGAAACCCTAATTTGATTCGTCCAAGAAAACGGGTGTTACAACTTGGCTTATTTGCACCCCTAATATTTATATGCTAGCATGCGCCACATTGTGGCCATATGCGCATCGCGTCGTGGTGACATCACATTCTTCGATTTCGCAACGTATCGCATCCTTCCTACACATGTCATTCAACATTCGACACGTGTCTCGGTAACTCGCCTCATACCACATTGTGGTAATTATGTAACTACGTCGTGAAGAAGGGGTGAGCATGGTGCGGTTCGGTGTTTTGTATAAAACCGCAACCGCAACCGCGAATTGCGGTTTTTTAAAACCAAAAACCGAAAATTGCGGTTTTGATTCGGTTCGATTTTGCGGTTTTTCGGTTATTTCGGTGCGGTTTTGGTTTTTAACCACAAAATGAGGTGGTGCGGTTTTTCGGTTAAAAGGGTGCGGTTTTTCATGTTCAAAACAAAAAATTTAGTCGGTTTTCATTTATTTCTATATTTTCATTGCAAATAAATCACAATTTTGGTCCATTTTTATTCTTTCAAGTTAGCATTTTATTATGTTATATTGAATTCATTTCATTCATACAATCAACAATATGTCTAACAGTTACTAACAACCATTTACGCACCAAAAATTAAACAATAAAAATCGTAAGATGATAAAATTGATAAATTTCAACATTGTCTAACTTCGACATACTAATTTATTTTTATCAATTAAATATAATTATTATAAATATTTCAATAATATATTAAATTATGTGGTTTACGGTTATTTCGGTTAATTTGGTGCGGTTATTAAACATAAAACCGAACCGCACCGCAATTTTTCGGGTTTTCAAAATTAAAAACCGCACCATCGGTTTTTGTTTCGGTTTCGGTTATTCGGCTTCGGTTTTTGCGGTTATTTCAGTTTTTTTGGGTTTCGGTTCAGTTTCTGCTCATCCTTATCGTGAAGACCCATGAGTTGACTGTTTGAATTTGACTTTCTTGAAATTGCAACATACTTTCATCTCAACTTCAAACGGCCATAACGTTCTCATAAGGACTCCATTTTTGACAAACTTTATATCCACGTAACCATCTTAGAGTGAACTATCATTTTCTTTCACAATTTCATGGATTAACTCTACTCAACTTCTGATACAACACAATAAGTACAAGAACCTACATATTGCATCACCAAATTATCATCAAGTTAGTGTTTTAAGTTTGCCCCCAATCGTAGTTATACTAAATACATACTTTAACTCATAGTATGAGGTTTTTAGGTCATTACATACATAGTATGAGGTTTTTAACTCATTGTATCGACAACTTTCTCTTCAACCTTATTTTCTAATGTCACATTATTCTTTCTATTTATTAATCTAGTTGTTTCACACACACTATATTCTACATACTCTTTTTCAAACATTTCTTATGTCTCATTTGAGTTTAAACAACTCACATATTTTTCTTATGTTTAGACACCTCTTGTGTCTTAATTTACTATTCCTTTTATCTAACTCTTTGGTAGTAATCGACTTTAATTGCTAGGGAAAATGGTCCCAAAAATTACAAATCGATACTTCTCTCTTAGTGCGTCATCACGTCATGACTTCTAATTTAATATCTCTTCTCAATCAATAACTCTAACTCTAACTCAAATATATCCATTTCTTCTTTTAGTAGCTTTAACTCTAGCAACCAAATTTTCTCATCTTACCTCCAATTAAACACATTTAATTTATGTTTCTCAACCCTATTAAACCCCATAAATTTATTATTTATACTAATCATAAACAAGTTATCTCACATACAGTTCGAATGTACTATAGTTACATAACACATACGAATTTTTGAAATGATAAGTCATTTCACTTACTTGTACATACCAAATATGTTGTAAGCCAACTCTATTTACGCCACGATATATCAAAGTACATCGCTACTTTTAACTTTACTATTACAATTGTACTCCTTACAATTTAAATCTCATTATTCAAGCAATTTCAAATGTCAATTAACATATTCTCACTAATGCTAGGTTTAAAAGATATCAAAAATTACTCACACATTCACGTAAATGACTATATCACAATTATAGTCAAATAAATCACTCAATGTCTCTAACACATAAAGTTCACGTAATATAGGCAACAATTCTATGATGCCAAAAAACTCATTTATAATGATAATAGCTTAGCGGCTACTCAAGCCATGATTTTTAGTTAACATTTCTCAAAAATGGATTTACAGCCACTCCAACTACCATTAAAATTGTCACAAGATAATCATTACGTGACCTCGATTCTCTCATTACTCAATATCACAAGAAACTCAATATATGATATATTTTATATAATAACTCTACACCACTATACATATTCTTAACTCTCTATTATCAATATATACAAGAGTTATAGTAAACTCTTTACACTATATAGCTACAATATAGTTATATCACACTTGTTCAAAATATTTTTGCCACAAGATACTCATTATGTGGTTTACCATACTCATCCTCTCTACTCGTTGGATATTGTCACAAAAAGCTCGTACTGTGATTCGCCTTACTTTATTACAGTAATAGCTAAAACTCTTACTCTTATTGCTTCACTCTCACATTCACAATATCAATCAAAAAAATTTACGGTATAAACACCACAACATTAACTTATACTCCTCTTTTCTACTATTTGGTTTAAGTTTAGGAATCTAACACTACATACCTAATTTACTCAATCCATAGCTCTTATACTAACTTGTAACAGCCGACTTTTAACACAAGGTACACTCAAATTTTTTAATTATTATTTATAAAAACACATTGGTGTAAACTTAAATTAACAATCCGAAGTAGTTATCATCAGGACCGATTTAAAAGAAATTTAAAATACAATGATCTAATCCGGTTATCACAATCTCTCTTCTTCAATTCTCTACTTCTTAAATAAATTTACATGCAAAACAAACATCAAAAAGGATAAGCTACAAATAGCTTAGTGAGTAATCCTTAACAATGATACACATAATAATCATGATATAAGAATAAACCATTCATCAGTGTATAGTTTTTCAAGACTCATTTATCAACTAAAGATTCACAATCCAACTATTTAGTCCAATAACAATAGTAATGGACTTACAGTTACTCAAGCTGCCATTAGACTCTTACAAGATACTCATTCTCATTCTCATTCTCATTCTTCACCTTCTCTATGCAATTATTCTCATTTTTCTCTTTCTACTCTTTCTCTCTATATTCACATTCTATTCACCTTTTATTCTCTTAATCTCTCTATTATTTTTCTACACTCATTCTGCTTCTTTCCCTCTACTCTCTCTGTCTAAATCTCTATACTCATACTCTATCTGTCTCTATATCTCTATCTCTACCTCATCTTGTATCTTTAATTCTCTTTCTCTCTCTCTCTCTCTCTATATATATATATATATATATATATATATATATATATATATATATATTATCTCTATCTTTTGATATATCTCTATCTTTATCTCTCCCTTGCTATATCTCCATCTCTATCTCTATATCTCCGTATTTTTATCCCTCTTTGTATTTCTATTTCTCTCTCTTTCTCTATCTTTCTCCATCTCTCTTTCCCTCTCTGTATATCTATCTACATCTCTCTTTCTATCCCTGCATCTTTATCACCACCCCCTCTCATTCTCTGCATCTTTATCTATATCTCTCTTTCCATCTCTGTATCTTTATCTTCACCCTTCTCTCTTTCTCTGCATCTCTATCTCCATATCTCTTTCTATCTCTCTACATCTCTATCTCCATCCATCTCTCATTCTATGCATCTTTATCTACATCCCTCTTTCTAGCTCTACATCTCTATCCCCATCCCTCTCTTCTTCTCTGTATCTCTAGAATAGAGGATTATATGATCACTTATCTTTAATGGCGTAACATCATCATCTCAGTTCCGAGAGACCTTGAAAGAGCTATGATTGTTGATCGGTTCTTGAAGTCATACTTGCAGTTATAGTTATTAGACTTATCCAAGTGGGAGACTGTTGAATAAGGTGTCTAAGTCCATAACTATTTATGGTATGTACTTGACCCGGTTTGGCAAGGTCAATTTGGGTTGCATGGCATCATGCATTTGGATAGGCTAAAATGAGAGAAATAACACTTATGGTTTATTAATATATTATAAGTTCTAATATATTAATAATATTATTTAATTAGTATTGATCAAGAATTAATTTAGGATTAATTAAGTGATAAAAAAGGTGACTAATTAAATATATGGGTTAATTGTGTAAATCATCCATACTTGCATAGTGGGCTAATGCTTCATGGATTATCAAGTTAGACTAAAACCCATAGGATGCTCCATGGATGCTCCATGGTGGTTATAGAACCCATGGGTCATGGAAATGAAATGTCATGACAATTAGGGTTTACATGGTGTAACCCTAATTGTAACACACTATATAAGGACTCTTATGTTCACCAAAATCGGCCACTAGAAAGAATAGAGAGGGCTAGTCGATTTATAAGTGTTCTTTGTTTCTCTCAAAGTTTATTCCAAGTGCATTTGGTGTTGTGTGAGACATTTGAGGCATCACACTTGGGGTGCTAGGCTCACAAGGTTTTCAAGGAATCCAAATTACTACAAGGTATGTATTTCTAGCTTACTTTTATGTTTAAAGTTCCCCAATGTAAGCTAGATAGGATTAAGAACCTTGGAAAAATCATTTTGCATGTATCTTAGTCAAACATAGATCCAAGGTTTCTAGGATTGCATGAACACCTTAGGAGTGTTAGAATGCTCAAAACCCTTCAAATAGACCCAAACATCTCTGGAATATCCTCACGTATGGCTGCGGCCACCTCGTCGTGAATCATCTTGTGAATCTCATCATCGCTAACTCCACTACTCTCTGGGGTGTGGCGTGTACCTACCATGATGTCTCTGAAACCCAACACAAAATCATCAGAGACTCGCTCGATCATACTCACACTCGACTATTCATCCCTACTTGCTTCTTATCCTCCTAAGGATTATTACTTGGATTACATATAAACCGGGTGCTTTTCAGTAGTACGGACCCAATACTACCTTCCACACCCCACTTATAGACACTCCAAGTCCTCCTCCTAGGAAACTAATTCACAAATACTCTATATCTCACGAATCACAGACTACTCTCTCAGAAGACCCCTTTCAAGCTCATCTAAGTATCTCTACCTAGATTGTCTCCCGACTCAGAACTCAACACATACTCAAGCAAATAACTGATAACATTGATCAAAAGAGTCTCTTAGGCTAAGGCATCACAAATCAGGCAACTCTATCCCTAGAGTATGAAATACCTAGCCTACTCTCTAGCATGCAATTCCAATAAAATATCTCATAACACAAAATTAAGGGTATTTTGGGAAATCACCGTTCGGGCTCTGGCTGATTGTACACACGGCTCCAACTCGTTTTCTCTTAAAACTCTTTCTTGTTTTAGAATAATCATTTCTTTTGAAAAAAAAATCTCAAATCCTCAGTTTGATTCCAAACACACCCGGAGGTGCATCCAAATCCCTAAAACCAAGGCTATGATACCAACTTGTAACAACGCAAATTTTCAAACCAAAATTTTCAATTTAAAAAAATATTTATCTCAATAATAAAATCACAAATCACAATGTCAAATCATCAAATCTCATATCCAAAAACTGTATATAACAAAACTCCAGGATCCTCTCAATCATAACTCAATCTCTGATGTGTGTACAATCAAGCCGACGCCTTCCCGTGATATTGAGAAGTACCTGAAACACATAACACGGTAAGCACGAATCTTAGTGAGTTCCCCAAAATACCACACACACAGCTCATTAGCCACTCTAGGCTATAACTCAATAAGACCCTCCGGTCGATGTGTCTTAGTGGGACCCACCGGCCCCAACTCAATAAACTCATAATAGTAATACTCAACATAAATCACAAAGACATAAGACATAATATTAAGATACACAGGTAAGCACAATAAACATCTCAGTCACATAAAGATACCACTCATGGTAAATATAGTGAGAAGACTCACCTTGTAAGCTAGCAAGTAAAAGTCTCGTACTCAGAAATCTCGAACTAGCCTTCGCTTAACACATAGGATAATTATCTCTAATTAATACTCTACTCATACTCAAATACACCAAAGGTTGTTCTCTCTTTCTCTCTAACTCTTGGAATGGGTAAAAGACCATTTTACCCCTCCATGGTCTCCATTACTCATGTTGACCAAACCCTAAAGTCAACAGAAGTCAAAATCGAGTTAACAGTCCAAGTTTGACCTGACTCGCCGAGTGCACTCATGTGACTTGTCGAGTCCACTCGTTCCTCAAAAGTCTCATGAAGGTCTAGCTCGTCGAGTTAACCCCTAACTCGTCGAGCTATAGCATGGTCCGGCTCATCGGGATAAATCCTAACTGACTCGTCGAGTCGGCTCATCGACTCGGCGAGTCCACTCAAACTCATGTCATCATGATTTCAAGGCAAAAAACCCTCTCACACTCTAGATCTAAGTTCTCGAGGCTTGTTTATCACGTAAAGACACGATCTTTACGTTCATGCATGGCACTTAGGGCTTGAAATGCCAAGAACATGCTCTATTAAGGGTTTTTCACTCAAAGGCTCTATAAAGCAGGGAACTTTGGACTCTAGGGACTCACAAGGTCCAGATCTGATGTCGAAATCTCTATATGTGCTTAATACACTCAAAGTCCCAATATTAGATGGAAAAGAAGCCCTAAACTCCAATAATATGAGATCTACCCAAACTAATGAGAAAGGTATAAACTTTATACGTTTTACAGAAGCTTTTGGATGAATAGCAACAGATCTAACAGCCTCCTCTCATTCCTTGCTTGAAATCCTTCTCTTCTCTTCCAAAGATGCACCAAGATACTCAATATTAGCTCAACACTCTCTGTATTAGCTCAAAGGGCGATTAGGGTTTCTCTCAGTGAAGGTAAGCAACTGATGAGCCCAAATGAGGCTATAAGTGTCCTTAAATAGGCCCCAAACCCGGGGATTTAAGGTTTCACTTCACAGCGTCTACTCGGCGAGTCGACTCTCTGACTCGTCGAGTAGATCATTAATCCCACGTGGCACAACGCGGCTTTACTCGACGACTTGTAGCACCAACTTTCCGAGTTACACAATAGCCCCCTAAAATAAATAAATAAACAATATACCTAGGAGTCCGGATGTTACACTTGGATTTGAAGTTTGGGCTTTTGGTTGCAAGTATTGAGCACTTAATGGGAAAAGTGCTTAATGGGCACGTACGTTGGCATACGTATGTGTAGTTTGCACGTATGCTGCCCGGTCCCTGATTATGCACGTTAGTAGTATGGTGGGCATACCTAACTCGTACACAGTGCGTACTAGGGATTTCTAAAGTACGCAGGGCGTACTCAGCTGTCATTCACTTCTCTTAACTCTCTTGGTTTGGGCCACATTTGGACTAGAGGAGTTTTGGGCATTATTGGGCCATTAGCCTTGTGACTTTGGGCCTTTGCTAGGCTTTGGGCCTCCTTGGATTTAGGCCCATGATGGGTTTTGGGCCCATTTAGGAAGTTGGGCCATATTGGGCTTTTTAGTGATATTTGATTGGGCCTTGGATTTTAGGCAAGTGAGGAAAGGGTAAAATGGACTTTTTACTTGAGTATTGGGAGATCAGACTAGGATCCTAGCTATTGGTTGCAGACCAATTATTTATTGGGTATTATTTGATGATGTTAGAGTGATGATTTTCTGGATCAGCAGTCCGAGCTTTTATCTAGATATTCAGCGGTTTGAGGTGAGTTTCCTCATTATGCTTGGTGGGTCGAAGGCACCAATGTCGGTTCATGATTTATTATGGTTAGGATGCTAGTTGTTTGCGTGACTCATGCATGTTTATTATGTGATATGTATACCAGGCGGGGCCTGATGAGTGTATTGTGTGCTATTTATCTTTATGATTCTTGCATGTGTTTTATGTGTCTATATGAATGTCGGGCAGGGCCCGATGCCGAGCGAGGCCTGATGAATGTGATGAGGCGGGGCCCATCCCATGCTATTAACAGATCTGTTTCGAGCGAGGCTTGATGTCGGGCGGGGCCCGATAGGTGTGGGGCATGGTCCATTGTATGGTATGTGATGTTTTGGGGAACTCATTAAGTGTAATACCCAAAATTTTAAACAATTTTTCACAATTTCAAAAACATACTTTCATTCATGAAAATTATAAAAATGTCATTGTATCACATATCAATCCATAGTAACACATCCAAAGATCATAACATATAAAAATTCCTCATGTGTGTACTGATCATGTCGGCGCCTTCCCGTGATCCTCACTGGTACCTGAAACACATAACACAACACTGTAAGCATAAATGCTTAGTGAGTTCCCCAAAATACCACATATAACACATAATAGCCACTCGAGGCTATAACTCTGTGGACCCTCCGGTCCTAACTCTGTGGACCCTCTGTAACTAACTCTGTGAACCTTCCGGTTCTAACTTTGTGAACCTTACAGTTCTAACTCTGTAAACTCTGGAACATACACGACATGAATCACATAGAAATAATGCAGTGCATCACAATCACATAAATAACATACAAGATACTCGGTTATATACTCTAATTACCACTCTAGGTAAAGTATAGTGAGAAGACTCACCTCGGGTAACTCGGTAATCTCGAACTCGGTAAAATCTGGTCTAGCCTCCGCCTAATCACATGGAATAAGCACTCTAATCAATACAACTCTCAAGGCTAGACTATTCCCTCTCTTAACACTCTCAGAAGGGTAAAAGACTATTTTAACCCTCTCATGGCTCAAAGACCCTAAAGTTGACCAAACCCTAAAAGTCAACAAAATTCAACTCTCCGGGTTACGCTGCGTGTACCAAACCTGTACGTTGGGCGTACCCGGCGACCTCACAGAAACGGGGAACGTGACCCCTTACGCCGCACGTACTGGGATTACGCCCCGCGTAACTCCTAGTTTCAGACTCCTTAGCTTTTAGGATCTTAAACAATTAAGACAAACGTCCAACTTTCAGATCTGGCCATCCCTAAGCCTCTTAATCCATAAAGTTGGTGACTTTAAGCCTTTGCATGGCTGTAATAGTCACCAACACCCATAACCTTCCATTTCCAACCCTAGAAAAGCTTATAACTCAAGCATGACCCCATAACAACAACCAAGTTGGGATTTTTATGGATCTATAACACATATATCACTGAAATGGGACAGATCTAGGTCCATGGAGTCCCTTATGCCCATAAAGTCTCCACCTTTGGGACTTTAACCCTAGAAATAGCCCATGCAACACCAAACCAAAATAAAGAGGAAAGTCTTGAGCTTTATACCTCTAGATGAAGCTCCTCCCTCTGAAGAACTCAGATCCAAACTTGCACTTCACGCCCAAGCCTTCATAAGCTCCTCTCATTCTTCTTCACTAACACGCAAATGCACTTTTAGCTCAAAACACTCACACACAAGCTTTAGGACGAGGGAAATGCTCTCTTAGGGTTTCACTCTCTGATATGGTGGTTGAGGATAAAGCCTTAGCATTCCTTATATAGTGCACAAGCCAAATATTAGGGCTTGCATATGGGCCTGCTACGCCCAGTGTAACCCTGGGTACGCCCAACGTACCTAGGCGAGTCCGCGTCCAAATTAAGCACATGAGTACACGCAGCGTACTCTCCAGTACGCCCAACGTACTCATTTGCTACAATTTCCACTTAAGGGATAATCTTGACAACTTGACAAAAGAGAAGGGTTAAATAGCTTTACCTGAATTTCGGGATACTACACTAAGCTTGGTGCTTACAATTTTCGGTTTATGTTTCAGGTACTCCCAGATGGAAAGGGAAGAGCTCGGGGTGATCGCATCGCACACACACCATGATTTCAACTTTATAAGCTCTGATGTATTAGATTGGTTGATTGGCATACTTTGATTTTCTTGTATGGACTTCTAATCATGTTTTGGTATTGATGGTTTTACTATAATAATGAAATTTTTTGGTCTTAATTTTTGGGACGTTTCAAGATGGTGGTGATCAGTTCATGGTGTCGGAGGTTAGATGGTGTATCGATGATTCCTTGTTTCCGGATGGTAACATTCATACTAGGTGTAATAAGTAGCTCCCGCAAAAAGTGAATGTTTTCTATTGGCAAGTTCGTTTAAACCGATTTCCTACTTGTGTTAAGCTGGATGTGAAAGGTATTGTTCCATGGTGTACATTGTTTGTTCCTCGGATATGGAAGAATTGTTCATCTTCTTATTTTTTGTATGTTGATTTGTGGCGTTTCATTGGTAGATGGTGTTATATTATATCATATCCGAGTTTTTGGAGATAGAAGACGTGGTTCATTATAGACTCAATCCATAGGTCTATTGTTAAGTGTATGGGATTGGAGTCTAGTCATAATCATGTGGTGGCTTCTTTGAAACTTCCGTAACAAGATGATATATAGCGATCATAACGTTAGAAGGAATTGTCGATTGATAGGTTGATTGACTATTCATATAATTAGTTTGTTTTGCGGAATAGAAAGTTTAGTGTCAGACGAGTGTCATGGTTATGAAACCTATCTTGGCTATTTTTTTTTTATTTTTTTTTTTTTTTTTTTATGTTAGCCCTTTGCTAACCTTTTATAATAAAATAAATTCTTTGTTCGAAGAAAAATGCCATAAATAGATTTTATAAATGCAACCTATTACTTTTGTTCCAATAAGCGATATTTTTTTTCAATCGCTATTTGAAATAGTTTTTCGATTACAAATTTTTTTTAAAACTAAAAACCCGAAGTTTCTAAAAATTTGTACTTAACACTAATGTCAACAATTGAATTAAGTCACTCTCAAGTCCCAGCCACTGAATCAAGTCAATTAACTATAGAATAAAATCATTGTGTTATATCATTTTGATGATTTTATGTAACAGATCAATCAAATATATCATAATCGACAAATTATGCCTAAATAATTTGAAAACGATATATAGACACTTGCATGATGGCGGGCCCTACCTGTTTTAATATTTTGTACTAAATATAAAGAGTGGCGTCAATTGTTATTTTCTTTCATTTTCCACTTAAATGCTCTCAATTTTCTTTCGTGTCCTTAAAGTTGGGTAACAATATATGAACAACATGATGGTACTACGGGGCCAATTTTAGAGGAGAGTAGATGTAACGTCTTTTAAACACTTTCTAAATATTATATATATATATATATATATATATATATATATATATATATATAATTTGGTTTCAATTAACTCAGGCTCATGTTTTAACCCGACTCCAACTCAACCATATTCATGCATAAGCATTTTAGGAGGATTTTAGAATGATATAATATTACTTCACTGTTATTGATTTAAGATATTTCCCTTTAAAATTTCAGGATGGGAATGGCTAAATAAACACCTAAATACTAAAAAAACAACCTATACTTAAAAAACACCTTTTAATAATTAAAAATGTTACTTTTTTTTTATTACGATTAGTCAAATGTAATTATTAGCTAATAAATAAATAGTAATTACATTTTAACTTTTAATTAATATCTATTAATTAATATTTTTTTTGTTTTTGTTTTTAATAAATATAATTTTTTTTTAAAAACCTAATCTCTAAAACATACTTTTTAACTTTTAATGAATATCCATATATATATATATATATATATATATATATATATATATATATATATATATATATATATATATATATATATATATATATATTTGTTTTTAAAAAATAAATAACGCAATCTTCTAAAACATACTTTTTAACTTTTAATTAATATATATTTTTTGTTTTTGCTTTTAACAAATATAATTTTATTAAAAGAATATATAATGTATATTATTGGAACGATGTTATTATATTATTATTAGAATGATGTTAAAAAAATATTAACTAAAAAAAAAAGTTAATTAGATGTAAAAAAAAAGGTTGATGTACCACTCTTTCCTTTGATTAACCGCCCCTCTCCTTTATTTTGTCTTTTTTCATTCTTAATATTTATTTATGTTTATAACTTTATATATATATATATATATATATATATATATATATATATATATATATATATATATATATATATATATATATATAACAAAAATGTGAATAAAAAAATATAAAATTCATATTTTTCAAGATTAAGTTTTAGTATATATAATTTAAATTTATTATTTGATGTATAGTAACAAAAAGTGATTTGTGAAAGTCGTAATATATATATATATATATATATATATATATATATATATATATATATATATCATAATTAATTTTTTAAAAAGAATAAAATATCATAATTAATTTTCTAATATAAGTAAACTGCTTAATATATTGCAATATTATATTTAAACATCTAATTAAAATTTAAATTTATTTAACGGGTCTACACGACATTTAATTTAATTAAAGATGAAAAATAATATAAAGAAAACTGTAATGAAATAAAATTAAAAAAGATTAATTAAATGTAAAATTGTGTGAATTGACATTTTAAAAAGTTGGATTGTAGGGGTGGCTACGCATGTTAAAAAATGCAATACATGGATTGTTTTTGCTACACAATTTACAATGTGTCAAAGCTCCATACCTTTTGAGATTTAATAGAGTGTTTATTTAATAGAAAATGCTAATAGGGTGTTTATGGGTTGTGTATTTAGCAGCTACCTTTCAAGATACGGAGGAAGATATGCATTGATTATATACTTCAAAAATCAAGGTCTCAAATCCAATAATATACCATTTATATTTTCAAGATTATGGAAATGCATTTTTGCTTACTATAAAATTTAAAAGTTACCACACCGTTTATATCACACAGTAATAAAAATAAAAAACAAAAACCTTAAGAAAATTCTCATTCAATACACTGAATAAATAATGTTAGATATGTTTTTACTTAATAAATTATATTTTAAATATGTTTGACACAAAGTTTTTAAGAAAGTTTAAGTTTCAGCACTTTAAAAAAAACTTAAATTAAATAAAAACTTTTATTTTCGATTACAAGACTTATCTTAAACAAAAAACTTTTAATTAACTACAAAGTTACTTTAAATACCTTTTTTATGAGATTTTAACTTTTATTTTTTATATATTTTATGTCAAATATACCTTTTAAAAACCTACAATTAATTTTCAAGAATACTTATATTCAAATAAAAACGACATTTTTAGCTTACAACAACCATCAACCCACTATAGCTATCTGCTAACATGCTCCAACCAGATTTGCCAAACATTAATTTTATATTTATCCTCTATTGCAAACAAAACTTTTATCTAAAGAACTATTTTCATTCAAATACTATTGGTTTATAAAGTTTAACTAACGACTTTTATTAATGAAAGACTTATTAAATGAATATATGTCTTATTGACGGATTGATTCTTGAACTCTACCTTTGTCCAAGTAAATATTTCCAAATTAAGGATGGGGGCAACTTGGAATTTTGCTCAATTTCATATTGTTAATGAACAGTGACAGCCTGTCTCTTAATTGCTCTCCTAGCCATCAAAAACAAGCCAAATACCCGTTTTGCCCTTTGAAAATTTGATCAGCTATGGTATGGAGGCAGCGCCATTCTTGAATGTCACATAAATTCCCAAATTACCATGTTGAAGAATCTTTGAGAGTGGGATTGATGTGATGTAAAATTAAAATTATAGTATATGATAAGTTATCTAAATGTATAAACAAGTCCTTTAACATACTATTATTTATAAAAATACTTAAATATCCTTTAACATACTATTATTTATTTAGAAAATTACAAATGTAACCATTTTTCTCAATTTTTTTTAATTAGTCAAAAATAAAGATTTTCATTTAAAAAAAAAAAAAAAACGTGGTTTTGGCATTTCGTAAATACTCCACAGAATACACATGGTTATTTGTAAGAAAATCTTTATTTTTGGGCTAATTTAAAAAAGATAAAAATAATAATTATATTTGTCATTTGCTATTTTGCTATTATTATTTAATTAAATGATCATTGTTCTTGAATTCACACATTTCATGACATTCATGACTAAAATATGCACCGACTGGAAGGTTTAGCACGTGGACTGTAGAGCAACCTGGATTTAGTGCTACTGTACTATACTCTATGCATTATGTACAAGTTCAAATGCATTATTCATCAAGGTTAATTCGAAAATCCTTGTTGGCGATCTTCATTTACGCATTAATGCGTATATATCTATATCTATGTATGGTATGGAAGAAAGAAAAAGTCCTAAAAAGCACACCTCTTTAATTTCTTGATCTCTGTCTTCTTCAATGGCAGCAAAACCCCATGTGGACAGCACTAAATGCATTGGAACTTCCAATTTCTGAAAATTTCTCTCACATACTGACATTAAATTTCAACTACCCACATCAGATTTCATCCTTTGTTTTCTACTTTCTTCTTTCGATTCCTCCAAATTCATTTAAAAAACCAAATCTTGATTTCAAATAAAAACAGGGGAGAACATTTGTCTGTTCTCTTTCTTTAAAATACTCCATTCTTGACTTCTACTTCCTAAAGATTCTGTTTATCTTGTTGGGTTACTATCAAGAAACTCAAACAAAAGAACGGAGCATTTTAATGGCGATTTGCAGGTTTTATTCCCTTCTGTTCTTGACAATTTCATGGAGTTTCTTCTTCGCGAATGCAATCCAACCTTCGCAAAAACAAGTCCTCCTGCAGCTACGAAAACAACTGGAGTACCCGAAGCAATTGGATATTTGGCTCGACACAAGTAATGATTTCTGCTACGTGTCATCACCACAAGTCAATGTCACATGCGAAAACAACTTTGTTTCGGAGCTTAAAATCATGGGATTTGCTTCCGATCAAACGCCAAAGAAGGTAAATTCGGGTTCTTTTCATGGGTTTCCGATTCCTTCACAAACACTATCTCAAAACTTCTCAATCGACTCTTTGATTGCCACTTTATCAAGATTAACAAGCTTGAAAGTTCTTAGTTTGGTTTCTTTAGGAATCTGGGGCCCACTTCCTAACAAAATTCAAAGATTAAACACACTCGAATACATTGATTTGAGTTATAATTTCTTGTATGGCTCAATTCCTCCAACTTTTTCAAGAATGGTGAGTCTTCAAAGTGTGAATCTTGATGGGAATTTCTTGAATGGTAGTTTTCCTAAAGGCGTTGACTTGTTATCAAGTTTGACCAGTTTAAGCTTGAGCGAAAATGGGTTTTCTGGTGATCTACCAGATCTACAAGATTTGCCAAACAGTTTGATCATTTTGTATCTGAATAACAACTCGTTTTCTGGTCAAATCCCAGTCAAATACAGTCAGCTCAACCACCTTCAAGAACTCGATCTTTCATTCAATTCACTCTCTGGTGTTCCCCCATTTTCTCTATTCTCATCTTCATCCATTACTTACTTAAATCTAACATCAAATAAGTTGTCCGGTTCACTTCCGGTTCACTTACAATGTGGAAACAAACTCGCAAACGTCGACATTTCACAAAACCGATTTACAGGCTCCTTGCCGTTATGCTTAACCAACGAATCCAACAATAAAACCGTTAAATATGACGGGAATTGCCTCATGATTGATGTGACACGTCAGCATCCAGCATCGTATTGTGTAGAAGAAGCTCGAGGGGTAGAAGTGGAAACTAAAGATTTCAAAGATTCTGAACATAGAAGGAATCCAGTGATAATTATTGGAGTGATTTTAGGGAGTATTGTGTTTCTGGTGCTTTTGGTATTAGGGTTTGTGATTCTTTCAAAGAAGCTTTGTGCTCGAGGCGTATCTGAACAGAAATTGCTGCATAAATCGGTCCAAGATTACTCTGTTACAGGCTACCCATCTGAACTTTTAACAAGTGCAAGTAAGCAGAGTGTTTCTTTTTACTTAATGAATTTAATGGATACAAAATGTTTCTTTTTTACTTAATGCATAATACAAAATGTTTTTTTAAACTTAATGCATTGAGAATTTTTATACTTAATGCATTGAGAATGTCTTGATGAGTATTAAGTGAGGGAAGGAATCTTTAAACATGTCAAAATTAATTTTTGGGAACACGAAAATTACCAAAATGCCATTGTCCAATAAATAAAGTGGACTTTTTGACCCTTTAAACAAAATGACATCATTTGCATTTTGCAAATCTCAGATTTTTTTTTTTTTTTTAATAAATGGTCCCCACCACTCATATTTTAGGAAATAATGTTATTTGGAAAATATTTTCTTTTAAAGTTTTTTTGCGGCCTTTTGTGAGTAAAGGTAACCACAATTAATGTCGTTGCAAAATTGATTGTAAGTTTATGTAAAGGGACAAAAGGTGGTCACTTTATTAAATGTGTTCATTTTTTTGATTTTTCTCTAAAACCTAATTTTTAGAGGGTGTTTGGATTCCCTTTGAAAAATTTTATTAATTTATTAACTTTTCAAAAAGCTACTAAGACAAAAATATTTTTTGACAATTGTAGAAGTTAATTTAAAATAACTTATTGAAAAGTTAAAAACACGTTTAAAAATGAATTTTTGAAAAGTTAGACATACTTGACGTTTGGAAAACTTATGTCATTTTACATGTATAAGCTAGCCAAACATTTTTTAAGATTTTGACGTATTGATTTTTCCACTATAAAAGCTAATCCAAATGTTTTTTTTAAATTCCTTTTGAAAAAGTCGTAAGTTGAGGAGTCATTTTACCAAAAGTACTTTGAGAGTTCAAAAAGCAATGCCAAACAACCATAATCATGAATTGAATTTTGATTCATTTATTTTGTTAATTAGGATTGGTTTCAGAGGCTGCAAAGTTAGGAACCGAAGGAATCCCAGTTCACAGATTGTTTTCTTTTGAAGAGTTAAAGGAAGCTACTAACAACTTTCATAGATCTACCTTAATAGGGGAAGGTTCAACGGGCAAGGTACAAATCTTAAAGCACAATGTACACATTCTCGACACATTTAAGATCACTTATTATACATATATACTTTTATCCAGATCTACAAAGGGAAGCTTGAAAATGGGACAGACATTGCAATAAGACATTTGACAGTGTCTAAAAAGTACACGATTAGAAACCTTAAATTAAGGTTGGATTTGCTTGCGAGGCTTCGACACCCACATTTGGTTTGCCTTTTGGGGCATTGTATTAGTGGTGAAGAGCAAGATAATGGTGAATCAAACAAAGTGTATCTTGTGTATGAATATGTGCATAATGGGAATTATCGTTCGCTTCTTTCGGGTAAGTTTCTTTTTTTTATATAAATTGTGAAATTGGTTATTCCTTTTTATACCATTATGATTGGCTCTAAAAGGTCATAATGGTATAAAGAGGACAATTTTATATATATATATATATATATATATATATATATATATATATATATATATATATATATATATATATATATATATATATTTTAGTTTAGGGGACCCTATTTGAACAAAAAAAAAGTTAGTGAAGTTTTAGTGTTTTATGCAGGGAATGGTAGTGAGAATGTTGTTCTTAAATGGGGAGATAGATTGAGGATTTTAACTGGTGTGGCTAAAGCTGTGCATTTTCTTCACACTGGACTCATTCCTGGTTTTTTTAGTAATCGATTGAAAGCAAATAATATTTTGTTGAATGAAGATGGGATGGGAAAACTGAGTGACTATGGGCTTTCGATTATAGCAGAAGATATTAAACAAGATGTATGAAAAAAGAAATGTTTTATCATTATTACCTTTAACTTGAGCATTTAGCTGGCAAGATCTGACCTTTTTTTAATGTTTGTTGTTTTGTAGGCCAATGGGGAAGGTGTTGAATCATGGTAAGGGATTTTTTTGGAAAAAACAAAAAGTAAAAAACGTTATTTTTTGTCTTTCGTTGGATTTTGAGAGAGAATGTGTGTTTTTTTTGTAGGCAAATGAAGAACTTAGAGGATGATGTCTACAGCTTTGGATTCATTCTACTTGAGTCCCTTGTTGGACCTTCTGCTGCATCTAGAAAAGATGAATTTTTGATGAATGAGATGGTATTTTGTTTGAATTCAACTATATAATCAAGAAAATGTTAAATACAAGAAATAATTATGTATTTCCATTTCTTGGTATTACTTTAAAAAATCTACCCAGTTATAGCAATGTCATCTATATAAAAAGCAATGTCCATCACTATAATTGTATTGGATAGATTTTTCAAAGTATAATATGTTAATAAGAAAAACAATATAAAACACAAGTTGTGTTTTATCTTGTTTTTCTTATTAAGATATGATACTTTGAAAAATCTACCGAGTTATAGCGATGAAAATTTGTTATGGGATTTGGTGGCATTTTGATATCTTTTGATATATTAATTTACAGGCTTCTTTTGGAAGTGAAGAGGAACGGAAGAAAGTAGTGGACCCTGTTGTACTTGATTCCTGCTCACAAGAATCACTTTCGGTTATAATCTCCATAACCAAAAAATGTTTTTGTGGTGATTCATGGGCAAGACCCTCTTTTGAAGACGTGCTTTGGCACTTGCAGTATGCTGCTCAAATTCAAGCTGGGACCCAACAATCTGCTGAAAAAGTTTTATTCATGGGTTGTTGATATTTGCCTTGTAGTAATTGTATATAAAATAAGCTATTAGAGACCTTTATTCCAATATTACTCTTTCTTTTTGATGTACTACATTAAATAATTTTGACTTTTATGAACGTAATTGTATATATTCAGTTTATCATGTATCTTGATGGTACTTGGTGTTGTTTCTTTCTCTTTGTCAAACACTTACTCCACACATTCATCATGTATCCATTATTCCTACAGTCATTTATCTATTTAGCTGTTCATCCATACAACATTTAATGAGAAATAATAAAAAAAAAAAGAAAATATCCCCTTGATATTTTGTTTGTTTGATTAAATTTATGATTTATGTGTGGTGTTACTTTTTGTGTGAGTTTCATCTTGTAGAAGACGAATTTGAGTTAAATCAAGCAAACGTGATTGTAAGTGACTGTTCATCTCTATCACATGCTTTGTCATGTTAGTGATCCATAATCTATTCTCAACGTTGGTTTCCACTTTCAACTGTAAGGCTTCAGGTGTCCTTTCTACCTGCAGTGCAAAAATAGTAGTATAAAACAAGGGCACATAAGTAATTTTACTTCATTTTTCTTTTATAAAAAAAAAGGTAATGCATTCATCAAGTGAGAGTAAACCTCTAAATCAATACTCTGTTGTTCCAGTAAGTTGGCACTTTGATACTGATGAGTAATTTGTTGTTGTGTAGAAGAAGATGGTAGAAGAAGGGTAATACTTGAATTAGATGGATCATCTTGGTGAGGATACTTTTGGAGTAATGATACGGGCAAATTAGTAAATTTGCGTTGATGATGTGGCAAGGGGAGGAGTGAGGAGTGTGGGATCACAACCATATTAGTAATAAAACCTGCATATGTATAAAAGATGGATAATAATATCAAGAATGTCCTTTTTTTTTTTAGGATTTGTGTATAGATTAACAAAATAAGATTGTTATTTTTTTTTCTCCTAATTTATTGCACTACTCCCTGTACTAACTACTAACTACTCCTTGTCCCTACTTCCTCAGCATCCATAACCACCCACAATATAGGCCATAGGAACTCAAATTATTATATAGGTTACGTAAGAAATAATTCAGAAAGCAATAATGGAGTTGGGGCCTAGTTATTGAGCATCTCCAGCTTGAGGAATCTAAGAAATGTTGGTTTCTTGGATGGATTGAATTTGACAATTTCATTATGGGCAATTTTGACAAATCACATAGCCAGAGGAAAATTATTTTTTGGGTCATCTTCAACACGAAGATGCATTTTGTGTAATGAAGAAAAACATTGTTGACTTGAAGACTATGAGAAGTCTTTGTGTAAATGGTATAACGTGTTACATAATCCTTAATTTATGGAGATAGCAACTGCAATCAATAAAGCACATGTTAGTTATAAACCTCCCTATACGCAAGGCAAGAAAACAAGAACAATTTTGCTTAATGAATGCCACGAAAGACATAAAAAAGATTAACTCGTATTAAAGATATGTGGTATTCGCAAGACATTTCAATCATTTTTGATTGGTGGTCGAGCAACAAACACAAACCTCTTATTAATGTCATTGCTGGGAATAGTCGTTGGGTTGTAACGCGAAGAATTTTTGTTGTATAGAAAAAACAGGAATCACAATAGCAAATTATTTGTTCAGACACAACACTAAATAAGTAGGACAAGCAATGTCCTTCAAATCATGACAAACAATGTAGCAAGTTGAAAGGCCGGATGGCAAGGAAATTAAAAAGATACATAAACATATTTTTTGGTCTCCTTGTTGTGTTCATACATTGAACTTGATTTTCAAAGATCTTGTAAATGAATTCTATTGGTTGAGAGAGAGAGAGAGAGAGAGAGAGAGAGAGAGAGAGAGAGAGAGGTGATTGTTAAATAGTTTCTTAATAACAATCACGTCTTCACAATTTTTTATAGATAACTCAAAGTTAGAGTTATTAAAAGTGGCAAAGACAATATTTGCATCTAATTACATTTTGTTGAAAAGGTTAATGGATTGTAGAGAGACTTTTTCTATAACCCTTGTCTTTAATTATTGGATGGATTTAGTCGATCAAGGAGATGAAAACACTTAGATTATCGGAACAACGGTTGTTGACACCATCAAAAGTGAAAAATTTTGGGAGGACGTTGAAAGCATTTTAGCTCTAACAAAACGAATTTCTTGTTGATCAAATTTTGTGATCTCAACTTGAGAAAATCTTGTTAGCTAGGTGGGAGAAAATGATTCTTCCTTTTCACTGTTTAGGCTTTTACTTTATTTTCGCATTTCTATGATACACATTATCTTGAGATGTTAGCACCCGATAGAATTACTAGAAAATCTTCTGGTTTAGACAAAGAAATGGTACTTGGTGTTAATTGCAAAAGCAATTTGTACCATTCCACATGAAAAAAAGGTTTTATTTAATAACAACAGCTCAAATAGATGCATTGATCATGGACATGATCAATTGATGGTAAAGGTACAGTTTAGAAACTCTTACACTCATAATGTGAAAAGAAATTGCTTAAATTGTAAAAGGGCATACAAATTGGTGTTTATCCACTCAAATATTTGACTATAATCACGTTTTTCTGAAAATTAGAAAGCATGCCCACAAAAAAATGGGATATCGTTATTCTTACTTTTCCGTTTGTACGTTTCATGTTTTGGATATGATATTTCGTACCAGGTAACATGGTACACATTCCATGTACCAAAATCACATTCGATATGAACCTACCCTCTTCGTTTAAAAATTTAGAAATTCCCAATCCTCGTACTAAAACGTTCTGCATTCCATGTGAATATGGACCAAATAAAAGGTATGCACGATGATTATCGATAGAGGAAGTTGCAAAAAAGTTGCCGCAACACACATGGTGGACAAATTGGGCTATCTAACGACGTGATCATTTTTATGTGACTAATGAATTATGTTGCAAAACATTTTCTTGGAAAATTTGTTGTCGCCAGTTATTCTCGTAAAGTTTGCTCTTTTTCTTAGACTTTCAAATATTCTTTTAAAAACTTCTCTAAATTGAGTACCACTTCTTTGTCTAAATTAGAAGCTTTTCTAGCAATTCCACCGGGTGCTAACATCTCAAGATAATGTGTATCACAGAAGCGCGTAGATAAAGCAAAGCCTAAACGGTGTAAAGGAAGAGTCATCTTCTCCCACCTAGCTAGCAAGATTTTCTCACGTTGAGAGGGTAGTAAAAAACGTATTTATTATTTGACATGTCATCTTTAATTTCTCCCGGCACGTCTATTTTTTTTATATATTTCACCAAATTTTGATCCTTTGCCATCACAAATTTGATCAACAAAGAAAATTCGTTTTGTTAGAGCTAAACTGCTTTCAACGACCTCCCAAAATTATTCATTTCTAATAGTGTCAACAACTATTGCTCCAATTATCTAGAAAGAGTTTCTCTACAATCCATTAACCTTTTCAACGAAATGTAATTAGATGCAAATATTGTCTTTGCTACTTTTTAAAACTCAAACTTTGAGTTATCTCTAAAAATTATGAAGACATGATTTTTATTAAGAAAGTATTTAACAATCACTTCCCCTCGCTTACATGTATTTGTCAACCATTAGAACTCATTTACAAGATCTATGAAAAACAAGCTCAACGTATTAACACAACAAGAAGACCAAAAAATGTTTTTATGTACCTCCTCAATTTCCTTGCCATCAGCCTTTAAATTCGCTTCATTGCCTACCACGACTTGAAGGACATTGTTTGGTCCTACTATTTCAGTAGCTC
Source organism: Lactuca serriola (assembly GCF_051521515.1). Taxonomy (NCBI): domain Eukaryota; kingdom Viridiplantae; phylum Streptophyta; class Magnoliopsida; order Asterales; family Asteraceae; genus Lactuca; species Lactuca serriola. The sequence continues at coordinate 133,198,649 of NC_136411.1, forward strand.
AAGTAAATAGTTTGTTGTTGCTATTCTTGTTTTCTCTATACAAGAAAAATTCTACGCGTACATAAGCATTCACAGTAATGACATTAATAAGTGGTATGTGCTTGACGTTTGACCACCCATCAGAAATTATTGAAATGTCTTAAATCTTTTTGGTGTCTTTGTGGCATTTATCAAGCAAAACCGTTCTTGGTTTAACGCTTGAGGGAAGTTTATAACTAGTACGTGCTTTATTGATTGAACTTACCATCTCCATAAATTGAAGATTGCATAACACGTTACACAGAATACCATTTGCACAAAGACCTCTCATAATCTTCAAGTCAACAACGTTTCTCTCCTTTACACCAAATGTATCTTCAACTGGTTTATTAAAATAAGGGAAGATTGTTTTTTAATAACTATAAAGTTTTTTAAAGTACTATACACACCAACTTTTTAATCAGCTTTGACGTTGTTCAAAAACCGTTCATACTTCTCACGATCTTTTAGTACCCAGAATAGAACCAAAAAAATGAACATGCATTCTCGTGTACGAACTAGTAAATTTTTGGTTAAAGTGCTTACAAACCCACACCTTTACACCCCTACCTTTTTGCTCGTTGCAACATAAATGATGTTTACTTTTTGCACTAGTAGGCTATCGTGTTTCACTGCTTTGGCTTTGAACATCTTGAGTCTCATCTATGTTCTTTTGGTTGCTATCTTCATTCTCACTTAGTATAACATGCTCTCTAGATTCTCCATTATGCTGATCAGACATCCTTTTACCAAAAACAATTTTATTTTCCTTGATGACTATGCTTAATTTTATTTTCTTTGATGACTATGCTTTGCAACTGTTTTATTATTCCTATGAAGAATGTGTGTTGGACAAGAGAAATCGGGCATGTATATATAGAGATAGTTACTAATTTTATGAGATAAATTCTAATTGTGAAATAAATAATTGATTTAGTAAAATCAATTGATTCAGTGAGAACTTCTTTATATCTTTATATATAATATAATTGACTGCCAATCTTGTTTCCAATCACATTGTAGAACTAGATTATTAGACGTTCTCAAACATGTTCAATACTGGTTTGAATCGAGTTCCCAAATGGGGAGAACATGACTCATAGCCAATAGGTACAAAATAGAGAACATTAGAAGGAACGATTGTGTATGCATTCCTATGGCTTATGGTACGAGAATGTAATGTTGACCTGGTACGTGCCGATCATAGGTACTTTTGCGAACCACTATCACTATCAGTTAAGTTAACCTTCGTTGAGGGGCGATAGTCTCCCTTGGTAAAATAAGGTCAGGATTTTTCCTTATTTGGTTCATCAAGAGTTTTAATATTCGAGAGAAGAAGAATCTCAACTATTCTACTTTTTCCTTTAAGACTATGTTTAGCGTATTAGTTGAAAAACTAACTGTTAAATAAAAAGCTAGCCGATAGCTGATAAAAAATAACATTTGGTAAAACTAACTGAAAATATGAAATGACATAAAAGGACATTTAAAAGAATGTGTTTTTATAATTAATTAAGGATTATATTTGGAAATTTTTAAAAAAACTCCTAAAAAGCTAGTCTGAGTAGCTTTTTAAAAAGTTAGCTTATAAACTAGTTTATAAGCTACTTTTTGGCTTGCCAAACATGAAAACTTAAAAAAACTCGAAAAATAAATTAGTTTTTCAGCTAGCTAACTGTAGCGTACCAAACATAACCTAAATATTAAAGGTGGTTTTAAGCGAGGCAGTTGGCCACTTTTCTTAATATATCATGAAACCTAAACTGAACTGTATGATGTGGATTGCATAACTTCTCGAACTGCAATCGATCCCCAAATTGGCCTTTGTGGGCTTGGTATGGTGTTGGATGAATTTGGATCCCATATACACATTAATATGTCAAGAGATGGGCCTTGGGCTCATTCATAGCTTGCTTATGCCTTATATCAATATTCAATATTCTTCTCAGGTTCCTTTTTACTTCACAAGTCTGGGTGAACGTGAATCTCTATCTAGGGACACCACAAGAGGCATACCTCTATCTCATTTGGATCTTTACCAATTCGCCATACTCAAACAAGTTATTAATTTACTTTGTTAAAGATTTTTCTTTTGACTAATGTTGTGAGCATAATATCATATACGTATTATTGCATTCATTTATTGCCTATTAATTCGGGTTTCTAACACTATATCTTCCAATAAAGACAGAATGAAGAAATCTTATAGACCCAAATTGGTGCCATTAATCTATTTGTAGTAGTTACCAATGTGCATATAGGTAAAAATAACAAGAAAATTTTCCACAGAAAATATTTCAGTTTTCATGGTATATCCGAAAAGGAAAGCATAGAAATTTCATCGATATAAGAACTAATTTTCCTATTTGCTTAACAACTATATCATGAACTTTCTTTAACTAAAATAAAGGAATAGTAGTTAGTTAATTACCTTTGTGATGATTAAATCTTCGAATGATCACACCCTCAATAACATTCCACAAGCAAGCAGTAGAATCCTCAGAAGCAGAAATAAGACCGGATTTACAAAAAGTCAATGCTGTAATAGATTCCCTACAATTCCAATCGCATCAAATTATACAACTTGTTCACAATCTATATAACATAACCAACAAGCATAAAAAAGTAAACACATACTTATGTCCATTCAATTCCAATTTTTGATCCTCTGAATCAAAGGAAGCCTCCTTCATCAATCCAACATCAAATGGGGTCATAAAGATCCTTCCATCTGCACTTCCAGAAAACAGAAATCTCTCTAAAGGGTCAACAACCATTGCAGTTATCGGTTGTGGAAAAGACCAAGTCTGCAAAAGTGTCCCTTTTACAAGCTCCCATACCTATTTATAAAAAGACATAATTTCGAAACATTTAATATATCAAAGATGCACACAAATACACCATTATATTATAACATCAAACATGAAACTGAATTCACCTTGCATGTGCCATCAAGTGAGCTTGATACAAAAACTGATTGAGAGACAGCTGAAGATGGTAAGAGTCCAGTTATGAAGGATTTATGCTCAGTTGAAACACTTAGTGATAAATCAGAGGATTCTATGTTTTTATCATCTAGTAAACTGTCACGAAAATGAATAAGCAAATTTTCAGATAGTTTGTTGTGCATATGTCATAAACCCTTAAATAAACCATAGATGTTGTTACCTTATCATTGGCCAGACAACTATCATTCCATCTTCGGATCCAGATATAAGTAGAGAAGCATCATTAGAAAAAGCCAAACAGGTTATTGGCGAATTATGTGCATGCCAAGTTTTGAGCAGTTTACCACTTATAACCTACGAAAAAATTCAATCAAGAAGATGACATTTGGGGGAAAAATAACCTTGAGATGTAGTGTAGTAGAAGATTATATACCTCCCAAATGTAGAGATTTCCAGAAATGGCTCCACCTGCCAAATATATACCATCTTTTGTGCTTGAAATCGGCCCAATGGCTTCAATTGTATAACTCCGTAAAGGTGAACGAGGCTGAAATCATTTAGCACGAATCAACGTAAGAATTTGGTAAAACCCCAAATGGAAGGCCTTAATACCAATGGGGATTATATGCGTCATTGGAATTGTGGGAAAATATCCTAAATCGAATTGATCGTAGAAGTAGTACCTTAGAGAAAGGCCAGGTGAAGATGACGCCGCCAGCGACGGAGCCAGGGAGGTGAATTTGAGAGGCAACCAAGTACCGATTTCTCAAACAAGTGAGTCCATGGAATTGTGAAGCGCATGTGGGTATGTGAAGAAGATGATCCCCTGTTTCTATGTCCCAAATCGTCAGTCCCACCGTTAAATTCTTGTCTCCGCAAACCACCAATGCTTCCTTCATGGCTCTCTCTTTCCACTCCCAGTGAAACCCAGTTTGAATGCTGTGATTTGGAAGGAGAATTTAGGGGTTTTAGTGATCGGGTAGCAGGGATATCTGTGGTTACGGCAATCCCCTGTCCGTTTGAATGCCAATGGTGGTACGCCATGTCAGGTGTGAAAACTGTAGAGGTGGAATGCGTGAAAGCTGGAGAAGGATTACGAGTATCCCACACACAAATTTTGATGTTTAGTGCATACGATTTTGACAATCTATGCAATCGACGATGGTGATCGCCATGCACTCAATCACATTCTAAATTGCGTAACGCTTCTACACTAGTTATATTTTTAGGGTTTTTGTCTTCAAAAACTTGGGACTTTTGCTTTAGGTTTTATGTTTTAAATGGCCCATAATTTTATTTTTTTGTGTCTCATATCAAAATAACCTATTAAGCAAGTCATTATAACAAGTTTTGTAGGTAAATGATTTTGCTTAATGGTTGTTTGGAAGTGTTAACTTTTAATTAAGACATACTTTAATTTTTTAGATTCAAAGCGGTTGATAATCTCTTAAATTTTGTTTTTCATCCTATATGAATAAAAACAAGGACCGTGATATGAAAATAAGCTAATTTTTCAGCAAATCTTTTTCCCTCTTCTTTTTCTATTTTGTACGACCATCTCCTTTTTCCCTCTGACAGTCCTACTGTCCACTTCGAAAAATTCAGATTATGTCAAATAGCTCGTAAATCTTGTTCAATGTTCACGTGGACTCCACTTGGAATTATTGAGATGATGTGGCCTAATTCCACTACTTTTTTCTCCATTTTCATTGGAATGTTCTTTCTTTTCCCTCTTCATCGGAATGCTCTTTCTACTCCCTCTTCTTCCTTCTATTATTTTGACAACCACCCTACATCCACCTAACAACCAGCCATATTAGCAAATTCAACTTCACATTCACATTTATGTGTTGTTCCACCTGAAATTCTAAACATCTCTCTTTACTAATATCATGAACAAAATGAATAAAGTGGAAGTAGGTATTTTATGTTTTCTGATTGACAATAAGATCAAACACATAGAGTGTAGGTTTTTATTCTACCAAAATATGAAAACCCATTTACATATACACACTTAATTAAACATGAAGCTAAAAAAAGCATACATCACGAGGATAAAGTTCCAATAATCCATCGGTAGCCACGAAAGGCTTTTTGTGTAACATCCGGACTCTCATGTATATTATTTGTATATTTATTTTTGGGGTTTATTGAGTAACTCGACGAGTTGGTGCCTCAACTCGTCGAGTAGACTCGTGAGTGGCCGTTAGGGTTAAGTGACCAACTCGACAAGTCAGAGAGCCGACTCGCCGAGTTGGCGTTGTGAGATGAAACCCTAAATCCCTGGGTTTAGGGCCTACTTAAGAGAACTTATGTTCTCATTTGCGCCTCACCAGTTGCCCAGCCGCCCTGTGTGAAACCCTAAACGAGTGTAGTGAGCTAAGAGCGTCTCAAAGCTAATCTTGAGAAATTTTAGTGCATCTTTTGAGGAGAAGTTGTCCAGCAAGGAACAAGGAAGAACTGTGGGATCCAGGGCCAATTCGTCCAAAGCTTCAAGTGGAAGGTAAAAAGCATGCGCCTTTCTCATTTATTTGGTTAGATCTCATGGTTATGGAAGATTAGGGTTTCTACCACCTTTTGATTTGGGACTTCGAGCATACTGAGTTATCATGAGGTTTAGACCACGTATTTGGACCTTGTGAGGTCCCTAAAGTCCAAAGGTCCCAACTTTATTCATCAATATGAGGGTTATTGTGATTAACACCTTGTGAGAACATGTATTGGTATTTTGGAGCAAAAGTACCATGCATGAAAGTAAAGATTGAAGCTTTACGTAGCAATCGAGTCTTGGGATGTTAGATCTAGTGTTTGGAGTGATAGATCTGCTTTAAAACACCTGAATGAGAAATCAGATTGAAGGGACTTGCCGAGTCAATGAACTGACTCGACGAGACGGTTAGGGTTTGTCCCGATGAGCTTGATCATGTGATAACTCACTGAGTTGGAGGTCAACTCGACGAGCTAAGCTGGACTTTCATGAGACTTCTGAGGAAAACGAATGGACTCGACGAGTCACATAGATGTACTCGGCGAGTCGGGTCAAACATGGATTGTTGACTCGGGCGTTGACTTATGTTGACTTTAGGGTTTTGGTCAAAACGGGGTTAAGAGAGCCATGGACGGAAGGGGGGGTAAAATGGTCTTTTACCCATTCCAAGAGTTTGAGAGAAAGAGAATAGCCTTGATTTATTTAGAATTGTGAATAGAGTATTAATTAGAGATAATTATCATATGTGTTAGGCGGAGGCTAGTTCGAGATTCGTGTACGAGGTTATTACTTGGTTGTTTACGAGGTGAGTCTTCTCACTATACTTACCTTGAGTGGTAACCTATGTGTGACCGGGGGGTCTTATGTGCTTATACTGTGTATTGAGATATCTTGTTTTATGTTTTTGTGATATATGATATGTATTATTCTAAGTTTACTGAGTTAGGACCAGAAGGTTCACCCGAGTTGAGGGATCGGAGGGTCCCACTGAGACACATTGACCAGAGAGTCATATTGAGTATAGCCATGAGAGGCTAATGAGTTATGTGTGGTATTTTGGGTAACTCACTAAGCTTCGTGCTTACCGCGTTATGTGTTATGTGTTATGTGTTATGTGTTTCAGGTACTTCTCAGGATCACAGGAAGGCGCTGGCTTGATAATACACAATGGAGCAAGAGGATTTTTACGATTCTGGGATAATGATTTTCACTTTGTGGATTTTGATGATAATTGAGAATATTGTGGTTTTTGTTTGGAAAAATATGATATGAGTTTTATGGTGTTTTAAAAATGAAAAAATTGGTTTGAAAATCTACAGCGTTACATTTTGTCTATTTAACCATATACATATAAATAATTAGGAATCCATAACCCAAAAACAAAAATATAACTTGGAATCGAAACATACTAAAGAATAAACGATGTTTCCTTTGGCAGCATGTTAGGCGTGTCAAACCCAACAAATAATAGGGGTACGATATCCTCCAAAATAACACTACTATATTGCACTAAAAGGTAGTATAAGGTAAGTAGGGTCAATCCACAGAGACACGGGACAATTAGTCCAATACCTCTTTGCGTAAGGTACTTGTTCACAAACAATCTAAAAAACCGGGGGGGGGGGGGGGGGGGGGGTTGAATGTAGTAGTTAAAAAAACAAATTAAAAACATAAATAATCAGCTAAATAAGTGAATTATATTCAGATTTTGTAAGGACTCCAACTCTATGCAAGACAAATTAGCAATGTGATTCCATGGATGACAAGATATTTGTTTTATTCTATCTAAGTTGGTACTTGAAAGTGTTGACAAGCAACAACTGTCTTCCAAAAAGCTCCCAGAATCGCCTCCTAGAACTCCCCAAAAAGGATCCCCCCCCCTCTTCTAGAACTGGTTACATCATTTTAGAAAGGAGAAAACTGATTTAAACTGGCGACCACGTTTACACGGCCAGTGTAAACTATAACTAACCATTTACACGGCCGTGTAAATACAAAAAGTAGAATGCTCAAATCAGCCAGGTCTTCAAAATTCGATGCTCAAGAGTATACGTTTACACGCCCCATGTAAACTCAAGACTTACATTTACACGGCCGTGTAAATCTCTGAAAAGCTGAAATCTTCATTTCTTTGCTAACTCCCTCCTCGATGCTCCAACAGTCCCGAAACTTCATCTAAATCTTTTATTCATCACCTCAATTAAGATCATACATTCAAAAGTCCCTGAAATATTACAAAAGTGTGTGAATGAAATTGCATCATGAAAAATCCCGAAAAATATGCAACATGCATGAGTTTAAACCTAAATGCAATGTATTTAATAGAGTAAAACTACAAAAATGGATGCATGAAATGCACCTAACAAATCTCCCCAAGCTTGAACCTTTCTTGTCCTCAAGAAAGAATTAGAAAAATTTAAACTGGAGAAAATAGAATAAAGGAGAGGAAAAGAAAACCAAAGTCAAAAATTTTTGAAACTTAATGCAAGAAATCAAAACAAACATGAAAAAAAAAGAATCCAACCCAATTAACCCTGTTTTTGTACCATAGTTGAGAATGTACCTGTCGTGCCTTGAGTCAACTTGGATTTAGTCTCAAATTATATATCAATAGAAATAAGACTTTGCCCACTCCCTAATGCAACTTAACAGAATCAAAGATCACAACATTTGTTCCCACTCAATATCATCAAGTCAATTCATGGAACCAATTATGGTCTTACTCTCGTGAAATTGTATGTGACAAAACATGTTGAATCGTCTTTGTTTCACAAATTATAACAATGACCGACTCCTGCTATTTGTTGATCAACAACAATCTTTTTCTGAAAAAATCTTTTCTAAAACTTCCCTAGTATTTACCCAAATTGGTTACAAGTTTCAAACCACTTACTCCAGTCAAAGTAATTAACATTCAGTCCCAATGTCATAAGTTCAAATCCAAGTCCAAGGGAATCTTTCGGCAGCCAAATATTTTTCCTAAACATATTATTCAATAAAGATATAAACACAAATATATACAAACTTCCTAAATACAATTGCCTACAAATAAAGCTCGTGACTTTCTTTGAAATCTGTGTAACGGGCTTCCAACCAACACATCCAGATCAAATGACCTTAGTGTGCTAGATTTAAAAGGATCCCTCGGGTGTACTTGCCCGAACCTCAAAGGTCACAGATTAGCTTAATTTGGTTATTAAGTTCATGACTTTCTATGAAACTCGTGTAGCAAACTTTCAACCCAATCAGTCCCAAACAATTTTGTTTTAGGCGATTAGGTGTAGAACACCCCTCGGAGCTTACTTATTCGAGTTTCAAAGGTCACAGATTAACTTAATAACAACATTTTTTATTTTTATTTTTATTTTTTCTTATTTTTATTTTATTATTATTATTTTTTTTAGACTTCACTAACTAAGATAACATAAAACACTCTGGTTAATTTATTTATTTGGCCTATTTCTTTATATTTTCATCCTTGACTTTTTCTATGGTGGGACATCTCATGGTCTATTACCATGAGGGGTTTCTAGACATTTTTCGGGGGACTAAAGTTAACATGCAAAGACTCGTAAGTATAATCGGAAATTGTGTCCTCAAGCAGGGTATATAAAAGGGAATGAGTAGAAAGGACTTTTAGAGCGCTGGAAGGCTTAGGACATTGAAATTTTATATATATTTTTTATGAATTTCTGAATTTGGCATTTTAAGTTCAATTGAGCAAATACTACTCATAAGAGCAGTCATACGTCCCAAAGAATTGACTCATACTTGCTGTTATGCTCCAATGTTGACAATCTTCTCACTTTCTGTTTTGCACGAGTAGCTTCGGGAGATGTGTTCATGTGCGATTAACTTGCTTTAAGATTTTTCAATAAAAAGAGTAAGCTAATCTCAAGGCACATAACTCACTTACCGGCTCAACTGTTTTGAAAAGATTCGGTTGATTGGGATTGGATCAAATTTTTTTAAATGCAATGAATGAAATGCAAAAATTTAGATGCAAACAAAATGCAAAGAAAATAATAAAAATTAGAATATAAAAGAAAATCTTTTTGGATTTTGAAAAATTTTCTATGCAGAAAAATGAACAAGAAAATAAAAATTAATGCAATATGTACAAAATTACATGCAACCTACATGCAACGAGATTTATGCATGGATGGATGCCCCTCCCCAAGCTTAAAATAAGCATCGTCCTCGATGCTTGGAGAGAGGCATAGCCGGCCTATTGATGATCGGGCGGTGGAGGATATGGTGGGAACTGTGAAGGGTAATCAGTAGGATAACATGGAGGCCACTGGGGTTGGGATGATGATGATTGTTGCTGCGTGGGAAGGACAAGTACTCGGTGGATATCACTCAACAAGTGATGGATATTGTGGTTATGCTGCTCTTGAGCTACCCATCGTTGATCCTGCTCAGCCCAACGCAGCTCTTGCTGGGCCCAACGCTCTTCTTGAAGGTTACGGTAGTACTGAAATTCGGAAGTGATTTCAGCAACACCCGTGAAAATCTCTCCTACTTCTTGCTGGAGGCTCGTATAGTGATGGTCTAAGTGTGCAAACTCGTACATGTAAAGGTTGTGTTCGGGGAAAGGAATGGGGCGAGACGAGCTGGAAGCACCTGCAGTTGCAGGTTGAGCAGGAGGGGTAGGAGTGGTGGTTGGTGGTCTACGGGTTGCAGTAACACCCAAGTTGGGTTGGAGATTCCAATGTGTAGATCAAGGCTAATATCTTTTTATTTCGGTTGTCGATGCATAGATATTCTTTGCCATCGATGGTCCAAATAACATCCCCATTGGGAGTACGGTGAAAGAGGTGCATGATTTCCATAACATCAAGTGACAAATGAGTACGACCAAGAATTATATTGGTTGGATTGTTGGGTAAATGGAGGCCAAGATGTTCAGCTATAATAGAAACAATGCCTCCACAATGAAGCTGACCACCATTGCTTAAGGTGTTTCTGAGCACTTTCTGAATTACCCAACACCCAAAGTGAGGAACTTCTTCGGGCTTGTTAATCATACACCATAGGACTTCCAACTCTTTCTTGTTGGCTTTGCCAATCTCTTCTTGAGGAAACAGGAGAGAATCAATAATCCGGTGGGTGACTTTAAGAACCAGATGAATGATACTGGAGGCCTTTGCTGTATATACTTCCCTTTTCGCTTTTGGGGCACCAATAATATCACAGAGAGTATCAACATGAATTATATGGGATTGATTGAGCAAACGGAAGGTGAGGATGTGTGTTTGGTAATCAAAAGTGATGGATGACAAGAATTCCAACATAGGGGTTTGATAGCTTACAGCATGGAGATTCACTAACCATTCCCAACCAATGTTCTTAAAGAGCTTGTGGACACCTTTATAGATATGAAGGTCCTTAAGGGCTTGGATGTCCACAAATTTTTGTGTCCCTTTTACCCTTTGAATAAAGGTTGCATACAAAATCTCTTGTTGATTGGACTCAAAAATAAGACCAAATTCATAGGGGTTTTCCATGAATTGTTGGTATTGTTCATCATTGGTCTCTTGACCACCCATATGTGAGGTCCCAATTCTAGCCCTTTTTCCACGGGAAGCCACTGTCCAATTGAAATCAACAAAGTTTTGCACACAATGTAGGTCAATTTAAACTCTAGAGTATGCACAAAAACTAGCAATATCACCAAAATCACCCCAAAATATAACTATATGCACAAGTTAAGAGTTTGGAACAATTATACCAATTTGTGCTTGAAAATGGTGGTAGGATGATGTCCAATGGTTCCCCAAGCTTATCCTTGGAGCTTGATTTTTGGAGCAAAATTGAGGAAAATGGAGTGTTTTTAAGGGTTTTTTTCGAAGAGGGCAGAAGGGAGCATAGGAGTCGCAGGTCTTGTGAAGAGAATGAACAAAAGAAATTGATTTTAGCCTTTAAAATCGTCCAGCTCTGATTTTACGTTTACACGGCCCGTGTAAACAGAATGGCAAAATTTACACGGTCGTGTAAATGTTGTGTATTGATTGTGGTGGCTGGTCGTTTACACGGCCTGTGTAAACCATAAGCATAAGTTTACACGACCGTGTAAATCTTTGAGAAAGCCAAAAAAATTTGATTTTTTTCATTTTTTGAAATTGCAACCCGCTAATCCACTATTGCCCGGAAAATGATTTTTTTACCCTCTTTAAACATGAGAAACAACTTGTAAACTTGAAAACGAAGAAAATATGATGGAAAAATAAGAAATGACAAAAAATACCCCCGGGTTGCCTCCCGGTTAGCCGCCCCTTTTTAATTTCGTTGGCTAGACTTAGACCCCTTAATGTGGTTCATTCTAAGTATGTGGGCCTCTCTAATACATCAACCTCCGCGCCATGTATATTCTTTAAAGGACCCGGTGGGGTTTTTGCTCCCGAATCTTGCATTTGTTCCATCGGTGGAAGGAATGTTGCTTTGGTAGTAGGTGGATTGGATTTCATATCATCACTCCTCATATGCTTCTTGTCATCAATAAACTCTAAAATCTCCAACACCTCATTATCCATATCCAAATTCTTTGCAAGCTCTTTGGCTTTGTCCCTGTCTAGTTTTTGTGACAAAACTAACTCTAGAAATTCATTGTTAGACAAGTTCAAACCCTTTTTAGTTGACGGCTGGATCAAATTGACAAAATTAACAGATTGAACATCAGAAGGAACCTTTTTTGCTTCATGAACATTGAAGTTGATAACTTCACCATCAAATTCCATACTCAAAGTTCCATTGTAGACATCTATTTTTGTTTTAGAAGTTTTAAGAAAAGGTTTACCCAAAAGTATGGAACTTGAACTTGGAGAGTCACCATCTTCCATATCTAAGACATAAAAATCAGCTGGGAAGACAAATTCATCGACATGCACTAACACGTCCTCTAATACTCCCTTTGGGTGTACCAAATATCGGTCAGCAAGTTGGATGATCATACCGGTTTTGCTCAATGTTCCTACACCAATTGATTTGAAAAGAGAATATGGTAGGGAATTTACGAATGCACCTAGATCAAGCATAGCTCGGGGTACATAAAGATTCCCGAATTTGCAAGGCACAGTAAAGACACCGGGATCCTAGCACTTTGGAGGCATCCTCTTTTGAAAAACTGCGGATACATGCTCCCCAACTGTTACGACTTGATTTCCTTTTAATTTCTTTTTAGATACACAAAGATCCTTAAGGAACCTTGCATATCTAGGTACTTGCTTGATGGCCTCGAGGAGTGGAATGTTGATTTGAACTTTTTTGAACATTTGCATGATCTCACTCTCCTCCCGTTCTTTCTTCGTGCTCTTTAATCTTTCGGGAAATGGAGCAGGTGTGGCTTTAGACTCAGTGATGAAGGGCCTCTTTTCGATTGTTTTCTCTTCATCCTTATCTTCTTTGGTTGCCTCTTCGACCACTATTTCTTCTTCCTTTTGATCAACCAACACTTTTGGACCATCATAGCTCTTTTTTCCTCTCAATGTGATGGCACACACATTGTGCCTTGGGTTTGCTTCACTTTGGGCAGGAAACTTTCCTTAAGATTCTATTTTGCTTACGGAAGTAGCAAGCTGTGAAACTTGTTTCTCTAAGTTCTTTATGCTTGCTTTTGTTTCTTTTTGGAAAGTTTGTGTACTAGTTGTCAAACTCTTCACTATGTCCTCTAACGACATATTTGATGAACCCGCTTGTTGAGGAGGGTGTTGTGGCTGCCTTGGCTGAAAGTTTTGTGGTGGAAAAGGTGGTCTTTGTTGGTATTGATGTGGTTGACTTGGTTGATAACACCCTTATTGATTTCCTCCCCAACCTTGATTGTTGTTCCATCTTTGATCACCTCGTGGCTACTCATATCCCCTTTGGTTTAACCCAGAATAACCTCCCATGACTTTCGCTTATTCATAATCCTCATCTTGAAGTTGAGGGCACATGTCGACTGGGTGCCCTACTTGAGTAAAGATACCTCAAGGGCGGGGTGTGGGTTGCACACCTTTGTCTTTGGCTAGCATCATTACAACTTTTGTAAACTCAGACAATTGAGCTTCAATTTGAGGAGTTTGGACTTCCTTTACACCTCGGGGTGCATCTGTGTACCATTCTTCATCATGACTTGAATGTTTAGAATCTTCAGCCATGTTTTTGATCAAGTTGCGGATTTCAGTGGGATTCTTGTTGGGTAAAGATCCGCCACTGGAGGCATTAAGAAGCCTTCTTTCCATTGGAGTCATGCCTTCAATGAAATATTGGAGGAGCTGGTATTTGGTGATTCCATGCTTTGGGCATCGGGCACAAAGTTTCTTGAACCTTTCCCAATATGTTTGAAAAGCTTCTCTCTTATGTTGCTTAATCCCAATAATTTCCCTCTGTAGGGCTGAAGCTTTCATCTCCGGAAAGTATTTGTCTAAAAAGAGTCGTGAAAGATCTACCCAAGTGGTAACCATCCCCGGTGGGAGGTCATAGAGCCAGTCTTTTGTTGCGTCTTGCACCGCGAAGGGGAATGCCCTAAGCTTGATCTGATCCTCCGTAACATTGTGTGGTTTCATGCCCACACATACCACATGAAATTCAGTTAGAAACTTGTGAGGATCTCCATTTTCCAGGCCTCTAAAGGTTGGGAGTAATTGGATGAGCCCGGATTTCAGTTCTAAGTTGGTGGCTGCTGGATATGTGATGCAAAGAGGTTGTTGAGTAACCTCTTGCCTCAACCATTGATGGAGAGTTTGTTCGGGAGGTGGGTTTGGAGGTGGATTCCCCCCATGGTTATCTCCTACGGTATGAGTAGTGTTTGGGATATTATAAGTAGGTGAAGATGGTGGAGTGGTATTTTTGGGTGAGGATGGTTGAGATGAGAGTGATAGGTTTTCTGTTTTGGATCCGAACACACTTGAGAGGGGTATGTCCTCCCAAATGTTGATTACTGGAGGGTTAGATGATGAAGAACTCTCAGAACCCGGTCGCCTCTTACGAAGCTTGGCTTGCTTCCTTAACTTCTTTGCAGTCTTCTCTATCTCCGAGTCAATTGGCAATGGTGTACATATACGGAAAGATCTAGGCATAAACAATTAGTAACATCGTGTCCCCGACAACGGCGCCAATTTGTTAGGCGTGTCAAACCCAACAAATAATAGGGGTACGATATACTCCAAAATAACACTACTATATTGCACTAAAAGGTAGTACAAGGTATGTAGGGTCGATCCACAAAGACACGAGACAATTAGTCCACTACCTCTTTGTGTAAGGTACTTGTTCACAAACAATCTGAAAGGGGGGGGTGAATGTAGTAGTTAGAAAAAACAAATTAAAAACATAAATAATCAACTAAATAAGTGAATTATATTCAAATTTTGTAAGGACTGCAACTATATGCAAGACAAATTAGCAATGTGATTCCATGGATGACAAGATATTTGTTTAATTCTATCTAAGTTGGTACTTGAAAGTGTTAACAAGCAACAATTGTCTTCCAAAAAGCTCCCAAAATCACCTCCTAGAACTCCCCAAAAAGGATCCCCCTTCTTCTGGAACCGGTTACATCATTTTAGAAAGGAGAAAACTGATTTAAACTGGAGACCACGTTTACACGGCCCGTGTAAACTATAACTAACCATTTACACGGCTGTGTAAATACAAAAAGTAGATGCTCAAATCATCCAGGTCTTCAAAGTTCGATGCTCAAGAGTATACGCTTACACGGCCCATGTAAACTCAAGGCTTACATTTACACGGCCGTGTAAATCTCTGAAAAGCTGAAATCTTCATTTCTTTGCTAACTTCCTCCTCGATGCTCCAATAGTCCCGAAACTTCATCTAAATCTTTTATTCATCACCTCAATTAAGATCCTACCTTCAAAAGTTCCTGAAATATTACAAAAGTGTGTGAATGGAATTGAATCATGAAAAATCCCGAAAAAATATGCAACATGCATGAGTTTAAACCTAAATGCAATGCATTTAATAGAGTAAAACTACAAAAATGGATGCATGAAATGCACCTAACACAACATAATACAACATTAGAAACAAGAGAATGCACATAATCATGGTGTGATTAAGACATATACATATAGAAGAATATAGCATATTCAAACGGTGAAACGCTCGGTTTTTGTATAAGTCAATTTTGTGCATAGGTTAAATTTATTTTGACTTTTGGGATTTTGCCTCTCCTCGGCATGGTGGTTGTGGCGCCACGACGTGGTGTTGCCTCATCACCACATCGTGATGGTCATTTAATGGTCACGACGCGGTGCCATAATGCACACAAACCCCTAGGTTTTGGGCCTTAAGCCCTATTTAAAGGATGTAAGGCTAGATTTTCGTCCACCTTTGACCTCCATCATTACAGAGAACCCCTACCTAAACCCTAATATTATTTCTTTTGCATTTTACGCCATTCTTGAGTTGTTTCACACCTTAAAGGAAAGAAGAAATCCTAAGGGTGAGTGAGGGGGCAAGGAAGCATCAAAGCAAGTTCATCACAACCTTTTGGACCTTTCTCTAGACTCTTATAAGTCTTCAAAGCAAGATCTTTGTTAGAGGTCTTAAATGAGGTCTTAACGGGAAGAATGAAGTGTTAGGAGTCACTCATGACATGCAAGGGCATAAAGTTGCCAACTTTATGCCCGGGGACATCTTAATGGACTCATATCTAAATTTTGACGTTGAAATCTCAAGTATTAAGCACTTAATGGTCGCCTGATGCATGTCCTGCTTGTACGCCGTGCGTAATATTATGTACGCAGTGTGTACAACTTTAGGGTCTAGTACATTGAGCATACTGGAGTGGTACGCAGGGCGTACACACTCCAGTTGGGTTTGGGCTTTATGTGGGCTTGCAAGCTTATGAGCTTCATTCAGTTTTGGGCCTTGTCCCATTTAGATTTTTGGGTTGATACTCCGATTTGGGTCGTAGTTATTTTAGGTTGGGCCTTATCGGGCTATGTGGTCTATTAGTGGCTTTTATCTTGGATTTAAGGCCCATTAGCAAAGGGAAGACTTTTGGGCCACTATGGAAGGACTTAGGCTTAGGTGTTTATACTCTTTGATTAGGTTGTGTTATAATCCTAATTTAGGGTTAATTGTATCATTGTTCAGTATGTGGTTTCGGACTGTTAGGCGAGCAGCTTTTGTGTTCAACAAATTGAGGTGAGTCTTCTCACTACACTCATGGGTCGAAGGCACCAAGGTCAGTCTATTAATTGATATGATATGATTAGTAATGGAGTATATAATTGTTTGCTATTTAATCTATATATGGACTTATGTGAAGACCATGGGAGGAGTCCATGGTACTAAACAAGACCATAGGAGGAGCCCATGGCTCGGGGATACAAGACCATGGGGGTAGCCCATGGCATTCCAAAGGAAGACCATGGAGGGAGTCCATGGAAAACTTATATGTATGTGTGCATGGCATTATGTGATTATATGATTCGTGTGTTTTGGGAAACTCACTAAGCGTGTGCTTACAGTTTTGTTGAATGTTTCAGGTACCTCTGGTTCTTAGGGCAAGGGCTCGACTTGATGGTGCAGCGTGCATTCTCCAGTATTTCAACATTTAGTTTTGATACTCTGATCTTTTAAAACATTATGGTCATGTAATGGGATTTTTGGAAACAATTGTGGTTGGTATTTATAATTATAAAAGGTAAAATTTTTTATAATATTTGGGTTGTTACATTGAGTCTGGAATCACACGGGTGCTCGTCTAATTTGCTCAAACCAAGGCTCTAATACCAACTTGTGACATCCCCAAAATTCAAGGCAAAATTTTCATTTTTATTTATTTAAAATATATGTCTTACGAAAAACATTACATTAATACCAACTTGATGCTTCAATGCAGATACAGTAATGCATGAGCCTTTTCTACGGTCAGATGAGCAACCTGTAAAGCAGTTATTCAACAACTGTGAGTCGAGGCTTAGTGAATTCCCTCAAAATATTACATACCACAACATATATACAATGCATAAACATAATGGCCGTCAGCATAAAGCTGGTTCACCCCATTTTTCCTACAGCATATAGTTGGTCTGTATCTTGGCCTTTAGCATAAAGCTAGTCCGCCCGAGTCTATTGGTCTTCAGCACGAAGCTGGACCGCCCTCAACTCCCACATAATATATTAACACATATTCTAACAACAATATTCAACATTACAGACAACTATTCAGCCTAATTGTTTAAGTGTATACTACAAGAAACTATATCCTAAGATACAATGGATACATATTGGAGTATACAATATAATGAGATGAACTCACCTGGATAGTTACTCAAGGGATAAACAGTTAACCGGGCACTTCGACTAACGAGCAGTACTCCAACGAGGATCTACCTATATTACTATAGTTTATCAGTTTATATGGGAAACTGTAATGTTTGCTAGACCTATCACTAATCCCAATGAATACTGATAGCTTAATCAAATAAGGACCAACCAGGTCGGACAGTTGGGAGGCAGGACCATTTCGGCGTATAGCCTTTCTGAAATCCAACAACCAAGTCAACGTGACCATTCTAGACACCTCTCTCGTAAATAGATCAGTCGGTATTGTGATAGGGATTACTGATAAATCTTATTTACACATTTATAATAACAAATATGAATAGAAATATAAGTTACATTTAAGAGCCTAGTAAGCGTAGCTTAACTTACAAAGAGTTTCTAGCGAAAACTAGAATTTGCGCTGGCAGAACGTTGATACCAGGGGATTTTATTAGCTAAGCCAAGATGCCCAGAGCCTCGCTAATGCTAAAATAGTTGGAAATCTCAAAGGAAATACTCAGAAATCGAATTTATAAGTTGAGAGAGAGATTAGGAGAAATGTATGGGAGAAATGAGGGCTGAAAGGCCTTTTATAGGAGGATTATTGGGGTGTACGACGTGCAAATGGGGTGCACGTTGTGCATTTTAAGGCGATGTCTCCCCGATTTTTTTTTGTGTCACGTGTCAGCCTCCCTGTGGTCCATGTTTTCACCTTCTACAAGCGCGTCACACATCTGGCATCGCGTGTAAAACGCAAATTTTGTAAATTCTGTGACTTCTCCATACAAGCTCTGTTTCCGAAGTTCTTTGTATCTATAGAAAGCTATCAACGAGATCTACAACTTTCCTTTAGGCTCCTTCGGTTAATTCTAACTTTATTTTTCATCCTTGTCTTTATATGATTAAATGATTTTGTTAAAATCATAACTGTCTCGTATGGACTCCATTTTTTGCATTCTTTTTACTCAAAATTCCTATCTTAAATAGTACTACGATTTTCCTTCTGGTGACTGTAACGTCCGCATTTCCAGGCTAGGCATTATCATTGATGTAATAGTCTAGGTTAACCCTTGTAACTCTTTTTGGAGTATTAATGATGAAATATTTGAGTATTATGTGAATTATGTGTTTATTTTCTTAATTATTATAATTTGATGAATTAAGAATAAAATAAGCGTCAAATTCGAAGAGTGGGATAAGCCCGATATCGTTGCATAAAGATGTAGTGGTCGAAACAAGGATTCCGAAGATATAAAGAATGCCGAAATCCGAGTTATAATGAAGAAGTTATGACCTGTCAAAGTTTCGCGACAGAACCGGCAACGCTGAATGACGTAAAAAGTGAAATTTACGTTAGAGCGATATTTAGCCTTAGTGATCTAAATGAAAGTCGTAGAGTTTGTTAAACCGAGAGCGTGCATAAAAAGAACTCCCAAATCTGACTTCGTATGAAAAAGTTATGATTTTTCTAAGTTTCGACTTAGCAGTATGCAGCCCGAATACTCGATTTGAGACCAAGCGGTTTTTAGCCGAAACAATCTAAACGAGAATCGAATATCTCATTAATTGTAGTGAAACGATGAAAAGATAGGCGAAAACGGACGTCGGATAAAGAAATTATGAATTTATAACGGAGTTTTCCTGTCCCGGCCTACTAAAAATAAATAATAAAAATAAATTCAAAATTAGCCGACGGAGTCTAAACGAAAGTTGTAGAGCGTATTCTCACCTACTCGGGGATATAAAGAACGTCGAAAACGAAGTTCGTATGAGGAAGATATGAATTTTTAAAGTTTATTAAATATTTTTGGTATTTAATTTAAATAAAAAATACCGATATTATCCAAAAGGGGGGGGGGGGAGTCAGCGGTCTTATCCCCATTACGCCCAGCGTAATGTGATTTACGCCCAGCGTAATTTGGGTTTCCAGCCCCCTATAAAAGGATGTCGAGGGCAGCCGAGTTCTTTGCTCATTTCTTCCCTTTCTCTCACGTTTTTGCATCGTTTTTCGTGCAAGAATTATCCCGAAGCCCCGGTATCATTCCCGAGCCCCGAAGCAAGTCCCGAAGCCCCGAAGATCCCGATAAGTGCAATTCCCGAGCCGAAGCTCTTCCCGCTAGGAGTCCGGTTTTTGTGAAGATCTTCCAGATCTACCGAAGAATACTACTTCTACAAGCCGTAGTGCTGTCCGATCGTCTTATGATCAAGTGAGTGTGTAGTTACTTTCTTCTAACGCATAATTATGAAGTATTTTATACAAAATACGTGTTATGTGTATATTTTGTTGTTATATGTGTGAATGTATATTCACTTTCTTTTATCTCATATATATGATTTATTCTCTATGAAATACGTGTTATGTGTATGTGTCTCATATGTTGTTTGGAATATATATTGAATGAGAATGCTATATAGGTTTAAACTATGTATAAAAATATATATTTTTATCTACTAATATGTTGGGTGGAACATGGGTAGATAGTTGATGTGTGATAAACAGATGAGATGCCTCGTTGTTGTTGTTGATTCAGTCATCTAGCGAAGTTTAGATGACGACCACAAACTTTTCTAGACAGTCCTGTGGAACGCTAGCAGGTTCGCCACCTGTAGGTATTAATGAACTTGGGTGTTCATTCAATGTACTCCATCCCCCTCATGGTTGCCTTATTTGACTTATATTGCTGAGGAACCCCCGAAGCATGTGTTGTCGCCCCGATGAAATATTCTTAGACTAGGTCCCTTGTGTTAGTTGTTTTAGGGACATAAAGTGAGAATAACGGGAATGGGTAATTGGGTTATTGTTGGTTAATGAAAATAAAGTTAATTACTTATTGTGGGTTGAAAACCCTATATGCTCACCAGGCTACCAAGCCTGACCCACTCAGTTTTATTTGTATTACAGGAAGTGGCGCAAGGGCATAAGATGGATGAATCATCAAGTTGTTTTGTTTACAAGTTTGTATATGTATATATTTGTTGAACGACTTGTAATGTTATCGTTTATGCTTTATGGTCTGTATCGGAACATGACATCCTGAGTTTTGATTATATAATGAAAATACATTTCTTGATGAAATGCTTTGGTAAATATTATCTTATCATACTTTGTTTTTTGGAACAAATTCTGCAACTCTTTCAAATCAAAAGGATTTACTCTGAAATTATTTTAAAAGCATAAATGAAAATCGGTCTTTTCTGGCCGAGATTTTGGGGATGTCACAGTGACTTTAGCTAAAAGTCAACAATTATCTTCGTAGCTTTTTACGTCACACATTCTTTGTGCGCAACTGATTTTTATATCTTATAAAAATCATATCTAATTCATATGGAGTCCAATTTCTACGAAATTTATATTTTCGGGTTCGAGATGACCTGTACTTTCTAAATATATAATAATATATTTGTTTTGGCACACTTATTTTTACGTTTTACGGATGATTCGACTGATTTTTTCTATTTTTCCTTAATACGAAACTCGTATCATGTAGTGCGCACGACTATAGATTATCTTATTCAATGATTCTAATTTTAATAATTACAATTTACAGTTATGATAAAAATGGGGTGTTACAAATTAGGGTTAACCGATCTTGAAGGAGAAAGAGAAAAAGGAGGAAATAGAGATATCACATGGAGAGATTTGAAGGATATGATCTTATAATAGTAAGTATATTTCCTTGATACAATGAACATGTAATGGGCATGTAACTATGTAATGAGCCGACTATAACTAAACTCACTTACTAAATTACTAATAGATCATTCATACAAATAGTATGACAAAGTTTTTTCCGACATTGGGTATTGTGAACGCATACAAATTAAAAATAAGAATTGAAAGGTGGTTGGTTAGTGGCAAGGATGATGTGCAAAGATGGAATGATAGAATACATATGAATAACAATATCAAAGTAATCGAAGTCATTGATAGAATAACGAATCAAATTGTAATTTTATAAAACTAAAAGAAGGTTATAAATTTATATTATAGTAGAAATACCAACAAAAGTGTCGTAGATCACATGACATTGATAAAATAACGAATCAAATTGTAATTTTATAAAACTAAAAGAAGATTATAAATTTGTAATTTAATAGAAAATACAAACAAAAGTGTGTAGATTTCCTTGTATTGGATAATTTGTCATTTTATTGAGAACAATAATTTTATATTATTATATAATAAAACAAGATCTAAACAAACGTCGTTACAACTTTAGTCCCTAAACTATACTTCATGATACATATTAAGTCGATAAAGATTTCTTTTACACCTTTTGTTCAAAATAATCGATTTAATCTCACTATGGGTGCTAAACATAACAACTATGTCGTAATACATGTACACAAGGCATAGACTTTTAAAGTCACTTTTGTCGATCTACATTAATTTTTTCAACTTCGGTCCATCTCGACTACATTATTTTTTTGTTAAATTTTATATGAAGGTTTAAAACATGCAATGTAGGAGTGAGCAAACCCCAACCAAAAAACCAAGAAACCGACTAAAACGACAAAACCGAAACCAAAGCAAAACCGACGGTTAGGGTTTGAATTTTTTAAAAACCAAAAAACCGGGTTCGGTTTCGGTTTTTACCCATAAACCGACCCATCCAACCCGAGAAACCGACCCATACTTAAAAACCGATAAACCGTCCCAAGAAACCGATCCATCCAACCCGTGAAATCGACCAATACTTGATTGTATTTTGGTTGTAATAGACTACTTCGGGATTTGGTTGTAACTTGTAATAGACTATTTGTTGTAAGACTTATGTTTTTGAAGTATTTAATTTAAATTTGGTGTTTTTTGAAGTATTTAACCTGTTGCTTCATTTATGAAAAATGGGTTAAACCCCAAAATCCATGGGTTTATACCCAGAACTCGTGAATGTATGGGTTGAACCCAAGAAACTGAAAAACAGCCTAAACCGACCTCAGAACCCGAGAAATCGAACCGACTAGAAACCGATCCTATTGGATTCTGAAAACCAGAAACCGACCATTTATGGGTTAGGTTGGGTTTGGGTCCAAAATCAACCCAAACCGACCCATGCACAGTCCTAATGCAATGTCAATCATCAATTTGGATCGAAATTATATTCATATTATCAAATAAAAATTTGTATATAATTATAAAGCACATCATAAATCAAAAGCACGAATCCTAAACTAAATCTAAACAAATGTGTAACAAACTAATTTTTTTTTCTTCTTTACAATAAACCAATGATATCTTATGAGAAATTAGAAAATAACAAATTTTTTTAACCTGTTTATAGCATTTTTTATATAAAGATAACTGTATTTATAAAAAAGTTAATTTATTATTTATTAATGACATTAACATAAAATATCGATATTAAGATGGATAGAAAATGAAAATGATATACGAGAACATTACCTCTTTAGTCTTTACCCTTTAAATGTGATTATTTTAACGAACATATGCCAACACTTGTAGCCTTTTCGGACCCCAAATAAGACATAATAGGCAATTTTGAATACAAAATGGAAAAAGAAATCTTTATGGACTAAACATGTAAGGTTGTACATACTTCAGGGACATAATTTGAAGTTTACTCCACTATCAAGCTCCGACTGATACCACACCAATGGAGAATCAAACGTACCTTTTCGATCCGACTGCAAATATGGGCGGTAAGTTCAATTCAATCTCCCACAGTTGTCTTCAGGTGTCAATTTACAAAACTATAATGATTTATCCCAAATTTTCTTCATTGTTTGGATGAATTTGGCGATGTAGGGAGTGAAAAAGTAGTAGCAGGAGAATTTAGTTCGAGTTTATGGCTAGCACCAAATCCAAGCAAGAGATGGGGGGAACTGTTCTTCCTTCTTTACACACCCTTTTGGCTCACGCTTTGTCTCGGTATTGTCGTTCCTTACAAGCTCTACGAGGTAACCCTTTTTAACTTCATGATTTTCGTATTTTCGTACTTGTGTTCATCAATCGAATCCGCTGTTATGAAGCTGGATCAGTAGAATATCTGAATTATTGTTTCAGATTTCGAATTGGTCTGTGATAGATTCATGGATTATAACATTATGCAAAATGTGAAGAACTTGAAAATTGGAAACACGTATTCGCGGAAATGATTATAATCCGAAATTAAACTAGTTCGTTAGATTTGAATGATGGGGGGACATGGAAGTAGACTTCTACAGTTCATAACTCAAATTTAAAGCTACCTTTTGGTATATCTTATGATTATGGAAAATTGATGTCACTTTCCCACCAACGTTTTTAGATTCGAATGATTCTTATAGAACTTTGTTGTGGTCATCAAATGTTGTTGAAAAGGTCAAAACCACTATTGATTTTGACCTAATAAATATCTCATTCTACTTTGTATGATTCCATTAACAGGATTTCAAGGAGTTGGAGTATTTGCTTCTAGGGCTCATTTCTGTGCTTCCTGCTTTTCTTATACCAATATTTGTGGTTGGAAAGGTGAGAGTGCTTTTTTTACTTCAACTTCATCACCAATAAATTATTTATGCATTGTAATTTCATATCACCAAAAGGGTATATCGTATATGAATATCTCAACAATGGAATTTCTAACATATTTATTATTTACAGTCATTTTACTTCATGTTTTTTTTTCCAGGCAGATCATAGTCTCAACTGGAAAGATAGGTATTGGGTGAAGGCAAGTTATTGTTTTTAAATATTATTATACATAATTTACAAAAAATTTCCTACTTAACATATAATTTATAATATTGATTCAGGCAAGTTTATGGATAATTATCTTTAGCTATGTTGGGAATTACTTTTGGACCCATTATTTTTTCACAGTCCTCGGTGCCTCCTACACCTTTCCATCATGGAAGATGAACAATGTAAGCCATTATGCACAAATTTCAGGAAATAGCAACATACTTCACTCTTTTTTTCCATTATTAGCAATGTACTTTATCTTTTACCCATAATAGCAACATACTTATAGTACATTGCTATTATCTGTTAAAAATATGTAAGTACGTTGCTATTTACCTTTTCTGCTTGCTATATGATTATAAAGAAAAAGAAAAATGATTATTAAATATTTTTTTACAGGTACCCCACACGACCTTTCTCTTAACAAATGTTTGCTTTTTGTTTTATCACGTGACATCAAATTTAACACTCCGGAGACTACAACATGCTATTGCTCACTTGCCAATGAAAACACAGTGGATTATTAAATCTGCATGGATTCTAGCTCTTTCTTACTTTATTGCATACCTAGAGACTGTGGCTATTTCAAATGTAAGTAAAAAATTATATCAATTTATTATATATTTCCGTTATATTTATTGAAATAATGATCTTTTTGTGCAGTTCCCTTACTATACATTTGTGGACCGAACATTAATGTACAAAGTTGGTTCATTGTTTTATGCGATCTACTTTCTTGTAAGCTTTCCAATGTTTCTAAGGTAAGAAGTTGATATTTGAATGCGAGCAACGCAGTGGTGAATCTCAGTGGATTATGGTAGCAAGGCCACTCTGTCACTTACAATGTTTGATTGTGGTATTTTTGATGTTTATAGGATTGATGAGAAAGTGGGAGACCCATGGGACCTACCACGGGTGGCTGTTGATGCTTTAGGGGCAGCTATGCTTGTTACAATAATACTTGACTTGTGGCGACTTTTTTTGGGGCCGATTGTTCCTATTTTGGACACCAAACAATGTGCTCAGCCTGGCTTGCCTTGGTTCCCTGGACACACTGAACTCTAATTTGATGATTTTTTTTTTTGGTAATTTAGATGCTTTGTAATGCGGTTGGGAACAATGTTAACTGTTGTTTAGAAGTTGTCATTGTTAGAAATTTGGCGATGAAAACCGGGGTTCGGTAATCAAATATGGATATTTCGTGGATTGTGTTTGGTTACTTTCCGTTTTGATATTTCTCCCTTATATTGGGATAATCCGTGAGGAACATTTAAAGTTCTAGGCACAAAAACAAGGAGTTTGTGTTTGGAGAGCTGATATGGATTTTTAGATTTCGTCAAAGAGTTCTAAATAGGTGAATGAGTGTATATACTTGTGTATCTGAAAATTGGATAAGGTTGATGAAAATTGTGGAATCTATAGTTGAAAAATGGTTTTCAACTACCACAAATAGTGTTGGGTTGCCATGACAAGGCTGCTGATCTCTAATCCTTGGACCCTAGGGGCACACCCCCTTAACCGCTACCTTTCGTCGTGTTTTAAATAAAACTCGTCTTGTACACAAGTGCGTACTTTGCACTTTCTAACTTGTTTTAGATCGTAGTTTAAATCCTTATTTGTCACTCCGCACTGTGTCAATGTCAATTACAAAAAATGGTTAGTTACACTAAATATACTAGGCATTCATGAGAAATTTAGGTTTTGGGGTCTAAATTGACGAAATGTTTGTCTTCTTTCTTTGTTTCTTTTGGAACCGGTTTGTTACTAGAATTGTCAAATTCTACGTTTTGAACATCATAAAACTGGAAAGTCTCAGGATGAGAAGATTGGAATTGGGTTTTCGGAACCTTTTGAGAAAACTACATAAATAGTTTATTACCTGGATTTTCTTCTGAAAAGTAAATGTGTTATAAGATTGTTGGATTGGTTAATAATGTTGTGAATAGTTTTGGTTTTGTTGGTAGTTTGGGTTTTGAAATCCTAGAGTAGAAGATGAAATATCTTGATTTGAACTGGCTTGTCTGGATTTGCATCTTCGGTTAGTGGATTTGCATCTTCGGTTAGAACTGGCTTGTTTAGTTTTGGCTTGAGAATCCATTGAAGGTAATCGAAGGAATTAAGTGAAGTAGAAAGTTTCTCAGAGAAAATTATATAGAATTGAGTGAAGTGTGGAATGGAATATCTTCATAAATGTATACAAAATGGCAGGTGGAAAATTATTTTGACAAAGATTTTCGAAACGCCACATGCGCATTGAACACAAAGTCACGGGTCTACCAACCCGCTGCAGTCAAACAAACTCTTGAGCCTGTTGGAACCGCCGTTCACAAAATCAAAGCCCGACAGTACCTCCCTAACCCGCCATTAACTCACTGCACGACTTCTATCTCCCTAATGAAAGTTAAAGATTACAAAATTTGAAAGTGACTAGATCCTAACCAAAGGAATTAGCAACAACAGAGACCACATTTGCAATTCTCTCTCTATATTTATTTTTTTAGATTTTGAATCAAGTAAAGCATTTCTTTTAAAATATATATTGCAAAGTTGATAATAAAATCCATGGGAAAAACATATTAGAAAGTTGCTAATAACCTATCAAATCTTTTCATTCTTGCCAAACAACTTCCTGAAAGCATCTTTCATCCATCAACTGTAGATCCGGAAGGAAAAAAAAAAAAAACATCCACCCACTGATAATATGATCTCATATCTTTCATAATCGCTATAAACTTATGTGAACGTCAATAATGACATTAATGATCATGGATCGTTTCTTATTAAGTTCCTCTTCTGGTTCAATGCATTTATTTTGTTAGATATTTTCTCTATATCGTCTCAAGCCCACTTAAGGTATACCAGAAATATACATATAAAATTGTCATTGATATAAATCACAACACTAGTTACAAAATCGTCTTGGATACATTATTAGTAAAAATGATCAACAAAAAAACTATATATATTGTTAAAAAAAATATAACAAGAAAAGCTAAAAACAGCGAGAGAAATGCCTCAAAAACCTTGTCTTGTGTCAAAAACTCTAAAAAACTAAAACCTTATTTCACCTTGTCTATCTTGAGGAGCAACCAACTGCCACAAAGAGCCATATGCCGGAATTTTGGCTGCTTCCACTCCAAGTCCCGCAAGGTTACGCCCATATTCCTGTACATTAACACCAAATTTTCATTTTAGGTCCTTATTTGAGGTTTAGGTAACATTTTTAGTCCCTGTTGATATTTTTGGTTTGGGATGAACATGAAAATACCTGAATGTCAAGAAACAACTGCATGCAAATTCGATCGGTTTCAGAAACATTATGATCAGAGACATCTGAGGTGGCGCCAGCTCGTCTCTGGGCACCTTTACGTATTCTCTGAAGTGAAGTCTCTGTTTTTCTTGCTGTGTTGACAATATCAGCAGCCAGGTCATTATAACGCCCAGTAATCTTCACTGCAGCACCTTCTATCAGTTTACCTCTTCTATCCTCTCTTAAATATGTCATAGCTCTTTCACCCTCCACAAAAACCTGTCCACTTTCTTATTAATCACTACCTTTCTCATTTCTTTCAAATAAGTATTTGATATCCATACCTTCAAGGGTCGCAACACCCCTGACACATAATGGGAATGTCTCACGGGAGGTGGTTTTTTGGTCATTCTGTAAGCAGCAACTATCCCGTGTAGTTGTTTCAGTTCCTGTGATTATGTATCAAAGAATGTTTTTTTTTATTAGCAATGGATGATGTTGCAAAAAAAAAAGTTTGTTTTTAAAAAAAAAAATATGTACCTCGTTTGACTTTTCAACTAATGTTTCAATGATTGAATCGATGACAGAAGGGACAAGATCTTTAAGAGATTGTCCCCCTTGTAAGATGCTGTTCTTAACAGTGTCAACAACTTGGGTAGAGCAGGAATTTAGAATCTTTAACACGTGTTCAATGTACTTCCCACAAACCTCTGTGGCTAGATGATCTAAATCATGAATTATCTGCAAAACACAACAAAACAATAAGTCCTTAACTGAATAAAGCTTAATTTTATAAAATAATAATTTTCTCTCTATCTGCCAATTTAACTTCATTTACTTTTCTAACTTTACATAACAAACAACACGTTTTGAATGTCTCATTCCATTCCTTCAAGCCAGCCAAACATGATGATGTAATGTAACAAACGATTCCATTCCATCATATCAAACAGAACCTAAAACTTACTTTTTTTTTTAAAAAAAAAAATGAAGAAGAAAGGGAAACATACATAAACAAAATCATCTGGGGCAGCAGTAAGTGCCCATTCAAAGCCTGAGTTACGGGTTCTACGAGCAGAGAGTCCAGCTGACAACCAATTTGCATATCTGCACATCAAATTTTTGCCATGTCAGCAATATTATTATTAATTTTTATAAATTATAAATTGGTTGAAATTTGATTGGAAAAATGACCTAGATATTAGTTGCAGAGTTAAGCGAAGAAATTTATCAGAGATAGAAAGGACAAGAACGTCTTCTCGCCAACAGGAATTGAGGCATTCCAAAAGAGTAAGACTTTGCTTTAAAGTCACGTGCTGAGAACTTCCCTGGCTGGAATCGGAATCGGAATCTGACTTTGGAATTGGAGTTAGACTTGAACCAACAAATGCAGAGTCTAATGAACCTGCGATTTCCTGAAACCTACAAGTAAGATGCACTTGATTAAATTAGGTTGGATTTGGATGGAACTGAATCACAAAAGAATGGAATGGAATGAGTTATTACATTCCATGATCATGTTTGGTTGCCTTGTAGGAAGGGAACGGAATGAAATTTTATATTATATGTAAATCCAATACACTTAACTCTACTCGATAGAATATTTTAATTATATTAATTACTTTCCAATTTAGGGAATTGGAAGTACCTCAATGAGAAATACACTCCAATGTTCCATTGTTTAAGGAAATCTACATATACAGCTTCAGCTCTAAAGTTGGCAACAGCAGATCTTGAAGGACAGTATCCTTAAATAACAATGCAAAGTTAAATCCCAAACAACATAGCAACTCAAATACAAATCCAGATAAATGAAATAAGAATTTATTCTATTACCTTCTAAATCAGCCAGAAAACCAAGACTTGACTTGTAATTTTTCAAGAACTCTGTAGGTCTTCCAGGAGAAAAAGCCCCTGGCTTTCCCTGTTGAATTGCCCAAAGAACCTCCTTAAGAATTGAATTCGCAAGAAAGCTAAATACATGCAAACCCGAATTTTCTGCAATAATAAGGGACAATTATATAGTAAAGGTCTTTATATTGTTAATGGTATAGGAATAAAGAATGAGCATATACCTGTAGAAGAAATCTCCAACAAAAATGTACAATCTTGAGCAATGAGATTCTTGATTTGTTTGTAGTCTTCTTCAAGCTCATCACCAGTGGACCCACCAACCATTCCAGATGAAGTGTAGGGAATCACTTTCTGAACTAATGGTGCAACCACTGTTGATCTGAATATCTCTTCTGCATTATGGGTATTGTCCACAGAAGCATAAGCACGTAAGCAATTGTAAACTGCATTTTCATCTTTGTGTATCAATCCATCTACAAAACAGTGTCCCAAACTTGTGTCCAGCAATAAGCTGGCATTTTGTATCCTCTTTTCCATGTTCTCAATAAAAGGCAGGTTCTGTACTGCCGTTAAGACAGAAAGAATGTGTGTAAGTTACTAAGACAGAATTGATCAGGAAAGAGGTGTAAATTTTTGTGTATATTAACAGGGATGTAGTGGAAAGACCTTGGCATGAGCAAAGTAGAACTTTAGCCTGTTCATTTCACTAGCAATTCTTTCCAAAAGCATGCTTTGAGTTTCCCTGAGATTGATTCCAATTTCAGCATGCTGTAGAGAGACACCGTTGCTTAAATGACCCTTTTCTGCAGTGTGTAGATCTCCATTTGATGCATCAGCAGGTACATTATGTAGCTCCTTTATTAGTTTCTCGACCTGCAATCGCAACAACAAAACTTCGTAAATCCCTAAATTAAGATGCAGCTTCTAAAAGTGTAGCTTGGGGATCCAGCTGTTTTACTCGATGTAAACCATGGGAGAGCAGTTAAACACTATTACTCCAAGATCAACTAAATCCGCATGAAATAGAGTAATGATTCGAAATTCGTGAAGTTGATTAAGCTCCAAGAGGTTCACATTACCTTGGAGACGACATGAGAAGTATCAATCAAAAGTTCCAAGATCTCTCTAGCAGCAGATGCCTCCGCTCTTTGTCTAAGCCCGCCCTGTAACGATACAAGCGACCCTTCAACCGCCCCTCGGAACCCCAATATTTTCTCACGGATCTCAATGAGTGGTGCCCGCATACGCAAAACAGCAGCATCGACATCTACAAGTTTGGTGCTGAGATTCACAAAGTCAGCATAATCTCGGTTAATTAGCTCTACTAGTTCATGTTTAAGGGATGAAAGATGAGACTGCAGCTCCGATCTTAGGGTTTCAAAGGGGACAAAGGTTCGTAGATCGGAGATGTAGGATTCCGAGTCGAAATCAGGGCTGAGGAATGAGGATTGTTTAAACCATAAGGGATGGGAGTCGATTGGATCACCGAAGAGGTCAGCGGTGGCGGTACGCGGCTGAGTAGATAGTTGATGTGACGATACCGGTGGCTGTTCTTGCTGGATCCCCATCGGAGAAGGAGAGATTTAGCTGTCTGTACCCTTTGTGCAGATTGTGAAGTAAAACCGCAAAGGGGAGAAGAAACAGATCCAATGGGTGAGCCTTACTCCTCCCTTACAAAACATGTAACAAAATAACAATATGATTTTCATCTATATATTAATGGTCGTTCTGAAGCAAAAGGTTTGTGAAGTATTGCTTAGGAAACGACTAAAACAATAATAGTTTTTTTTTCATTTTGTATATATTTAGGACATGTATCTAACCGAATCTAGTCAGACATTTTTTTGTTGGTTCGGTGAAGGTGTTTGATAAACAAAAATTAGGCGTATAACTTGGTCAGCAATATCTGATTGATATGTGTATGACTCGGTCGGTTGACGGTGTTTGATAAACAAAAATAAGTCATTTTAACATGTTATTTTATACACATTCAATTCTTACGACCGACTGCTATATATATAGTTCTCAGTTTTGTATACACTTAGTAATCTTTAGGTATTCTTTTGAGGGAAGTGATTTGTACAAAATAACTTTTTCCATGCACAACAATTTGTGTTTTATAGAGTTGTACAATTCAACTTTTTAAAACATAATTTGTTGTGTGCGGTGAAAAAATATTGTGTACGAATCAACTCTATTTTCTTTGTAATCATGTTTATTTATGTTTTGCTTACGTGACATCCTACGTGGAACAATCATTAATGAGATGTTTTCATAAGTGGTTCATCCATCTCCTATATCGGTAACCTAATTCACGAATCGGTCAAATAATGTTGGTGTCCTTGTTTTCTCATAAAAGAATATGTTTTCGGCTTCAGTTTCATCTATCATCATATCATACAACGCGATTCTTTATGACTGCTTTCTTTGAACTCAATTT
Organism: Lactuca serriola; assembly: GCF_051521515.1. NCBI lineage: Eukaryota > Viridiplantae > Streptophyta > Magnoliopsida > Asterales > Asteraceae > Lactuca > Lactuca serriola. The sequence goes on from NC_136411.1 coordinate 133,230,608, forward strand.
TGTACTTTCAAGATAAAATAACACCCTAAAAATAGTTTAAAGTTTTTCCTAATTTCTTGGTATGTTGATTTTGACTATTTTTCAGCAAATGGGTTTTTGTATTTTTCAAATTGACCTCGGCCTTTTAAAAATGATTTATAGTTGTTAAAGAGGAGGTTTCATGTTTTAGCCACCTTGAATTGCAAAATACTAAAACCCTATAACGATTAGGGTTTGTTGCGAGGACTAAGTAGACGTGTTGCGAACTTCTATTAATTTATTATTCACTAATAATTTAACAAACCGGATCCTCAATAAAATCTTACGTCAATAATTACTTAAAATTTTCATGTGTGTAATCTAAAATGACAAGGTTACCAAGAAGCTAGTAATTGATTCCATTTTGTTCAAGTAAGTCGTTACCATCGTTTCGGTAATGACTAAGAAGATGACTATTATTCCGATGTGAGTGGTCATATCATATCGAGTCCGACTAAGATATGTATCCTATGTGGCTCAGAGATCCAAGTTAGATGTAGCATCTGACTTAAGATGGAAGATTGAAATAAAAGATAATCAAAGCGATCAGTAGAGGTATCGTGATAGTTGCTTGTAGCTAGAAATACTACCTTTTAAAATGTGATTAAAACATGAAGGAAGGTATAGTTTGTTGTAACGCCTGCAGATTCGGGCTAGTCAATTTAGAGACAATAAGCGTCAAAAATGACATTTTTGATATAAGATATTTAGAATAAATAATCTTAACCAAGTTTTAGAATATGTCTCAAGGGTTCTGTACATATAAAGAACACCGAAATCCGAGTTATAACGAAAAAGATATGACACGTCGAAGTTTTACGGCAAAACCGACACGACACCAGGAATCGTAAAAAGTGAATTTACAATAAAATACTTTTTGGCCTTAGCACTCTAAACGAAAGTCGTAAAATATGTTAAACCGATAACGTACATAAAAAGAACGCCCAAATCTGACTTCGTGTGAGGAAGTTATGATTTTTCTAAGATATAGCATAACAATGCACAGCCCAGAAATTCGAATTTTAGATCGCTCGATTTCCAGCCAAAATAATCTAAACAAGAAATGAAGATATTGTTAATAGGAGCTAAACGATAAAAAGTCAGTCGAAAACGGAGCTCGTATGCGAAAGATATGGACGAAGCTTAGTCCCTACTCTTCGAGCGCGGCGAATTCGATACAGTTTTGAAAATCCGAGATAAAAAGAGAATTAGCCAACAGGGTCTAAATGAAAGTTGTAATACTCGTAAATACCAACACGTGGATATAAATAACGTCGAAAACGGAGCTCGTATGCGAAAGATATGGACGAAGCTTAGTCTCTACTCTTCGAGCGCGATAAATACGATAGAGTTTTTGTAAATCTGAGATAGAATGAGAATTAGCCGACGAGGTCTAAATGAAAGTTGTAGTACTCGTAAATACCAACGTATGGATATAAATAACATAGAAAATGGAGCTCGTACGCGGAAGATACGGACGAAACTTAGGGGTTACTCTACGATAAAATCCCTATAAATAAAGGATAAATCCTTCATAATTTCTTCACACCATAACCTTTCTTTCTCTCTCTATTCTCTCTAGACTCCCTAAACCCCTCCCAAGTCTAGGAAATCTCCCTAGCACGAGAAGGAAGCCCCATAGCGCCCGATGGCTCCGAGAAGAAAAGCTTTCAGCTCGGAAACGCTGCTCCAGCAAAGCCCGGTTTTTAATAAAACCCGCTGTAAGTGAGCTACGTCTATACTATATTTAATATAGCTTTTATTTAAATATAGTAATGTTATTAGGACCGCATATGGTTTAAAGGGCCGCATATGGTTGTTGGATTTCAGAAGTGCTATATGCCAAAATGGTACTGCCCTTCGGTGTTTTATGTATGTGCCCTGTCTGTACATAGTGGTTGGAAAGTATTGTTTAAACGCTTATATAATAATAATAAGACTAATAATTAGTCACGGTAAATATTAGACTAAAATCTAGTGGTAATAATGCTAGGTTTCGTCGAAGGAAATTATTTTAAAGTAAACGAAACGCTGTCCGAGTACCGAGTCACCACCTTATCAAGTGAGTGCATAGTTACTTTCATCTTACACATAATTATGAAGTATTTTATATAAATTACATGCTATGTGTGCATATTATCTATATACTTGCTATCTATGTTGGATGAACGATTTTATATATGTTTTAAATGATTTAAACTGTATATGTATTTTATATCTACAAAATGTGTTGAGTAAAACATAAGTAGATGTAATAGTTGCTATGTGATAAAATAAAATAATGAGATACCTCAATGTTATTGATGATCTAGTCGTCTAGCGGAGTATAGACGACGACCACTGTAACAATTGGTAAAAATTGGTCAGAGTTTGATGATCAAACCACCGCGAACCACTAGGTATTAATGACGGATTGTATGTAATTTTATATTTAATATGTATATTAAATATATTATATTTATAAATCCAAATTTCATACAACAAATAGATAATCATGTAATCACTATATATAAACATATTTACCCTAATAAATGAAAATGTTATTGCCACTTGTCATTCTCTTATTTAATTTGCCACATGTCATTTTGTTATAATTTTGAAATATATTTATTTTCCGCTTGTCAATTACATCATTATTCATTTCCACTATATCATTAATTTAGTTTTCATAAATTAAACCTACTATAATAACTATTAATTTCAAATTTGAAATTTGAAATTTCAATTTCAATTTCAAATAAATTTACACTTTAAACCATTGTATTTAACATTTTATTATAATAACTCATTTAGTACACGGGTCTAACAATTAAACACATAATTTTAATTAATTTATTTTTTGCATGTTTTTTTTTCATAATTTTCACTTATTTCATATTTCAAACTCAAATAAACTTCTCATTTAATCGCTCTTATTTAACATTATGTTTTAATTAACCCGTATAATATAAGGGTTTCACAACTAGTTTGTATATAAATGTCATATACAATATTAATATACAATATTAAAAGATCAAGTCTTGGCTTATCTTGCAATTTTGGCAAGTTCATAATCTTTTAAATCTCGATTCACATATATAAGTATTAAACTCACAATACATAAATGTATATGTATTGTGTGTGTATGAAATTGCTTCCAAATATCTTAAACCCACACATACATACAATCTTATAGGAATAGAAGTGCAAACTAAAGTCAATAGAAAATCAAGCAATTGCATTAGACTAATCAGCCATTTCATGTATTCTACCTTATACAAACAAATACACAATCAATACATCACACATGAATCAATGAATGTATTGTACTCTCAAAATCCTCCCAAAAATCTCCAAGTACCACAAATCTATCCAAAAGTCTTGCAAAATCTAAATTAAGATCACATACAACAGAATTCAATCATCCTCACCTTTTCACACTAAAACTTTCGATCCCTCCCTCTTTTTCTTCTTCCTGGATTGGCTGTCAAGTTCCTCCGCATGAGGAGCTGCTTCCAGTGAAATCAAGAGGGGAAGCAGCCCCCTGTTTGCTTTCTTCTTTTCCTATCGATCAACACCACCGGGGGTGGTTGCTATTTCCGGTGAGCAAAGGGGAAGCAACCTCGTTCCTCCATGGTACCTGTCAAACAAACCAAACAAACATCCCAAGTATAGACTGTTACTACTTACCTGAGGTCAAAGCAGTTCCGCCGGGGACATCCTCCATCGAAGGCAACTACTGGCGAGCCAAGGCGCCATCCCCGCCATATAATTTCAACCGTTTCCTCCTGGGTCTTCATGCGTTATTGTTACTGCCTCACTTTCCTCGATGTTTGACTGGAGACGATGAAATCACGAAGAAGAAATCTGAATGGCCATCGGAGCCTCTTCTCCCCTCCGGTCGATGAAGCACCACCCAAACCCACCATCCTCTTCCTTTCCTCCCGCCAATCGAAACTGCCGAATCCCTATTCACAACGACTGACGATGTTGTCGCTCTTCTGATGGATTGCTGTCGGTAACGAGCTGCTAGGAACGAGAAGGGTTCGCCGGAAAGCAAACTCGCCATCTCCTTCAATCGATCTTCGCAGCCCTTCCCTTCGATTCGTTGAGCACCATCACAGAAACCCCAATCATTCCCCTTTTCATGTTTGCTACCAATCGAACCAGAAGAGGAAGAAGACGTCGGCGATCGCCATCGGCCGGCGCCCCTACATGTGATTTACTCGATCGTCGCTTGGAGATCGGATCCTTCACCCAGCTGTTCGTTGACTCGACTGGATGAACGAATGAAGAGAATGACCGCGTTAATTCCTTTTGCCCAAAATTTGGTATCAGCTGGCAAAAATGGTCCCTCCAATATGACCTTAAATTTTAAATCAGCCATTTGACATGAATCATTACAATCCAGGTCCCATTTGATTTAACAATTGCAAAATGGCCCCTTGTGGATATAATTTATGACAAAATCAGTCCTTGTGTTATTTAAATTACAAAACAACGTTTTTAAATATAAAGTACTTCAAAACAAGTCCTTTTGATTTAAAATATTATAAAAATAGTCCCGACCTTTGCTTTAACTCAAAGACGCAAAGATGCGGTTATTCACGAAAAGTTTCACAAAAAAGAACCGAGATCAAGATCACGCATCGAATGTGAGTTTTTACGACCCCTCTTTTATATTTTTAATATTTTGGGGAGAATATATGTGTGTCTATTAAAGTTTGATGATTTTCAGGTTTTTATACGTTAAAATAGCATCGTACTTTATATTTGGTCGAAAGCTTATGAATTAGTAATTTAATTGTATAAATCACATAAATTAAAGTAGGATGCTATAATGGATATAAATACACCTTGTTGGAATATATTAATTAATATTAATAAAAATCACAAGATTATATGTAAACTATTATTATAATAACACAGATTGGTGTTGTAAATCACAACCATGACGATGTTATATGTATAAGTTAAAGTATCGACTAGAAGTATGAAGCGATATACAAATGACCAAAATCATTATTCGATTATAAAATGAAGGTACATTGCCATAGATTTGGAAAGACTAAGTTTATGAAATTATATGATTATTAGTTAAAATTATCAAATTTAACTTGTAATATATAAGGTTGTGTAACAACGAATGGAAAGTGTATTACTATATTTTTATATAATTATAAAAATATAACTCAATTTACTAAGTTACGGATTTGATTATAATAAATAAAATAATTGACTACAGGACTTAAGAGTCGTTATTTACGAAATAAATACTTGTCGAGTATTGTATTTAAAATTTTTATCTTTATCCCAAATTAAATGTATTAAAAATATCCTCGCATTATTTGTATAAAATATGGGGAATGTAGATTTACGATCGATCCAAACTTGGATAAATTCAAAATTTGCTATTATGCTAACACAACATCAAAACCGTATCTAGTATGATAAATTCTTGAAGTTATAAGAATTTCAGTTATCGTTTCCTAAACGATGAATAATGTTACATATCCAATGAATTTAGAATGGAAGATATAGGTTCATCATACCTATTCCATGTAGGTTCATCATACCTACTCTGTATATTTGATATAGGTTCATCATACCTATTCCATGTAGGTTCATCATACCTACTCCGTATATTCGATATAGGTTCATCATACCTACTCCATGAAGGTTCATTATACCTACTCCGTATATTCGATATAGGTTCATCATACCTATTCTATAGGTTTATCATACCTATTTCGCATGCCATATCCAATACGCTTGAGTTTCCATTATAAACTATTCTGGGTTTCGCGAAAGCTAAGATCTCAATACTTAGTAGAAAATCTCCAATATATAACCGTTAATCCTTGAGGGAACGACTAACGTCGGGTGTAAGTGTCATATTATTGATCTTATACGGTACGACCGTCCGCCTGGAGTTGCAAGCTACAACTACATCTGACGAGATGAATTTTGGCGCTGACGTTAGCATTATCGAAACATTACCACGTGTTACAACGGGGTGAATGAATTTAGCACGCGCGCCTTATTATTGTGTCGGTGCATTAATAAAGTACAGTGTCACGAGTTCGGTTATGATTTCATTATAAAATCCCAGTTTTGTTTCGTTACCGTATAGAATCGATATTGGATTTATACGAGGTTTATGTTCACTCATTCTAGTTGAAAGAAACTGTATTTAGTGGGATAGCTTGTGACTCAAAGCGATAAGTGTCAGTACCAAAAATTAAGTAAGATAACACTTAATTAATATCATGACACGGCACGACAAGATTTATTAACTTACATAAAATAAGTTATTTATATAAACCATTTGTTTTTTTTATAAGAAAACACAATATTTATGTGGGAGGAGTTTGCCCCACCGGCTAAGTGTCGATTTTCAAATTAAGTCAGATAATACTTAATTATTGCCACGACACGATTTTACAAAAGTTCATAAATTCAATACTTATGAATTTTTCATATAAATGATACAAATTATTGTATAAGGGTTCAAGAGTAAAGTTGGTTATTTTATGTTCTCTCAAAGGGTAACATTTCCTATTTTTATATAATATGATAATCAAAATCTTTATATGAAAATGCACTTTTGATATAAGTCAGAATTACATATATGTATTTTCCAACTTTTGTACATTTGAATTTGAACAAATGGTATTTATGAATGAGTCATAACACATTGTTATAACTCAATTATTTTATACTTTTAATAGAAAAGTAAACATTTATAAAAGCTTGTCAACCAGCTAAATTTTATCAAACACTGTATGGTATAAAAATACTATGTGTCAAAACCTGTAGAATTCACCAACAATTTTGTTGACGTATTTTAATGCATGTATTCTCAAGTTATTTAGCAAGTCGGAAGTTTTCGCTTAGAAGACTCTCCGTTAGTTATATTATATCTTTGTAAACGCCGGAGTGTCAGGCATGTGTCACGATTTAGCAATAATCATTTTCAATGTAATTTCTATTTCGGTAATAATAAAAGATTATATTTGTACTGTTCAATATATGTACCCTAGCGACTATGCGACTTAGTGCATGTTGAGTAAACCCTGACAACGATGGATTTCGTCTTGATTCCTTAGGATGATTCTTAGGAATGAATGAACAAGGAATAACTGATTCTTAGGGTAGATCCTTAAGAGTAAGGAAGATAATGGAGATGGGTAATTGGGTTGATTGTTTGATGTTTAAACATAATAATTATATTATTGTGGGTTGAAACCTCTATGTACTCACCAGGTTTCCCAACCCGACCCACTCAAGCTTATTTGTATCACATGTGTCGATACGAAGCTATTTTACACTGAGAGATTTAAAAGAGATGTAGATAACTAGTGTAAATAAATGTAAGTTCTGTTTATGCTTATGTTTCTGTATTGACGATGACATCCCAAATGTTTTAAAATGAATAAAATACATTTCTTAGGAAATGTTTTGATAACGTATTTAGCATGTTTTTCTAGGAACAAATTCCACAACATTTTTATTAAAAGAGGTAATCTGATTTTTTATAAAGCATAAACAAAATCGGTCTTTTCTGGCCGTGAAAATGGGGATGTCACAGCCAACAACATCATTTATTCTCTAATTGGTTATTTATTAGGCACAACTGCCAACAACATCATTTATTTTTCGTTTTCTAGCTTGATGTTTAACATAATAATTATATTATTGTGGGTTGAAAACCCTATGTATTCACCAGGTTTCCCAACCTGACCCACTCAGTTTATTTATATCACAGGTGTTGATATGAAGTCACATTACAGTGAGAGATTAAGGAGATATAAATCACTAGTGATAATGAATGTAAGTTCTGTTTATGTTTATGTTTTTGTATTGACGATGACATCCCAAATGTTTTAAAAAGAATAAAAATACTTTTCTTTGGAAATGCTTTGATAATGTATTTATCATGTTTTACTGGGAACAAATTTCATAACATTTTTATTAAAAAAGGTACTCTGATTTTTATAAAGCATTAAACAAAATCGGTCTTTTCTGGCCGTGAAAATGGGGATGTCACATTTGTTCTGGAATTTGACTCTAAAAGACCTGATTCTAAGCGTTGCATCATACGATGAGAGGTCATTAGAACGTGACCCATCGATCTATTGTGGTAATCAAAGAACTTATCCTAAGTTTGTAAGAAGAAGGAGTCTCTGATAATGATCGATATTGCGACATAAAGGTCATGATTAAGAGTCTAACATGAGACAGAGAGCGGGTGCAAGAGCGAGCACGGTTTGCAGTAAAGAGGACCAAGAGTTAGATACTCATTCGAAGAAACATAGAAGTTACAATTATTACCTACGATGAAGAGATAACGTATGGAGCCATTATACAAGCCCTGTTTTGTTGATGATTCCGGGACGTAATCATCCTAAGGGGGAGATAATTGTAACACACGCAGATCCGAGCTAGTCAATTTATAGACGATGAGCATCAAAAATGAGTTTTTGATGGAAGATTATTTAGAAGGATTAATCTTAACCAAGTTGTAGTATATGTTACAAAGGTTCCGTACATATAAAGAACGCCTAAATCCGATTTATAACAAAGAAGTTATGGCTCGTTGAAGTTTTACGGCAAAACCGGCACGACACCGGGAGACGTAAATAGTGAATTTACAGGAGAAGACTTTTTAGCCTTAGTGATCTAAACAAAATTTGTAGTATATGTTAAACCGAGAACATACAAAAAAAAGAACGCCAAATCTGACTTCGTATGAGGAAGTTATGAATTTTATAAGATTTGACATAACAGTGCACGACCCGAAACTTGAATTTTAGTTCGAGCGGTTTTTGGACTACGTGGCCTAAATGAGAGTTGAAGATCTCATTAATAGGAACTCAACAGTAAAAAGACAGACGAAAACGGAGTCCGTATGTAGAAGTTATGAATTTTACGCGGACATTTAACAGTATAATCTCCTCCTACTGTTAAATTTAAGATTGATCGAGAATTAGCCGACAGAGTCTAAATGAAAGTTTTAGATCTTGTTTTTACCTATGCGTGGATATAAATAATGTCGAGAGTAGAGCTCGTATGTTAAAGATATGAAAGTTTTAGATATGAAGTATTTTATATAAATTACGTGCTATGTGTGCATATTATCTGTATACTTGCTATCTATGTTGGATGAACGATTTTATACATGTTTTAAATGATTTAAACTGTATATGTATTTTATATTTACAAAATATGTTGGGTAAAACATGGATAGATGTAATAGTTGCTGTGTGATAAAATAAAATAACGAGAGGCCTCGATGTTATTGATGATCTAGTCATCTAGCGGAGTATAGACGATGACCATAGACTATTCTAGACAGTCCAGTGGAACACTAGCAGACTCGTAACTTGTAGGTGTTTTTAAACTACGTATTCACTAGGTATTTTTGAACTAAGTGTTCACCATATGTTTTGAACTAAGTGTTCGCCATACTTTTTGAACTACATGTTCACCAGATGTTTTGAACTACGTGTTCACCAGATGTTTTGAACTGCGTGTCCACCAGATGTACCCTGTTATATAAACCCTGGTGACTATGCGACTTAGTGCATGTTGAGTAAACCCTGACAACGATGGATTTCGTCTCGATTCCTTAGGATGATTCTTAGGAATGAATGAACAAGGAATAGTTGATTCTTAGGGTAGATCTTTAAGAGTAAGGAAGATAATGGAGATGGCTAATTGGGTTGATTGTTTGATGTTTAAACATAATAATTATATTATTGTGGGTTGAAACCTCTATGTACTCACCAGATTTCCCAACCCGTCCTACTCAAGCTTATTTGTATCACATGTGTCGATACGAATCTACTTTACACTGAGAGATTTAAAAGTGATGTAGATCACTAGTGTAAATAAATGTAAGTTCTGTTTATGCTTATGTTTCTGTATTGACGATGGCATCCCAAATGTTTTAAAATGAATAAAATACATTTCTTAGGAAATGCTTTGATAACGTATTTATCATGTTTTTCTGGTAACAAATTCTACAACATTTTTATTAAAAGGGGTAATCTGATTTTTTTATAAAAACATAAACAAAATCGGTCTTTTCTGGCCGTGAAAATGGGGATGTCACAGCCAACAACATCATTTATTCTATAATTGGTTATTTATTAGGCGCATCTGCCAACAAAATCATTTATTTTTCGTTTTCTGGCTTGATGTTTAACATAATAATTATATAATTGCGGGTTAAAAACCCTATGTACTCACCAGCTGCCAACAACATCATTTATTCTTTATTAGGCACAATTGCCAATGTTATTTATTAGGCGCAGCTGCCAACAACATCTATATCATCTTTCATCCCTCATTCTTTATCTACCCACATTTTACCCAACATATTTGTAGATATAAAATACATATATAGTTTAAAATCTGTATAAAACAATCTTTCATCTACCCATGTTTTACCCAATATATTTGTGGATATAAAATACATATACAGTTTAGAATCTGTATAAAACAATCTTTCATCTACCCATGTTTTACCCAACATATTTGTAGATATAAAATACATATACAATTTAAAACCTGTATAAAACATTCATTCAACGTCCATCTCAAATAAACAAAAAATATATATACACATAGCACGTATTTTATAGAAAATACTTCATATCTATGCGCAAGATGAAAGTGACTACACACTCACTTGATAAGACGATGATCGAACAACACTACAGCTCTTTAAAGTAATATTCTTCGATGAACCGGGATGTTTTCTCAAAAACCAGGCTTCACGCGGGCAGAGTTTCGGCTCGAGAACTCTTTTTCTCGGGATCTTCGGGACTTCGGGACTTGCTTCGGGTGTCAGGATGATACCGGGACTTCGGGGGTATTTCTTGCAAGTAGAAAGAAAGAAAAGGGAGGAGAAATGAAAATTTTAGCAAACAACATCAGCTGGCCTCGCATCCTATTTATAGGGAGAGGTTGGCCTCGACTATGCAGGACGTTCATCGGAGGGACGCAGCGTGTTCCCTCGTACGCGGCACGTAGGAGCGGTGGGTGTGTGTCCGAAGTTGGTTGAGGCGACGTGGCCTTCTCCTGACCGAGCATACGAACGTAGGGTGTTCCTTCTACGCGAGGCGTTCCCCTCGGATAAGCTTCAACTTTTTATTTAAAAACTTCAAAATTTCATATCTTTTGCATATGAGCTCCGTTTTTAACATTCTTTATATCCATGCGTAGGTGAGACTATGCTCTACAACTTTCGTTTAGACTCCGTCGGTTAATTTTGACTTTATTTTTATTATATTATTTTTAGTAGGTCTGGACACGAAAAGTCCATTATAAATTCGTAACTTCTTCATTCGACGTCCGTTTTCGTCTGTCTTTTTACCGTTGCACTACTATTAACGAGATCTTCGATTCTCGTTTAGATTGTCTTGGCTAGAAATCACTCGATCTCATACTCGAACTTTGGGCTGCATACTGCTAAGTCGAAACTTAGAAAAATCTTAATTTCCTCATATGAAGTCAGATTTAGACGTTCTTTTTACGCACGCTCTCGGTTTAACATCTTCTACAACTTTCGTTTAGATCACTAAGGCTCAAAATCATTTTATCGTAAATTCACTATTTACGTCACGCAGTGTCGTACCGGTTCTGTCGCGAAACTTCGACAAGTCATAACTTTTTCGTTATAACTCGGATTTCGGCATTCTTTATATATCCGAAATCCTTGTCACGACCACTAAAACTTCCTTCATAGATATCGGCTTTATCTAATATTAATTTTTGACGCTTATTTTTATTCTTAATCATAATAATTAAGTTTAAAGCACATAATTCATTCTTATTACTTCCAAACAAGTTCCAATGGTTGACTAGACTATTATATCATCATTAATACTAGCCCAGAAACACAGGCGTTACAGAACATCTCATTAATGATTGTCTCACGTAGGATGTCGAATGAGACAATCCTGAAGAAATTCATCATAAGGATTGAATGTGTATAAAAACAACAATGAATTATTTTGCAAAAAAAAAAAGGGCTAAATGTGTTCAAACTAAGAGCTCAACATGGATTAGTCGGCCATAAGGGTTGAATGTGTACAAAAACAATAAGTTAAAATGCTTATTTTACAAGAAAAAAAAAACAAAAAAGATTAAACATGTACAAATGATAAGTAGTTACCCTTTTAGATCATTTTCGGTATTACTTATGTTTCTAAGTGATATTTTTGAGAATTTTTATTGAATTTTTTGTTTAATTGTTTAATGTAAATTAGATTTTACTAACAAATGTTCACTTTTTTTACATTAGCGAAATTATAGTAATTTGATTACATAAAGAGCAATTATATTGTTGGAAATAAAAACATTTAAAACTTCTTTGAAGTTGAAGGTCATTGTATGGAGTTATCAAGTTTTGGAACAAACTTCAATTATTATTTGTAAGTATTATTTGTTGATGTATTTTGAACATCGTAAATTGTTTCTCACTGTACTGACCAGTGGCGAAGCCTCTAAGGGGGGCTAGGGGGCTATGACCCCCTTGGTTTTTGACCTGGTAATGCTGGATACGGTATGTGTTAATGTAACAAACTCAAAAACAGATTATAAAACCAACCTTATGCCCCTCTAAGATTTTTGAGCTATTGTTTACACTTAACTAATTAAAAAAATACCAATCGTATATTATTTGGAGACAAACAAATCATTAAACAAAAATAACCAATTTACTAACACACACCAAAAAAAAATCAAAGCTAATCCTATTTTGTTAGGATACCAATTATTTAGGAAACTATATAACAAAACCAAAACCTATTTTGATGTACACCTTCTTAACTCAATATTTGAGAAGATACGAAACCCTAAAAAATATTTTTCTTCCGTCGGAAAAAGAGCTATCGAGGCTCACCGGAAAATAAAGCTGCCACCGGAGTTCTCACATCTGTTGTTCACCAACTATTGTCAGTCCTTGCTACTCACCTCATTGCGCCATATATATCTGCTCTCTGTCGTTTTCCGCACCCGTGACCACTTCCGACTGGTACCTTCCGTGCAATCTTGCTCCTCAGCCGGAAAAAATAACTTGTACATTTTCTTTATATTTCTTTCTCTTTGTATCTCTCCTAATAGTTACTAGCTAAAACTTAAAAGCAACGAGGGTTAATGATTTTGAAGATACTAATGTGAAAAGTTTAAAGTAGCTGTCAACTTTTTTGCTAATTTATTATTTATTAATTTACTCATAACTACAGTATTATCTAATTAAAAATATGTTACTTTCTTTTTGAAAGTTGAGAACATTCGGCAAAGTTGAATCAGCATATTATAATGATTTTGCTCCATAAAAATGTGTTTATTAACTACTCCGGGTTAGTTGTTAGTTTATATATTGATATGTTAATTGTTCGTCTGAAAATTAAAATCTCTATAAAACAAGCTCACTATAGTAACATAATTAGTTGTTTGAAAAATACATTTGTTAATTATCATTTTATTTTACTGTTTGTTAATTACTAATTAACTTTGATATGTAATGGATATTTACATGGAAAAAAAATTAAGTATTAATTAAAAGGCAATATCAAGTTTCACTCAAGAGTGCACCATTGCTTTTTTAGATGTAGAAATACCAACTTATACATAGAAATAGGGACGAGCATTTGGACCGGGGAACCGGCCGGAACCGGAACCGGATAGAACCGATCGGGCCGGGACCGGGACGATATTCTTGTGGATTTTTGGAACCGGTGAAACAGGCAAAAACCGGTAGAACCGGCAAAAACCGGAACCGTATTTTGCTATTTTTTGGGGACCGGTTCCAACATTGAAGACACAACAAGAACCGGTAGGAACCGTGAACCGGGAGAACCGGTGGTCCGGTTTCGGTTCTTAATTTTGGCCGACTTCGGTTCCCAGGTCGGGTCCGATTCGGTTCCTATGCTCATCCCTACATAGAAACGATCACAAAATGCTCGTTTATATGACCTTTAAAAAACTTTGGTTTCGGCCCCCTAGTTTCACTGTTCGTGTTCCGCCCCTGAGTTGAGACATAATCATTATAAAAATTCTGTAAAACATAAATTTTTTATTTTGCAATTTTTTTTCGAAGTTATACTTTGTTTGGATGTGTGTTATATTTTTATTTCCATACACAGAAAGCCAGTGATTTTATATTTTATATAGTGTTTCTAAATATTATATTGAGAACCAATGATTTTACATGCCATTTCTAAGTCTTACATTGAGAACCAATGATTTTGCATAGTGTTTAGAAGTCTAAGGCTTCGGTACATCATTCAAAATAAAAGATGAAGATAATCACGGCAGAGATGGTGAGAGATATAAATATGTATTATGCGTAATGTTTTGTACGTTGCAAAAGCCGCTTACTTTGCGATACGAATCATTTTTTTAAGGGATAATGATTTGAAAAGGTAACAAACTTTCGACTTTGTTCATATTTAGTCACTAAACTTTTTTTCGTTATCTATTTGTCACTGACTGTTCACATTTTACCCTTATGACCGGTTGTTACCGGTCATAAGGGTAAAATGTGAACAGTTTCAAAAGTTCAGTGATAAGTAGACAATGAAAAAAAGTTTAGTGACTAAATGTGAACAAAATCGAAAGTTCGTTTCCTTCTCAAAAAAGTTTAATGACTAAATATGAACAAACTTTCTTCTTGTATTATGGTTTGGCAAATTATATATTTTTGTTAAATTTTAACGACGTTTATTGATGAAGAAATCTATTAAAAAAAACATAACCCCGAAAAAGGTATAAAAAAATAAAAAACGAAACCAATACTATATGTATAAGTTTTATGTTATAAAACTATGCAATATTATATGTTTAAAGATTATCCTAATATTATATGTATGAATTTTGTGTTATAAAATTATGCAACATATAAATTGGCATACATTAAACCATATACGTTGTTTATAAAAGAATACATACATATATTTATATATTATATATGTTGTTATACTCATGTATTGACATACATTATATTAGTATATTTACTATTAAAAAGAATATCGAAAATGAAAGTCAAGTTGTTTAGAATTTAGACATTTTTAATTTACCCGGATAATTGATTTATATTTGAGAGTGTACTTGCTTAAAAAGTTTGAATAATTATTGAAATTTATGATTATTTAACTATGCATATAAAGTCAAGTAAAACTCTTAACATGTTTTATAAAGTGTTGCGCCCAAACCACCCCATCCATATTACATTTACAAAAATATTTTTTTTAGAAAAAACAACTATATATATTCAATAATTAAAACGGCGATATCTTTTTTTAAAAAAGTCACTCATAATTTTAAAAGGTTTTGGAAAAAACAATTTATATTTAAATAACTGTTTAAAAAAAAGGTTTTTAATTTTTTTTTCTTCAAAAGAAAACGTTGCTAGAATTTGTTTTTTTATTTCATAGATTTCTTCATCAACAAATGTTACTAGAATTTAACAAAAATAAATAATTTGCTAAAACATAATACAAGAGGAAATTTGTTTACATCTAGTCATTGAACTTTTTTAGAGGGAAACGAACTTTCGATTTTGTTAACATTTAGTCACTAAACTTTTTTTCGTTATCTATTTGCCACTAAACTATTGAAACTGTTCACATTCTTATGACCGGTAACAACCGGTCATAAGGGTAAAATGTGAACATTTTAAATAGTTTAGTAGCAAATAGATAATAAGAAAAAGTTTAGTGACTAAATGTGAACAAAGTCGAAAGTTCGTTACCCTTTCAAGTCCTTATCCCTATATATATATATATATATATATATATATATATATATATATATATATATATATATATATATATATATATATATATATATATATATATATATCATTCCTAATAAATAAAGAACCTATTGTCACATGTCATCTTCTCCTTGCATTGGATACATGGCATATTCTAAGCATTTTTGCTTTAATGTATTTTTCCACATGTATTTTTGTTATTTGTTCTAGCAGGTTTCATTTGACAACTCATTAAAATATTTATGCAAAATCAATATTAAAATCAATTATAGATTAATTGCCTTCAAAACTGTTGGCTACAAATTTGGTTAATGCAGAAAATCACACACCAATTTCAAATTCATTCATAATTGATTTCCAAAAATATGATATTTTGAAATATTATAAACTTTTCTCATATACTGTAATCAAATCCAAAGATATGTATAGGTTTTGCTATTTAGTATCGTGATTACTTTGCCGTTTTTTTAAGATCAAGTAATTTCTCGTCTCCTACAACAGCAACTAAAGAAGGTTAGTTCTGTTAATTTTTTTATTTGTTCTTTGCATCAAATTGTATCTTTATTATGTTTCATTTTTCACGTGTGTTGTGCAACGTCGATTTCTCTGTGTTAATTCATTTGCATTTGTACAATACAAATATATTCCTGTTTATATTCAACTAGCATATATCATTCTACTTTGTTGTATACATCATTCATGTATTCATGTCTATCGCTCTGTGTCAATATTTATGTATGAACAGGGGCAAAATCGTCACATATCGCTCTGTTACAATCCTCTTTACTTTTACGAGATACCAAGATACTAATCAAACTTCAAAAATCAACCAGAATTTATCATTTATGCAATACTTATTGGATAATCCAAAGAAACTGGGACAATTTTAACCCAAGGGTATTTTAGGATATTTTCTGGAAACTTGCATTTTTATGTGTAGCATAATTACTTGTTTGCACCAACTAAATAACTTGAAAACAGAGAATTTTAGTACATTTCCTTTTGACAAAATCTATGAAGGATGTGTACCACAAGGACTATTTTTCCCCTGCAAAAAAAACTATACGAAGGGCGTGTTACTTTCATCTTTTCATTTTTTTTAGTAAATTATACGAATGGTCCCTATGGTTTGGGGTAATTTGCGCGTTTGGTCCCTAACTTACTTTTTAAACTCGGAAGGTCCCTATTGTTTGTTTTTGTTACGTGTCTGGTCTCTTCTATTTGTTTTTGTTACGCACTTGGTCCTGTCTTACCTAAAAAGACTATTATTTAAATATGGAAAAATGATGGGATGTGTAGGGTAAGGTGAGGGGAGTGGGATTGGGAGTACGTTTATTTAAATAAATTAAAAAATAATAGTTTTTTAGGTAAGACAGGGACCAAGCGTGTAACAAAAACAAACAGTAGGGACCTTCCGAGTTAAAAAAATAAGTTACTGACCAAACATGCAAATTACCCTAAACAATAGGGACCATTGTGTAATTTACTCTTCTTTTTTTTTTTTTTTACTTTTTCATTAGCTATGTTGTTAGGGAAGATTATTTTAGAGATTTTCTTTGACAGATAGTCTATATGCAAAAAAAACAACATTTGTACTTTTATTTTTCTAGCTAAAATAAGCATCACTTTCCAGGATTGCCTCTTTTTTTATGTATTTTCAGTTTTATGTTTAGTTATTGATTCAACTTGATGTTCTTAATTCATTGTCATTACTTTACATATTTCCTTTGACAGATAGTCTATATGGAAAAAACAACATTTATACTTTTATTTTTCTATCTAAAATAAGCATCATCTGTTCGTTTAATCAAAGCAGAATTATTCCATGGACATGGACATAATTCCATGGTTAAAAAATAAAGTTTCCAAGTGTTTGGAGCAAAAATCCTCCCTAATAACTAGCAATTTTTCTTATATTCTCAATTCTTCTTTGCTTATCATTGTTAATTATGTCCATGTAATAATCAAAGTGATTATATTCTTTTACAGCTCATGGATCCAACCAAAATCACAATGATTAATGATCTAGGTCTCGCAAATGACAACTACACAATTAAGGTTCGAATTATCAGACGTTGGAAACAAACAACTTGGTCGAAACCGCATCAGACACAACAAATTGGAATATTTTAATGGATGAAGATGTATTTAAATTGAATTGCTTTTAAACTATTTAATGATTTCATATTATCATATAATCAATTATACACTATTATGTTAATCATATAATCGTTTATTAATTATTTATTTATTATTTTTTTTGTTTTTTGAAGGGAAATAAAATTGAATGCACTGTGGAAAAATCATATGTGATACTGGGAAAAGCACTTGAAGAATATGTTGATGTTTACATTGATAAGCGAACACTTGGTTTATATGTTTGATGGTGTTATGAAGTTTGTGGACACTCAAAACAAATTGTTTTTTCAATATACCACTAGAGTAACAAAGTGCATTGATTTTAATGGGCCCAAGAATTATTTCGCTTTTGCAAACTTCCAAGATCTTATCGATAAGGCAATCCCTTCCACTGTTTCTTTTGGTAAGTTCATTACCTTAACTTCACATTTTACATCTTATAATATTTTTATATAATTTAACAATCCTAACACTAATTGTATACTAACATTTTGTATTGTGTATATTATAGGTGTCATCAGTAATGTTTTCCAATGCTATCCACTGGAACCTGCAACCTAGAAACTGGATAAAAAAAAATTACATTGAAATCGGAAGATGTAGAGTATTTTCTTTTATGACTTTTGCTATTATTAGATTTAAAATTTGTTTTAATTCATATAAATTTAGGGGATGACAAGTGTTTGCTACTTTGTGGGGAGATTACGCTGAACAAATTGATTCCTATGTATCCAAACACCGGGGGAATTTTGTAATGATTATTCAATGTGCTAAGTTGAATAATCACCAAGGTCCTTTTATTAATACAATATTTTATCTTTACTGTTTTTAATATTCATATAAGAAATAATTTAATCCAACATTTTTTCATTTTCTTTTTAGGGCGTGCATATGTGAATAACACATATTTAGCAACAAAGATATTCATTGATGTCAAATATCTCTTTATATGAGAAATCTCTCCAAGCATGTCAAATATCTCCTAAATCTCTCCAAGTATGTGAAATCTTTCCCAAATCTCTCTCAACTTTCTATAGTCACTCGGGGCATCCCGACCCTCGAATTTGGCGAAAACAGCCCAAAAACGGAAGTCTACGCGAAAAACGGACTTAAGGAGCCGAAACCCCTCTTAGGACCCGAAAGTCCTCTTAGGACCCGAAAGTCCTCTTAGCCGAAGGCTGCTGAACCGAACATCACTCAAAGAACCGAACCCGAAGGCTCCTGGAACCGAACCTCGCACATCACCCGAACCCGAACCTTCGGTACATTTCGGGCCTGATCACCTTCGCTTCTGAGACCGAGCCTTCGCTTCTGAGACTACCGAGCCTTCGCTTCGCGCCTAGCTGCATTAGGGACCGAACCTCGGCCTAGGACCGAGAGGTCTCGCTGGAATGGCCTTTTTCTCCCGGTTTTCGACTAATTTCGCGTTTTAGGCCCGTTTTTACTTGTTTTAACATGGGATTTTCACCCAAAACTTTATTTTAACATATAAGGACCCATAATTATTAAATTATCATTTTTTTAAGGATAAAACCTTATCCAAAAGAGTGGGTGAAGTACAAAGGTGGAGTGTTGACTTTCCTTTATTCTATGACACAAGCAACCACTCCCATACCCACTCCATGTCACTATTCACCACCAGCCTATCCCTAGTCACTTCATAAGTCCTTTCTCATTATTTTCAGCCATTCCCACGTTCTTAGAGCTGGAACATCCACCCTCTCTCCTCACACTTCATTCATTCTCTCATTCTTCCACCAAGAACCACACTCCAAACTCTCTCATCTTTCTCTCTCAAATTCGAGAACTTCAAGGCATACTCCAAAGACTTTTCTCCTTCATTTAGTAAGTATCATCATCCTTCTTATGATTATTACACATCCTCCTACTCAAAATCATAGATTGCTTACACAAACATCATCACCTTCTTGTTAGATCTTCGAATCTTCAAGTGATTCATCAAGTGTTATTGAGTTGAACACTTCTCTTCTTCAACACTTATCTACTGAAATCACTCAAGGTGGGTTCATACCCCTACATTTTCATATTTTCTCAAGTTTTTAGGGGGGGGAATACAAGTTAAAACACCAAGAACATAACTAAAATTTTCTAACAGCTTTCATCAGAAAAGTTGGACTCCATTCACAGACTGTTTTGGGCAACTTAAACATTTTTGTTTGAAAAAATGTTTTAGGTGTAAGTAGTTCCAGTTATTATCTTTAAAATGACTACTTGCACATCTCCATACGATTTTTCTACAATTTATGGTGATTTTTACAAAACTGCCTATCATTTCAAATACCAATCCGGACCAGTCTGTGATTATGGACTATTTCACCCAAGTTGGAGGTTATTAAAAATCATGATAAAATTATGAGTAAACTAGACACATTTTGGGAACTCTCAGAATTTACGGATTTAGTTTTCGACTTCATATGATTTTTCTATGACTTTTCTAAAACAGCGCAGGAAGGTTAAATTTAGTTAATAGCATATAAATTTCATAACACTTTGTATTATGTTGAACAAAGTGTATAACAATAAGTTCTAAATATTAAATGTGTTTCCTTGATAGTTTATCATCATAAACTGAAACTTAGTCATTCGTAATAAGATTATTCATTCATTTAGAACACGTATGTTAAGCTATAACAAGCATAGTTTATGGATTCATAACACAAATGCGTTTTCATAAAAGAGTTCTTATACATTACAAACGTTTTGGGA
Organism: Lactuca serriola; assembly: GCF_051521515.1. Taxonomy (NCBI): domain Eukaryota; kingdom Viridiplantae; phylum Streptophyta; class Magnoliopsida; order Asterales; family Asteraceae; genus Lactuca; species Lactuca serriola. Next base: position 133,251,261 of record NC_136411.1, read on the forward strand.
TAAACTATAATAGGTATGGTTTATGTTTCCATTAACACAACAAACACATTTCGGAAGGTTTTATTCCCACAGAAAAAGGTTTTACACTCATGCACACCACACGTAAACTTGTTAACCTAAATTGTGAGACAATCTCTTCCGTATGTTCGAGTGCGGAATCTAAATTCCTGATAGTTATAATCAGAGTCTCCTGGAGGGAGAATGTGATAATTGTGTATAGATCTATATTGGGTTAGACACCCCACACCAGAGCTGCTTGCAATAGCTAGACCGACATGTCTGAGGTGACAAGTGTCATTTCAGTTTCGCGACGCCTGAGAAACGCCGTGGCAGGTTTATTCAGTCATTAGTATGATTATAACGGCTCACATAGGGATTTAACAACATAAAGTTTACAGGGATTTTCATGAATCAAAAGGGGGTTTTATGTCGATTTAAAATCACTTTTTATATCAATAATTACAGATTTTATGGTATATTTTCAGTTTTGGTATTTAAGACCACACATCATTCATTTCGGGATTTTTCTCAAATCAGAAAGGGTTTTACGCCAATTTAAAACCACATTTATATCCTTAAGTATGACAAATACTTGTTCATTTTTGGACCTGGCATTTAGGACCACATAACTTTTATAAGGAAAATATTAGATTTTTCTTGGTAACATACATCTCTTTATAAAGATCGATTTTCAAACTCTTACTGTCAAAAGCTTATGAACTCACCAACCTTTGTGTTGACACTTTTCAAAACTACTTGTATTCTCAGGAATTCAGTGAAATAGGAAATCAACAACGTTTTGAGGATGGGACGATAAGTCGTCAAACAGTTCATTTTGTATCATAATGTAATTGATTCGAATCATGTAAACATATACTTTGGTGTAACTTTTTCAATTATATTTATGATGGTTGTATTTACTTTGAGCACTATTATACTCGTTGTTGTGATACTCTACATGAAGTCCTCCACCCCCGGACGTTTCCGCCATCCTTGGTTTGGGGGTGTGACAGCGGTCGTGGCGGTGGACAGAATAATGGTGGCTGGAACTCACGTGGTGGCTGAAACGGTGGTAGTGTTGGTCGAAACTTCTCAGGCACAAGTGGCAGTGTCGGTCGGAATCTCTCAAGCGTCGGCGTCGGCCAGCCCTCGCCTCCGAATTTCAGCTCGAACGGCGGTTGGGTTTGGTTCCCCTGGTCTCCGTCGTCGTATGTTGCTGCGTCGCCCTATGCAGCTGGTCAACAACCTTCTCTAAACAATGACATACTTCCGTCTCCTATAGTCCAGTCGAATACACCAGCCCATTTGGCCCAATTGAAACAGCAGCAAATATGGACTAATAATAATGGGCCATTTTTTAATTCTCCACAGTAGCCTAGTGCGTTTTTTTGCCAGCCCAACAAGCCCTCCCCTTGGTAATGGTTTCCTGTTCCTAGCAACAATGGTCAAGAAATTAATTTACCTCAAAATTTCAACTCCATGAGTCTTAATGAGCCAAGTAATGCAAACTGGTACATGGATTCTGGCGTGACTGCTCACCTTCATGCCGATACAGGTATACTTAAATCTTTTAGCAATAAGTGCAATTTATCTTCGGTTTTAGTTGGTGACGGATCTCGCATACCCATCACCCATTTTGGTCACACTACCCTTACTCAAAATCCTTTTCGTACTTTATCTCTTAAAAATGTCCTTATTACTCCTCAGATTATCAAAAATCTTATTTTTGTTCGTCAGTTTACTCGTGACAACAAATGCACAATAGAATTTGATGAATTTGGTTTTTCTGTGAAGGACTTTCGGACCCGTCAAATCCTCCTCAGATGTGATAGCACGGGTGACTTATACCCAATTACGAGACCCACTCCTCAAGCCCTTGCATCAGTCAGCTCATCCACATGGCATCAACGTCTCGGTCGTTCCGGCCAAAATGTTCTTCAACATTTAGTTTCTAGTTGTTTTATTTCATGTAATAATAAAACATCTCCATTGTTATGACATGCTTTCAATTAGGCAAACATGTTAGATTGTCTTTTGGTTCGTCTCAAACTACTGTTTCATCTCCTTTTGAAATTATTCATTCAGATGTTTGGGCTTCCCCTTTACAAAGTCATAGTGGAATAAAATACTATGCTATTTTTCTTGATCAATATTCACATTTTGTGTGGGTGTATCCTCTTAGATACAAATCAGAAGTTTATTCTAAATTTCTTCACTTTAATGCTTATATTTCAAATCAATTTCAAACCACCCTCAAAACGTTCCAATGTGACAATGGTGGTGAATTCAACAATATCGACTTCCACAAATTTTGTGACACCAACGACATTCATATGTGTTATTCATGTCCTCATACATCTCAACAAAATGGAAAAGCCGAACGCATCCTTCACACAATCAATAATTTGGTGCGCACTCTTCTTTTTTCAAGCCCATCTCCCACCAACATATTGGGTGGAAGCTCTTCATATGGCTACCCATCTTCTCAATATTCTCCCATCCACCACACTGAAAAATGACACCCCATACCATAGACTTTTCCAATCTCACCCATCATACTCCCACCTTCGCATCTTTGGGTGCCTATGTTATCCTCACCTCAACCATACTCATAAACTTTATCCTCGATCTACTCCCTTCATCTTCCTTGGATATCCTTCAAACCATAAAGGTTTTCATTGTCTTGATCTTCAAACTAAAAAAATTATTATTTCTCGTCATGTCACCTTTGATGAATCCATATTTCCTTTTGGATCCATGACCCCAAATTCCTCACCCAATTATGATTTTCTTGATGTGGATGAGCACAACATCTTCAATGATCCCCTAAGACCACCTCCTCCTATTGTTCCCCCTACCGAGTTGTCTTCCACTTCATCTCCGATTCCTACTCCTACTTCCCAACCTCAACCGAATGTCACATCCACCACTTCATATGTCCCCTCAGTTGCTCCTATACCCCCTTCCGGTACCACTCGCTCTCACCACATGACCACCCGTGCTCGTTATGGCATCTGCAAACCCATCCAAAAATTAAATCTTCACACCGAAGCCACCTCTCCAATTCCCAAAAATTACTCTCAAGCCTTTCGAGATCCTAACTGGCTTCAAGCTATGCAAGATGAATATAATGCACTTGTTTCTAAAGGAACTTGGTTTCTTGTCCCTCAGCCCCCGAATGTTAATATTGTTAATTGTATTTGGCTTTTCAAGAAGAAACTTAATGCAGATAGTTCTTTAGCTCGGTACAAGGCTCGTCTTGTTGCCAATGGTCGTAGTTAACGACCCGGTATTGATTGTGATGAGACTTTTAGTCTAGTAGTGAAACCTACAACTATTAAGACAGTTCTCAGCCTCTCCATCTCTCATCATTGGCCTATTCATCAGCTAGATGTGAAGAATGCTTTTCTTCACGGCCACCTTCAGGAAACTATCTATATGCATCAGCCACCCGGATTCCGAGACTCAAATAATCCAGATTATGTATGCCTTTTTCAGAGGTCCCTCTATGGTCTTAAGCAGGCGCCACGAGCATGGTTTCAATAATTTTCTCAGTTTATTACTCAATATGATTTCTCCCATAGTTGGTCTGACTCATCATTATTCATATATCGTCAAGGTGCTCATGTTGCATACTTGTTGCTCTATGTTGATGATATTGTGTTGACTGCCTCATCTTCTGTCCTTCTTTAGCAGGTCATCACTGCTATTCGCTTAGAGTTTGCCATGTCCGACTTAGGTTCTTTGAATTATTTATTGGGCATTGTAGTTACTCGTGATAGTCATGGCATGTTTCTCTCTCAACAACAATATGCCACTGAGATTCTTCAGCGTACTAATATGCTTAACTGCAAACCGGCTCGCACCCCGGCCGATACATCAGCCAAATTTGATGGAACAGGCCCTCCAATGGTTGATCCAACGCTTTATAGAAGTCTTGCAGGAGCGTTACAGTATCTGACATTTACTAGACATGACATCACTTATGATGTTCAACAGGTCTGTTTATATATGCATGATCCCAGAGAGGCTACTTTTTCGGCTCTCAAAACGTATTCTTTGATACTTACGGGGTATGCTAGATCATGGTCTTCAACTCTATGTTTCCCCTGCTCGTAGTCTTACTATCTACTCTGATGCCGATTGGGCCGGTTGCCCTACTTCGCGACGCTCCACCTCTGGTTACTGTGTTTTTCTCAGCCATAATCTTCTCTTATGGTCGTCGAAGCGACAAGATACTATTTCTCGATCTAGTGCGGAAGCATAGTATCGTGGCGTTGCCAATGCAGTTTCTGAAGCTACATGGCTTCGCAATCTACTTTGGGAGTTACACTCCCCTCCTCAGTCAGCTACTCTTGTTTATTGCGACAATGTGAGTGCGGTGTACTTATCTACAAATCCAGTTCAACATCAACGCACGAAGCACATAGAGATTGACATTCATATCGTTCGATACAAGGTTGCACTTCAGCATGTTTGTGTCCTTCATGTTCCGTCATCGTCTCAGTATGCAGACATATTCACTAAGGGTCTGGCATCTTCCTTGTTCCTTGACTTCAGATCTAGTTTGAACGTCCGCTCGAGATCTCCCATTCAAACTGTGGGGGGTGTAACATCCGGATTCCCAAGTACATTAATTATTCATTTATTTTGGAGATTTTGGAGGGACTCGGCGAGTTGATGCTTAGACTCGCCGAGTAGAGTCGCGAATTCTATCCGGGTTAATGACCGGACTCGGCGAGTGGACTAGTGGACTCGACGAGTCCGTGCTGTTTATTGAAGCCCTAATTCCCGGGGATTGAGATCTATTTAAAGAGGCTTATAGCCACCATTTGCGGCTACCAGACCCCTGAGTGAAACCCTAAGAGATCTAGAGCGTTTGTGAGGAAGAAGAGGCCATTTTTGATCCTTGTATGAGTGTTTTTGCAAGAAGAAGGTGACCAAGGCAAGAAGGAACTGAAGAGGGTGCTATCATGTGGATTTCAGAGCTTAGGGACTTCATATTGAGGTATATATTCGATCCTTCTTCAGTTTTAGTGTAAATCTTTGAGACTTAGGGTTTCTAGCCCCTTTAGAGTATGAATTGTGGAGCAATTGGTCCCTTCTTGTGTTGAGGCTTCGAATCTGGATCCAAAGAGGTCCAGAGATCTTATCTCCTTGATCTTTATGGGTGACATTGAGAGATATGAGCTTAGGTTGGCATATTGAGGCCATTTCTTTAAAAAGAGCCATTAGATCTTTGCATGGGCATCAAGATCCAGACTTTACGTGTTTATTTTGCTCAAGGAGGTCAGATCTATGGGATAGAGGAACAGATCTGACCTCAGGAGGTCATTTCTGTTGAGCATAGCATGAACTCGTCGAGTCCCAAGAACAGACTCGACGAGTAGGGTTAGGGTTGATGGGTTTTAGCCATAAGAACATCCTATGTGCTCATGCAAACCCTAATGCTTGGATCTAGGTTTCTCTATTGTACATGCAATTCATCCAAGACTTTAAACCCTAGTTCTAACATACAATTAATCATATTAACATGAGAAAGAGGTTTAGATCTTACCTTGATTGTTATGTAGCAATAACAATCACAAATCCTCCCTGTAATGACTTTAGAAAGCTTAGAGTCACACTTGTCACTCCTCTAATGGCTCACAAACACCATGTAGCACCTGGTTCCTGGTACGTAAATCTTATTTGAGTATATTCCATTTTTAGCCTTGGACTCAACGAGTCATAGGTCCGACTCGTCGAGTAGAGACGGGACCCCGAGACACGTTTAAGTTGGTGACTCGGTGAGTCCATATTCCGGACTCGACGAGTCACCGCTGTTGGATGAAACCCTAAGTTTCAGGGGTTTGCACCCTATTTAATCTCTCATTTCCGCCCCAAGCCAGCCCCCTTCACCCTCAGAAACCCTCCATACGTCCTAGCCCTTGTTCTTGTGAGTTTGAGGCTTATTAGTGTGTTTTCCTTGAAGATTTTGAGAAGGAAGAGGAGTAAATCAAGAGGAAGGGAAGGAAGCTAAGCACCTCTGTGTTCTCTCAGTAATTTCCTTGAGGTATAACTCGTTTTCCCTCTGTTTCTATGTTTATTACTCCATTAAAGTCCCTCTTGAACCATGTCCCAAGCTTGGTTGTGCATTATTGGTTGATTCAAGTTGATTAGCCTTTAGATCTAGACCCCATTCAATCCCTGGAGCTTGGATCTACTGCCTTTATGGAGTGATATTTCACACAAGCCCTAGATCTACCCCTTTTGGTGCACTTTAAGCCTTAGAACCTTTATTGGTGATGATCTACACGTAAAGTTGGAAACTTTACGTGTAAACCAGGCCCTAGGAGCCCAGATCTATGATTGGAATGGATTGGATTCAAGCAGAATCGACCATATAGTAATTGCATGGTAACGACTCGGCGAGTCTGCTCGCGAGTCTTCGAGTTGTCCCCTTTTCGTAGTGTCGAGTGTGAGTAGTGAGTCACGGGGTGTGACTTAGTGAGTTGGTAGCTGAACTCATCCATGGAGGAACTCTGCGAGTCAATGCCCTAACTCGGCGAGTTCAAGGCAATCTCCTTAGATCAAGAACAGACTCGGCAAGTTGTTCATACAACTCGGCGAGTTGCAGCATAAGTGTTTTTCGGATGAAGATGAACTCGGCGAGCTGTTCATACAACTCGGCGAGTCTTAGCATAAGTGTTCATCGGATGAAGATGAACTCGACGAGTTGTTCATACAACTCGGCGAGTAGGATGAAGGACTTGAATATCAGTTTAGAAGGAGAACTCATCGAGTCATCGCCTAACTCGACAAGTAGAAATGGGATTCAGGACAATCGTTTGGGTAGGGGCTCGGCGAGTTGGATAGCCAACTCGGCGAGTTGGGTCAACTGAAAGTTGACTCTGACTTTGACTTAGGGCATGATCAGGGGTAAAATGGTCATTTTACCCAAAGGACAGTTAGCAGTGTTTGATTGAGTATGTTGTGGGAATTACAGCCGGAGGATTTCCGGAGCAGCAGCAATAGCAGTAGACACTCAGTTCCCGATCATATCAGCAGCTACTTTAAGGTGAGTTACCTTCCAGTAGCGGTGGGTCTAAGGCCACAATGCCGGCCCACCAGTAGGAGACGTATGATAGATGATTGTCTCTATGATATCATATAGGTTTGCTACTACCTGATATGTTATATGCTAGCATGATATGTTATATGTGATAGTAATATGGTTCGGTTGTTAGGACCGGAGGGTAGTCAGACACCCCAGATACGTCTGATAGTATGTGATGTTATGTTTATATGCTAGCATGATCTGTCATATGAGTTAGAGGTAGTAGGAGAGGAGCATTCCCCGAGTTCGGTTGTTAGGACCGAAGGGTAGTTCAGACACCCCAGATATGTCTGATAATATGTTATGTTATGATATGTGATAGTAGTAGCAGTAAGGGGTGAAATAGTCCCCGGGGATCGGTTGTCAGGACCGACGGGTAGTCAGCACCCCAGAATGGCTTGACACGGGTAGTCAGCACCCCAGAATGGCTTGACACAGGTAGGACGGCACCCCAGAATGGCCGCACGGGTAGTCGGCACCCCAGAATGGTCGTACCGGGTAGTCAGGCACCCTAGAATAGCCTGGCAGTATGTATGATATGTGTTGTATGGTATGTGGTACGATGGGGGAACTCACTAAGCTTTGTGCTTACGTTTCTCAGTTGTTGTTTCAGGTACCTCTTCAGCCAAGGGGAAGGAGCAAGAGCGGTAGCGGCTCATCACACACACTCTTTGATTCCGCACTTATGAGTTTACTCTGGGATTGATACTCTGATATTTCGATTGGTTGTATGATTTGGCTTTTAGACATGGTTTACGTTATGATATGGTTTGATCAAACAATGTTTTTAATTATTAATGTTTTCTAAAGTAATGTTTTAAAAACGAAATTTTTGGACGTGAAAATTGGGTCGTTACACACCAAGAGCAAGAAGATGAAGAATAAGGAGAGAGGAGGCTGCCCAAAACGTGTGGAAACCCTAAGGAACAAGTTCACCACGTTTTTGGGGCTTAAGGGTCCTTTAAATAGTGAGGCTATTAGGGTTATCTAACAAGGAAACCCTAATTTGGATGCTTAGGCCCTAAGCAACCCATGGACTCCTTCCTTAAAGGCTTAGGACGACTTCTAATGGGTTTCCCCATGGAATTCGTCCACCCCTTTAATATGGAGTCTATTAGCTCAATATTCAACTATCATACAATTGACAGTTCTAGTCCCTTAAGTTTAATTAATGTCTTTTAGCCACAAAATTAATTCCTAATTAATTATTGACTAATATTAATTAAACAATATGATTTCTCCTTTAATATATTATTCTCATAATATATTAATAAATCATAATTAATCATTTCTCTCCATAATTCATCATATCAAGCTGCTTTGGTGAAGGCAACCCAAAAGGACCATGCACCATCGGGTCAAGTACATACCAAAATAGTTATGGACTTAGACACTAATCCAACAGTCTCCCACTTGGATAAGTCTAATAACTAATCTGCGTATGACTTCAGATCTTGATCTGTAATCGTAGCTTTCTAAAGCCGCTGTCAACTCTGATCTTATCAGATACGCGTGTCCTTTAGATAAGGGATCATATATTCCTCCATTCTAGATATCGTATAGATATGAGACATGAACTTAATCATTCCCTCTATACTATTTCCCGACTTCCGATTTATGATGACTGACAACAGACTGCAATTGATCCATCAATTTAGTCCCGGCTTGGCCAAGCGCTTAGGTGCCATCACTAAATCATCGAGAGGCCCAAAGATATCGCTTTTATCCCACTTTGGATAAAAGGAACGGATAAACTTTGACTCAATGCTCGCTTGCACTCACTTACCGAATTACACACAACAATATGTTTTATAACACCAAGTTACTGGTGCGTTTACATATTATCAATGTGCAACCGACTCGCAAGATACAACTCACACATCTCGGTTTCAAGAATATAAGATGTTATCGTCTCACCAATCACTCGTGATACAATTCATGAAGTGATCCAAGTGAGCGTGGGTTTAATCCAATGCTCAAATCATATTCATAAGCACTCATGAACGTTGCAGCAAACATTTGCTTATGTCTAATACGCTTTAGACAATCCACACACCAATTCACGACAGTCTTCATTCGTACCTACTTCCAACATACGAATGACAGTGGCCCGTTCGAATAATTTGACTGTTCTGAACCAATTAAATTATTCAGGAAGTCAAAACATGCAAAGTGAAACACAAGAATAATACTAATCCCATATGGCCTCAAACCTTTGAGTATAAATAAAACACCTATTATTTATCACCATATCGATTACTCATTATATATTTGTCATTTCGGGTAATCAACTTCTTACTTGAATCATTACTGCATTTGTCCCATGCTCTTAGCATGCACATAATGTTTACCTACGGTTCTTACTTTGTGAAATAGATCAAATGAACACATTTTCAATCATATTCATTTCACAACTCCCAATCCTTTTCACAAGTGAAAGAATATCAAATTCTTGCCACTTATAGAATATGCTAGATTCTAACATTTTATGCAATGATCCTTTCGTAACGTCATAGCACAAAAGTCACAATGACTATTGCCAATGAAATTACAAAGTCCTCTATATGAGATTGTTACAATACAATTCCATAGACGTGATGTCTCTCACTCAAAGTACATTCCTTTGAACATCCTTTTGCATAAAAATTTCTAATCTAGATATAGATTCTCAATATCCGACTCCTAATATGGAACCAATTCCATATTTTCCATATGACAACTCATTCTTAATAGAACCTTTTCTATTCATAATAATGTCGATATGGTCCATCCAATACTATACTTCCAACTACTCACAAGTGACCAATCCTTAGCAAGCTTTGGATCGTCCTTTGATAGTTGTTTAATTATCTTAATCAAAACCGATTCTAGTCCTTTTCCCCTCTAAATGCGCTAGACATTTGGAAAATTTTAGAATGATCAAATATTATAGCATTTGCAATCGATCCTTTACCCGAAGCGTATAGGACACGATGCATAATGTCTTACATAAAGATCTGATACTTTATCAATCTTCTGCCATAATATTTTATGTGTCACGTTCTCACAATTCGAACTATGAAGAGGGATGCCATAATCATAATCTAAATTTGAGAACGCACTATGTGTCCTTGACTAAATTTATTAACATTCCACAACATAAGCCTTTAGATTTGAAATGAAGCATAATATTCTCTCCCTTAATTATAGCAAAACGACTATTTAACCCTTACGACTTTGCAAAGTATAACTCTTGTTTTCTATAATTAATATTGCTAACTTGCAATACTTGCCTTAATAATCATACAAACACAACATTTATGCTCCCACTATCATGATGATTATTATCATATAAGCATAACACTTATGCTCCCACTAGCTTTGACATGTTTTAGAAAACAACTGAACTTCCAGAAAACAATACTTATTGAATTTCTGAAGTTCATATTTCTAATACCTAATGCTTCGATAATCCTTTATCTAAGTTTATTAAACTTATACACCTTTGCCTTAGATAGCTCATATGTGTGTCTTAAACAGTTCAGACTAATTGCCAAATCTCACAATTCGAATTATGGAAAGGGATACCGTAATCATAATCAAATTTGAGAATACAATTTTACAATCGCTATCTTCTTAAAATCTCTCTTAGTGAAAGCATTTTCTCACAGTCATCTTCATGAAGGAGAAAATCTTATGACACTTAGATTTTAATGGTGTATGTGTCCCTATCCATGCGAATTGTCAAAACCAAAGTTTGCGACAAATCCAAACTCTTATGGACCGAACTTTCTCAATCTTGATCTCTTGCCTTATGGTAACACGGCTGCCCGCCATGTCTTCCAAGTAGTTAAGCAGCTCACCCTTTCTTATCAATGTACTTTTCATTGATCAATGTGCTTGCCTTTTATGCGTTCAAATGAGAACTCATAGAACTTACATGCATAATTAACTCAATTGGAATGACACAGAAACAGGATAGTGTCAACACGATAGGTTGTAAACCTCAAGTCATGTGCTAGTGATGATCAATAAGGTTTATTCTTGATTAGTTCTTGAAACTTTTCGAGACCATTAAGACTCCCACTGACTCCTTGACGTATAAGATTCTCTTGTCAATAAACATTTATTGACAAACAAATATTCAAGAGTTAGTGTAGCTTTTATCAAGATAGAACACTTCATAAAATTGATGAATGTTATAAACCTTCCTAAGACTTGTTACTCAATGTCACAATCTTAACTCTAAGACTTGTTTTGGAACGAAGTATGATTGACTTCTTGATTTAAGCATTTCTTCAATTCTTGATTCCCCTTCTCGGACATACAATAGTACTAAGACTCACTTAGAGGATCAATTGAGGTATGGTTATTAATCATTAAGACCTTATCATAAAACATAATAAAAGGTAATCTCCCTTCTTCTTATAATAGAGAAACTTTTATCTTTCTGCCTACTTGATTCTTCTTATTCGTTCTGCTATAGATTTAAACTCTTTCAAATCAACTCGGAATTACACTTAATCTTATAAGCATAATCATATCCACTAAACCTTTAGTAAATCATGACGAATATCTTGTCACTCTTGTGGTGGACTTGATCAACACACAACCTTGTGTACTTGATCTCCTAGTCCTTCACTTGAATTAGTCTAATTTCCAAATATGAAACTTCTCATTCATCATGCAACCAAGTTGTATGATTCCAAGTCTCTATCCAATTGAAACTTGGGCGATGGGAAACTTTCCCTATTTGGTAAATTCTTGACCTTTCCACAAATAACATAATTAAGAATCAAATCCATTATTGCTAATAATCAATTTTTCATACATGCCATTGCAAGGATAAATAAATAATATAAAATCAAAATTTATTTTATTGCGGAAAAATTTGTCCTTACAATGCAATTCAATTGAAAACTATGTTAATACATAGTTCTTAGCAATCTTATTCTAACTCCAAGTAGTAGCTCAAGATTCTAATCTTCAAGTAATGCGATCGAAATCCATTTCTTCACGATTAGATTTCGCTCACTTCTTCTCTTAAACTTCCTTTCTTTTCTTTGATCCTACAAAACATCGAAATGCAATCTTATCGCATCATGTATTAAGAATATGGAATAGGAACTTAAAAGAGTTAGTTAATGGAATTTACCTAAAGTAGAGCCATACGTTTTGACTCTCCCATCTCTTAGATCTCTTAGGTAAATATGGCAGCTTCGTCTCCAATGCCCCTTCTCTCGGCAACAAAAGCAAATTGACTCTTTTGGAATAGCACACATAACTACTTTTGACTTTGCCTTTATCTTATGATCAAACTTTTCAATCATCGCATGCCTTTCGTTGCCATTGCCTATATCCATAGAGGTCTGGAAGGCCGATCCACTAATCAACTTTGCTTTTCCATTGCGCCAAATCATTGCTGATTTAGCAACAATAAGCATATAGGTGAGATTAATGAGGGTTACGTCGTGGTTCATCATATAGTACTCTCTCACGAACTCACTATATGAGTTAGGAAGTGACTGAAGAACCCAGTCAACAGCCAGCTCCTCACAGAAAACAGATCCCAACATTCTTAATCTATCAATGTGTGACTTCATCTCTAGGACGTGTGTACACACCGACTTTCCTTCTTCATGTTTACTTGCCAAAAGGGCTTGAGTGAGTTTGAACTTTTCAATCTTTTGAACTTGTGGGTTAGGGAGAATAATAGGAGGAGGTGGAGGAAGTGAAGCATGATCTCGTGTTCCTCGATCGAATCGTGGAATATCATCTTCATGTGAAAAGCTTGTTCCACGGGATTTGGGAAGACCATAGTTGTCATACTTTGACATCTACAAAACGGGAGAAAATAAATTCAAGTTAGTTGATTTGAATCCTCGATGTGACACCCAAATGAAACATGGAGGCTAGGATCCAACACAATACTCTACAACTTGAAAGAGGGATGTCGTAACCCAAATTGCAGAACATTTGAAGGTAAGTGAATGACGATTCACTAATTTCCACCATGAAAAACGAAAAAAAAATTAAGTTTTAAATCTATTGAAAATTCCTAGATCTTTTGAGATTCATTGAACTTTTCAATTGCATGTTTAAATCTCGATATGCCCCTCTAGTTTGTGACTGGGATGCCGAGGATCACAAAGCGGGTGTGAATAACCATGCAAATCTACATGGTGCCCTCACATGTTACAGTCACCTATTCGATGTGCCGGTTAACCACACACGCTCCACCGAACTACGACAAACATTGAGTCACCCTTTGCTACCTTTGCTTAGAACCATTTAGTGTGCCAATTAACCACACACGCTCCACTAACGTCTTCGCAAGGGTACAAAGTGCAATTTTATGGAATTGCATCAATTCACTTTTGCCTAAAGTAACTAAGATTGGGAATTTTATAAAAGCATTTAGTTACTTTTGTATTTCATTATACTTATAATGGAAGGTTTCTGTCCTATCCTACCCGTTCGGCTAATGACCCTCTACTAGTCAAGAGTGCGGTGGGTAAGAGTGGATACCCATTCAATCGCCATTTTATAGGCAATTTACTTAAACACCCCTTATAGACCAACTTCGTGAATGAGGCCTACTAACGGTAAGACTGACTTTTTACTCATATATATATATATATATATATATATATATATATATATATATAATGTTAGACTTTTAATGTTATATATAGTATAGGGTGTATTTTACACTTTTAAAATGTTAGATGGTCAAATTTAATAATTATATTTTTAATTTAATTAAACTGTAAACCAAAACTTATGGATTTATTAAATCTCTTTTAATTATACACTTTAATTAATTAATAGAACCATAAGGGTGCGATTTGAACTTTTCAAAACTATACTAGGGTTTTAGAATTTAACATTTCTAAATTAAACTTTTAATCAACTTTTAAATTCCAAAACTTGAGGGCAAGTTTTGAAACATTTCAAATCATTAGGGTTTAGAATTTAAATATTTCAAAATCAAACCTTTTAATCAAAATTTAAATTCCAAAACTTGAGGGCAAATTTTGAAACTTTTTAAAACTGTTAGATCAAAATACAAATAAGGCAATTAAACAATTAATTGGTGATTATCTAATTATGACCTAATTCAATTTCATGCAAGATAATGATCAAATAATCCAAATAATTTAACATTTATCAAATCAGGCAACCATTATCTAATTAGATGACCAAAATCTTTTATTTTGACAAAGATAATCATAAGGAATCAATAAAATTCAAATTTTATTAATTTTAAACAATTATGGCAGTTATAATAAGTCAAAATAGGCAAAAATCCTGAAACAGCCTCCTTCTGACGCTTGAACTCGCCGAGTTCCTCTATGGACTCGCCGAGTAGGAGCAACTCGCTGAGTCCACATTGGAACTCGCCGAGTTCATCAGGCAGGGAGCAAAAAAAAAACGATTTTTGAAGCTTGAACAAATAACCAAGGCATCAATACAATAGAAACCAATCAAGGCTCTGATACCACTGATGGGTTTTAGCCATAAGAACATCCTATGTGCTCATGCAAACCCTAATGCTTGGATCTAGGTTTCTCTATTGTACATGCAATTCATCCAAGACTTTAAACCCTAGTTCTAGCATATAATTAATCATAATAACATGAGAAAGAGGTTTAGATCTTACCTTGATTGTTATGTAGCAATAACAATCACAAATCCTCCCTGTAATGACTTTAGAAAGCTTAGAGTCACAATTGTCACTCCTCTAATGGATCACAAACACCAAGAGCAAGAAGATGAAGAATAAGGAGAGAGGAGGCTGCCCAAAACGTGTGGAAACCCTAAGGAACAAGTTCACCACGTTTTTGGGGCTTAAGGGTCCTTTAAATAGTGAGGCTATTAGGGTTATCTAACAAGGAAACCCTAATTTGGATGCTTAGGCCCTAAGCAACCCATGGACTCCTTCCTTAAAGGCTTAGGATGATTTCTAATGGGCTTCCCCATGGAATTCGTCCACCCCTTTAATATGGAGTCCATTAGCTCAATATTCAACTATCATACAATTGACAGTTCTAGTCCCTTAAGTTTAATTAATGTCTTTTAGCCACAAAATTAATTCCTAATTAATTATTGACTAATATTAATTAAACAATATGATTTCTCCTTTAATATATTATTCTCATAATATATTAATAAATCATAATTAATCCTTTCTCTCCATAATTCATCCTATCAAGTTGCTTTGGTGAAGGCAACCCAAAAGGACCATGCACCATCGGGTCAAGTACATACCAAAATAGTTATGGACTTAGACACTAATCCAACAAGGGTTCCCCGTAGATCACTCAGTTGGTACCTTGCCGAGTTGGGGGAATGACTCGGTGAGTCAGAGGGAATTAGAGGACTGGAGTTGAAGGTAGAACTCGCCGAGTTCATCATGGGACTCGACGAGTTGAGTCGGGGTGGGCCCTCGATTCATGCCAGGTGTAACTCGACGAGCAGGGGAAAGGCTCGACGTGTCAAGCGAGACTAGAGAGTTAGTGGACACGTGTAGACTCGCCGAGTCGCCCAAGTGCACTCGAAGAGTCACCCAAGTGCACTCGACGATTCGGGTCAAAGTTTGACCGTTGACTTTTGTTGACTTTTAGGGTTTGGTCAACGATGGGGAATTTGCGTCAAGAGAGGGGTAAAATGGTCTTTCACCCTTCCGAGGGTGCCAAGAGAGGGTTGAGTCTAGTCTCGAGAGTTATATTTATGAGAGTATTTACTTTATGTTATTAGGCGGAGGCTAGATCATATTTCTACCGAGCCAGATCTATGGGATAGAGGAACAGATCTGACCTCAGGAGGTCATTTCTGTTGAGCATGGCATGAACTCGCCGAGTCCCAAGAACAGACTTGACGAGTAGGGTTAGGGTTCCCCGTAGATAGAGCTGGCAAAAATTGACCCAACCCGCCAACCCAACCCAAAATTAGCGGGATGGGTTAAGATTTTCAACCCATTTAACTTAAATGGGTCAACCCGTCTAACCCATTTAATTAAATAAGTTGGGTTGGGTAAAAATTATCAACCCGTTTTCAATCCGTTAACCTATTTAATTTTAATATATATTTAATTTAATGTTATTTGAATATTATCATGTATTAATCAAAGTATTAATTTGTAAGTTATAATGTTGCATTATTATTATCTATGTTTAATAAAATTCAATCCTAATTTCCATCCTTTTTTAGCGCCGATAATACTGGTCACTCTCCAAATTCACTGTTATTTGAACAATTTAAATTTGTATTTATGAATTACGATTGTGCTTTTATAATAATTATGAAGTTTTATTTACGTTTTATAACTTAAGTGATATAATATTTAATTATATAATTTATTTAATTGATTTTAAATGGGTTAACCCAAGTTTAACCCATTTATTTAATAGGTTGGGTCAGGAACTATATAAACAAGTCAACCTGGTGACAACCCATTTATCTAAAAGGTTGGGTTGGGTTGGAAATATCAACCCATTTAAATAAACAGGTTGGGTTGGGTTGTCATTTTCAACCCAATTATTAAATGGGTTGAACCCGAACCCAACCCAGGTCGACCCATTGCCACCTCTACCCGTAGATCACTCAGTTGGTACCTTGCCGAGTTGGGGGAATGACTCAGCGAGTCAGAGGGAATTAGAGGACTGGAGTTCAAGGCGAAACTCGCCGAGTTCATCATGGGACTCGACGAGTTGAGTCGGGGTGGCCCCACGATTCATGCCAGGTGTAACTCGAAGAGCAAGGGAAAGGCTCGACGTGTCAAGCGAGACTAGAGAGTTAGTGGACACGTGTAGACTCGCCGAGTCGCCCAAGTGCACTCGACGAGTCGGGTCAAAGTTTGACCGTTGACTTTTAGGGTTTGGTCAATGATGGGGTCTTTGAGTCAAGAGAGGGGTAAAATGGTCTTTCACCCTTCTAAGGGTGCCAAGAGAGGGTTAAGTCTAGTATCGAGAGTTATATTTATGAGAGTATTTACTTTATGTGATTAGGCGGAGGCTAGATCATATTTCTACCGAGCCAGAGATTTACCGAGACATCTGAGGTGAGTCTTCTCACTATACCTTACCTAGAGTGGTAACAGAGTTATGTGACAGAGTTATTGTATGCTATCTATGTGATGTGTGGCACTGCATTATTTCTATGTGATTTATGTTGTGTGTATATCAGAGTTAGGACCGGAAGGTCCACAGAGCTAGGACCAGAGGGTCCAAAGAGTTAGGGCCCAAGGACCCATAGAGTTATGGCCTCGAGTGGCTAATATGTGTTATATGTGGTATTTTTAGAATTATGTGCCAGTGTATTTGTATGCTATTTATGTGTTGAGATTTATTGTGATATGTGATATGCATGATTCAGAGTTATCAGAGTTAGGACCTTGGGGTCCATAGAGTTAGGGCCAGAGAGCCCACAGAGAGTTGGGATTGGAGGGTCCCACTAAGACACACTGACCAGAGGGTCAACAAAGTTATATCCATGAGTGGCTAATATGTGTCAGAGTGGTATTTGGGGAACTCACTAAGCTTCGTGCTTACAGTGTTTTGTGTTATGTGTTTCAGGTTTTCTCAGAATCACGGGACGACACCGGCTCGATTGTACACACCAGAGGAAGCGTTTGTTTTGAGGATCCTGGTTTATTAATTGATTGAACAAAGGAGGCATGTATTGTAATTTAAACATAAAAATGAGATTTTTATGAAAAGTGTTAAAGAGATAAGCGATTTTAAATGAAAATTTTGTTTTGAAAATTTCGGTGTTACAGGGGGGATGTTAGCCAACCGACATCTCATCTACTATGGTTATTATATATGTTCCTTTATTAGTTCAATTGTATAATCCTTTTTGCATTTCGTTTGTATATGCCAGCCCATGGCCTTATATGATTTCTTGTATTTAAACCTTTGCTAATGTATGAATGAGATACAGGGAAATCATTACCAAAACACTATCAGCTATCAGTTACTAGCTATCCGCTACCATCTAGTTTTGCCAAACACGCCCTAAGAGTAAAGGTGTAAAGAATAATGCACATTATAATAATAATTAATATTTTTAATTAAACACCAACCGCAAGAAACAACTCACCCATGTCACCACTTAAAATCAAATTTCTCATATTGCTTCTACCTTCTCCACACCTTTTTTCGAATTAACTCACAGCTGAAACACCTAATAACATAATGCACCAATAAAAATAATTAAAACCACAAATAGGGACAATTAAACACTATGCTAGTAAAGAATCAAATATCAGAAAGAGAATATAAACAAATATGGGTAACCCAATGGTAGAAATAATGGTCTTATATAGGCAAAACATGATCATAAGTATCATATATTATAAAGCTTTTGAGTTATAGTCATTAATTATTATTAATTAAAAAAGAAGATGAAAATTTGTAGGTTTTCAAATGAAAATGGTTAGAGTATCTTGGCATCTATTATAATAGATATATAGATATTTAATGGTCCTTTGAGAAATTTACAGAAGTGGTTCCTACAAAGTTATCTAATAGCCCCTATATTTGATAAAATTACAAAAATAATCAGAAAGGATCCCTATGCAATAACGAAATTATAGACTTGGTTCGTAAATTACAGTAGCAATTCATGTTAAGACAATTCTATAAATTGTCCTTGTATAATAGTGATATTACTGAAACGGTCCATTAGAGAAATGGTCCCTTACAAAATTCATAGAAATAGTATTGTATAAGACAAATTACCGCAATGGTCCTAATGTAATAGTGAAATTGTAGAAATAATATGTGTGTGATAGAACATTACAAAAATAAGATGGAAAATGTGTGATTAATAAATCTGCCACAAGGTGTGGAAAAAATTATTCCATTCCTGCTTAATTTGTCGCTAGTTTTGACAAATATTAAACACCTTGTATTAAACTTAAGAAATGTGTCTTGTCGAAACAATAAACGGGTTGAGAGCTTGACTCTGACCTGTCTTCTTTAATTATCGTGTTGTGTCATGTCATGTCACATATTTTATTTTACCGTCGAGTTTTGTCGGGTTTCAGGTTAAAATGAACCTTGAAAATTGATGTTAAAACACTAAACATAATAGGAATGTATAAACCAAAAGGAAAAGGTAAAAACTGAAAAAATAATAGTTAGGAGACAAATGATTGCATTCATAGTAAAGTTTAGAGGACAAAATTGAAATAATAGAAGTTGGGGAGGCAGAAGGGCAAGATCATGGAGAGTAGGTAGTGTCGAGAGACAGTATAGTTTGGGAGAAAAAACAAAAATAAAATATTAACCTTTAATGATTAACTCGTTTCCATATTATAAAAGAGAAATTATCAGAAAAATCTAAATATTTTCATAAAGTTATACTTTAGTCCCAAGATTTACTTTTTAACATAAAAATATCGATTATTTCATTTTGGCTAAGTTTACAAAAAAATCATTTTTTTTTCTTTTAACCTGAAATTACATACTATTGTGTTTTTATAAATAATCGGGACTTTTATATTCAAAAAAAATCTTTAGACTAAAATATAACTTTTCTAAAAGTATTAAGAATTTTACAATTTTCTATTATAAAATGACTAAACCCACAATTTTCTTTTTCATTTACATATAGTGTTGGTTTTGAGTCTTCTAAGACTATCTAAAGAATTCACAAAAAGAAAAGCTTGAGTTAAAATTTTAACCGTAAACTTACGCATTCAATATAAATAAATCCATTTAACTAAACGGGTTAAAATATTTGATTTAAATTCCTTTTTTTTTTGTCTGTTAGTGTGTGTTGCAGATAGTACAACGTACAAGGTTTTTGTTACATAAATCAGTATATACTTTTATCTTTTCTTTTTTGATTCGACCCATTCGATCGCTCCACGTTGCGCACAAGTGAGTGAGACGAGATTCATTCAGGTATGATTCTTAAATCGCAGAATTAGGGTTCTACATTTCAGTTTAGAAGTCATTCGGTCGATGAATCTATAATTCACGTCAAACATATGTTTCTATACATTTCATAACGAGGGCAATTCTCTAATGACTACTTCTGATATGGTTATTTCCAAACCGTAGTTGATCTCGTCATTAATTTTATGCGTGCTTTCTTCCTTTCAGAAACTGTTGCATAATCGGTAAACGTTCAGATTCAGGTAATGCTGTGCAATTTCCGATTCTATCCTGATTTGATACAGAGTTATAGACCTGACCAATACTATAGGCGTTAATCACTAAAATGAGCGAGGGAACAATGACCACCATTTACATAAATTTTACAAAACAACCACACATTTTGCAAAAATCCCTTTAGTTTAGCGAAATTACTCTATGATCATTCCAACGAATTTGGATATTTTGCGTATATTTACCTTACAAATTACTCGCAGAATAGATTACTTGATGCATCCATCTCCAGAAACAAGTAAAAAAAGAGCAATTGAAGAGCTTAGCGATTCTCAGGATGACCATCATCCAACCACCATTACTCGTCAAAGAAGAGGGAACCGTGGCAATATGGTAAATCAAGCTAAGAAGTTGAACTCTGATAAAGTTCATAGTTACCTAGAGTAAGCTAAACCTTTTTATTTTTATTTATGTATATAATTTTCAATAACCAATAGTATTTACTTTCATTAAGTTTTTTAATTAAACATAACAAACAACAATCATTAGAATGACTCATTCCATTCCCTCAAGCCAACCAAACATGATAATGGAATGTATTGGTCCATTCCATTCCATCATACTAAACAAACCCTTAATTTTACATGTTTTTTGTATATCATGTAGGAATTTATGGCTCAGCATTCCAGAGGATAAAAAGAGTTCATTCACACATCTTGATCCATTGTGGTATACTTTGTACTCTAGTGACTCCAACAAAGAAAAGGTGTTGAACTGGATCAAGAAAAAAGACATATTTTCTAGAAAATATGTGGTTTTTCCCATTGTTCAGTGGTGAGTAATCCTTAAAAATTAAAATACATCAATTTTAGCATATTCTCTTATGTTTTTTTTATTGGAAAGTGAATGTGATTTTGTCAGGGGTCATTGGAGTGTGCTGATATTTTGTCACTTTGGTGAAAGTTTAGGATCAAAATTCAAAACTCCATGCATTTTGTTGCTGGATTCACTAGCAAAAGCTGATCATTCCAAGCAACTGGAACCTGTAATAAGAAAGTAATGTTTGATTTTGTAATTTTATATTCATCTGTCTTTTTTTTAATGTTTCTAGGGTTTGTTTGGTTCATTAGTTATGGTGGAATTGGAATACGAGATTCCATTCCATTCCTGCCAACAAAACTCATGACAGATTGCTGACTTTGGCCATGTCAGATTTGTTTCTGATATCTACAGGAATTTAGAGAGGACAGAGGATAAAAAATTGTTGCTTAAAATGCCATTTTTAGTTCCTAAGGTGACTTGATAGAATTTCTTGATTTTTTTTTTATTTTAAATTTGATTTATTGAATGATAATATTGAAAAAAAAGAGTTTTGAATTATCAGGTTCCACAGCAGAGAGATAATCAGGAATGTGGTTTTTTTGCTCTTTATTATATAAAGCTTTTTGTTGAGAATGCTCCTGAAAGTTTTAGCATATCCAATGGGTACCCTTATTTTGTAAGTTCCTTTTGCCACTTTTTTTTTTTTTTTTTTTCTCGAAAATACATAAGGGTATGTTTGATATATATGATGGAATGGAATCACAAAAAAGGAATGGAATGAGGCATTCCATTCTATGATCATGTTTGGTTGGCTTGTAGAACGGAATGAATTTTCTATAGACAATACAATGTGTAATTTTAACTTTATTGTATACTTTGTTTTAATTGTAGTTAAGAATTTTTTTACTTACAAAAAAATGTAATGGAAGGTTATTGAACACCATTTTATATCTAGAAGTTAAAAGGTTATACACTTTTCTTTTCTACAAATTTGGCTCGAGTTTTTAAATTTTGTTATGAATTTTTGGTCCAAACATTTTTTTTTACAAATTTGCTAACTTTTTTTACAACTTTGTTTTTACATGTTTTTAAAACTAAGTTCTTTTTACAAAATAACTATTTATACAACCTCTTTTATAACTTTCTTTTTTACAAATTAGTTTTCACAAAATTACTTTTATTACAACTTTTGTTTTACATATTTGTTTTTCTGCATGTAAGGTTGTGAAAAACATGTAAAAGTTTCTTTTTTACATATTCGTTTTTATGCATGTTTTGTAAGATTTTTTCTTTTTCAAGAAATTAGTTTTTTTTTTTTTTTTTTTTTTTTTTTTTTACAAATTCCTTTTCTAACTTTCTTGCATATTCATTTTCATATATGTAAGGCTGTAAAAAATCGTTTTGTTTTTACATATTTGTAAAAAAACTGAAGTTGTAGAAAAAATTAAGGCAAAAAGTTGTAAAAAGTACTTTTATAAAAAAAAACAATTTCTTTACGACCGAATATATATATATATATATATATATATATATATATATATATATATATATATATATATATATATATATATATATATATATATATATATATATATATAAAAACTAAGTTGTAAAAAAACAAAAGTTCTAGTATACATTTGAATGTACCAAATAATCTTTTTAGTGATTGATTTTGATTTTAGATTTTGTTTCGTTTTGTATGTTTATGTGTTTGTAGATGAAGAAAGACTGGTTTAGTTCCGAAGGTTTGGATGGGTTTTGCAAAACTCTTGATTCTTCTCACAAATAGCATTCATTCATTTGCAACTTTTATTTATGTAAATAAACAAAAAGCAGTTGTATTTTTGTTTTTCTGTTAAAACCTCAAAAACTAACATGACTTGAGCTAGTTGCAACTTTTGAAACTGGTTTTATAGTTGGACTATTTCTATATAGACATTTTTTTTTTACTTTTCTATGAAAAAAAAGAGATGAACCAGCAAAGCCTATATCAAAATTGAGCATGTTTGTCTTCATTGGTGAAGGAATGAAGAACAAATTCAGTATTTGATTTCCCTTGATTGAAGGAAATTTCAGTGTTTGAAAATGAAAAACCAAACCCCTAATATGCAAAAAGTATTGATTTAACAAGTAACCTCAGTATTTGATGTTTAACATACAAAAATGCAGTGGTTTTGACATAAAACAAGGTAAAATAATTTTATAATGTAACCATATCGACATGCAAGATCAAAGATTAAAGTTGACTTGCCATTATTTTTTTCTCTAAAAATACATGAAAAATTAGAAACAAAACACTAATTAATTAAGACATAAGTACCTAGTTTTTTTTGGTCTCATGAATGGTCTATGTGGTTTAAATTTTTTTATAGATAGTCATTTTGGCTAAGTGGTTTAGTTTTGATTTGTTAAGTCACAACACATGTTAGACATGTGAGGACAAAAATGGTTTTTGACAAACCACATGGACCATTTATGAAGATTTGTCTATAATTAATTTTGGTCTTTGATTTTTATAGCGACATATGATTGGATCATCCAACAATTTCATATGTTTACATGACAATTGTTGTCTATAGCATCTAAAGATCACCACACATAAACGTTGTATATAAAAACCACCATCACACGGTACAACAACATTTTGCAACAATAAGATGATTCAACAAAATTGCCTGTAAAAATGTATGTTTTGACCGAAGTCAAATTCCAAAAGGTTGTAACTACTCACCTTGCAACTATTTTCTTATGAGAACAACATCCTCGTATTTCCATTATCCACTTTCACACATTCAACATTCTTGTGTATTTGAATCGCATACAACGTGTATAGTTTTGGGCTAGTAAACCTAATGAAGTGTAACATCCCAAATTTTAAACCAAAATTTCTAGTTTAAATAAAAGCATTCATCCCAATTCCATTCTCAAAAGATATATAAATAATCATTTGTTCAAGTTTGATAACCATAATTAAAATCAAGAGTAATAAAATGAAATTAAATGTACAAAAGTCTCGAGACATATCCAAAGATGTTATGCAATCAAGTCACGTATACCCCTTGCTACTAGAGCAACCTGTGACATTTAAAATTTAACTAGTAAACATAAAGCTTAATGAGCACCTCAAAATACAACATACTCATGTGAATGTTATGATGCCATCATAGTCGTACGCTACTTTTGTTTATTACCACCACGGTCTTTCTTGTTATGATCTCACATAATCTTTCATGCAAGTTTTGTGGTACCACTATAATCTTTCATGCAAATTCACAAAGATAATCTAGCATACCATGAAACCTGGTATCCTACATAGTATCGTGAGTATTTAAGTGTCTTAATGGATAAAATTTCCAACTTTATCCATATAAATGGCTCAAATAACCCTAATCTATAACCCTAACTTTAAAGTGTGCATGGATCAAGTGAAATCCATTCATAAACTCTTTCTTATTCTCAAATGACCACAAAATAACTTGTATCCATTCCACGGTTCTGGAGTTACTCAAACTAAAAAAAAACATCAAGTGTAAAAGGACCAAACATGACCAATACCCAACCAAAGTCTAGACCTAAGCATGGATCTAAATAAAACAAAGAACTTTATGACCTCCAAAGATCCAAAAGCACAAGAAAAGGATGGATTCTTAATGAATCAAACCCCTGAGCACCACCAAGGTCTAAAAATCGCACTAAATAAAAGCACTAGATCATACCTTCGATTCTTGGGGTCTAGTTTCTCTCAGTAGCTCGAATTAATGAACATCATGACCACAAACTAAGAAATTTGTCCCAACACAATAGACGGAATCAATAACATATTTACATAAAAACTCTTGGTTTGAGGCTTTGAGCAACAAAGATAAAAAAAATCATAGTCTTGAAGCTTTATTCTTGCCACTTTGAACCAAAATTAACATAAATTTGTTTTGAACAAGTACGAACGAAAACTTTGCAAGAAAGAACATTGTGATCAGAAAGTATCAGATGCACATAATAGTGAAAACAATAGGCACATAACATATATAAACCTAAATCACCAAATCTTCACCAAACTTACAATTATTTGATGGTAAAATCAATCAAAACAATACACATTTAATATAATCAAGAACAAAGACCGAAAGAAGGTTTGCCTTTCTTGTTGACTTCTTCAAGCACTTAAGTCATCAAACACTCAATCTAATTTGGGTTGGTGCTTTCTTCGGTTCGATGTGAAGTAGCGATCAATAAGAAAATTTTGTGTGCGTACGTCATTCGTTAAGATGAACGTGAACGTGAAGAATTTTGTGAGTTACTTTCGTATGTCAGTTCAAGCAAAAGGCATGTGAACGAGCTAGGGCTTTCTTTTCGGTTTGATACTGGGGGAGATTTGGGCGCCAATTGAAAACAAATATAATGTAGACAAATCTTCATAAATGGTCCATGTAGTTTGTAAAGACAAATTTACCATGGTATGAACTGCCCATGTTATGACTTAACATACCAAAACTAATAGTGTTAGCCAAAATAACTATCTGTAAAAGGTTTTTAAACAATGTTTACCCTCCATAAGACAAAAAAGAAAAAAAAGAAACTCAAGTTGATTGTTTGAAAAACCATAGGAACCGTTTTTGAAGATTTGTTATTAATTAATTATGAAGATAGTCATAAAAGTTTAAACTCCCCAAACACTAGGGGTTTGTTGTAATTTTCTTTTTCCAAGGCCTCCGTCGAAATGACATTTTTGCTCCTATTTATCTTTGCTATAAATTAGAGTAGGGTTTCACTTCAAGTCTTCGTCTCAGCCGACTGCCGAACTTACGAACGAGGCTGCCATCGGATCTCTCAGAAGAAGGTATGACTGATGAATTAGTGTTCTGTAATTCCTTCTGTTTAATTGATTTCTAATCATATGAAATCTGCATCTGTAGACTTTCAAAACCAGCGCAAACTGTTTCCTTAGGTTCTTCTTATATATTCATACTTGTCGGATCTGTACGCTCGTCATGATTTTTAATTCTAGATAGTGTGTATAGTCATACTGAGTTCTAACGGTGATTAGGGTTTCGAAAAGTAGTTGCGTAATTGAATGGAAGTTGCAATTCACCAAGTAATTTTGTGTTGCTCTTGTGTCATGATTCGACAGTTTTGATTTTTGATCTTATTGTTAAGATCCGAGTTCATTTAGGTTACGAATTTAACAGGGCTGATAATGTCGTCAATATATTAAAACATTAGAGAAACTTGTTTAGAGACATGATTGTTGGCATCCAATTGCAAATATGAACTAGGATTTGATACAAATACATCGATATGAAATTTTGTTCACAGTTTTTATTAGATTGCATATATTTACCATACGAATTATTACTTGCAGAAGAGAATACTCGATCATCCAGAAATGGCACCTACATTCTATGTTGGTTCAGAAGCCGGTCTCAAGAAGCTCGATGAGTACCTTTTAACCCGTAGTTACATCACTGGGTGAGTCAAAATTACCATCTGAAAAACATGTGATTGATTCTTCATTTCTCAATGAAGATTACTTCTCACCATTGTTACCACAGGTACCAAGCTTCAAAGGATGATCTCACTGTTCATGCTGCTTTCACAAAACAACCATCATCCCAATATGTCAATGTATCTCGTTGGTTCAACCACATTGATGCACTTCTAAGAATCTCGTAAGTTCCTAAAATCTTAATCCTCATTTTTTTTTTCACACTTCATTCAGAATCTTTACACGTCACCCTTCTTCTAGTGGTGTTTCTGCTGAAGGAAGTGGCGTTACTGTTGAGGGATCTGCTTGTTTCCCTGAAGAAGCCATTGCAACCCCTCCTGTCAACGGAACAAAGGTAAGTAAGTTTCACATAAATTGCTTAATGATTATACATTTGGTTTTGTTGATTTATTCATCTTTTGTATTACATTTATTAGGCTGCAGTTGATGAAGATGATGACAGTGATGTGGATCTTTTTGGTGAGGAAACCGAAGAGGAAAAGAAAGCAGCTGAAGAACGTGCAGCAAAAGCAAAAGCATCTGGAAAGAAGAAAGAATGTGAGTTCAAGATACTTTGTGCTCTCATTTTAATCTTTAATTTTACCATTTAATTGTTTGACTGACTTTGTTTCTGTTTATATTATATAATTATCAGCTGGAAAGTCTTCAGTTTTGATGGATGTAAAGCCATGGGATGATGAAACTGACATGAAGAAGCTTGAAGAGGCTGTGAGAAGTGTTCATTTGGATGGCTTGCTTTGGGGTGCATGTATGTTATTCATCTTTTCTTTTTTAATAAAATGGGAAAATGATAGATGATTAATTATATGATTTTGGGAATATTTTTTGTTATGATTGCAGCAAAGCTTGTTCCAGTTGGATATGGGATCAAGAAGCTTCAGATCATGATGACTATTGTTGATGATTTGGTGTCTGTTGATACACTTATTGAAGAAAGGCTTTGTGAGGAGCCCATTAATGAGTATGTTCAGAGCTGTGATATTGTTGCCTTCAACAAGATCTGTAAGTTTATTGTTTTAATTAGATATTTTTTTGAAGTTATATGATTGATTAATTTGCTAATGTGTCGGGTTTTTGTGATTGCAGAGATGTGAGGTCATGGTTTATGATTTTCTTTGATCTATCAAATGAAAAACCATCTATCGGTTTTATCTTTCCAATTTTGATTTTGTTTAGTGACTATGGTTTTTTGTTGGAAGACTCGTTGATTCTGAGAAAAAAATGAAGTTTTTGTTGGATTTGTCTTTATGGTTGAATTATATTTGATGCTAATGCGATAAGAAAAAAGCAAGTTTTATCAAATCTCAAAAAGGTATTGTGAACGTATTTAAATGGATGATTCTATTGATACAATTACAACCCACTACTAAATGTTCCAACTTCCAACTCCATTTTAATTTTTTTTAATATTTATTTTACTGAACATGCACCCTTTAATTACTTATTGTGTATCTCTTGATTTGATGTTTTTTTTTTTTTTTTTTTTATCAAATCAAAGGTGTGAATAATAGCACCGATTTAAGCCAATGTTGTATGATTTTAGGTTTGTGAAAAGTATAAATCTATGCAAGAAATTTTCTTAAATCCATAGAAATAGTTATAAATGAGATTTGATATCGTGGCTGGTTGTTAGTTAAACAGAGGCAATGTTGATTAGATTTTCAAATGTTATGAGATTATTTTTGAAAGTTATGAAATTGATTCTAACTCAAAACTCAGACTTTTAGTTCTGTCATAAATAAACAAAGACTGAGTTACATTAATATTAAAAAGATCATTTTTTTCTACAAAAATGCATGTCAATTACTTGTACCGTATAAACATTTAAAAAATTACGAATACTAGGTTTGAATGGGCTACATATAACTAAAAGGGAAAATTTGGTGTATACTCTTGTTAAACAACAAAAAATCAATGTTTTAAAAACCAGATTTTTAGTTGAACCGGTATGGTGACCGGTTCCCGGTTTAACCGGTTCGACCGCTGAGTCAACCGGTTTCAATATTTTTCATGTTTTTTTCTATTTTCCTACACATATGTACATAAATAAATCATGAGTTTGATGTTTACAAGTTCAAACATTAAAAATACACATAAAAATAAGTTTTTGATGAATCAATATATATTAAATTAACATATAACTATAAGTTTTAATGTTTTACATCAATCCATATATCTAAAAAAAAGAATAATACCGAAACAAAATATAGTTTTAAATAAATACAAAAACATCAAGAAATTTTATAACATTTATCATATGTTTTTATTTAAAGAAAACTAAATAGGTTTGGGAAAAAAAATCACTAAAGTTTATTATGTAAATGGTTTTTTTCGTGTGTTTTTATTCGGTTTAAGCGGTTCAACCGGGTTTTTCTAAAAACCGGTCGGTTCAATCCGGTTCAGAAATTGATATAAAACCGGTGATAGTTGAACCGCTCCCTCCTCCGGTTTCCGGTTCGACCGGCCGGTTCAGACCGGTTTTTAAAACATTGCAAAAAATCGTATTTGTATTTTTAAAATATCATGTTTGTTTAAATTTATTTTTTTAATCGCTTTTAGTATTTATAATCAATTTAACTTAAAAAATAAAAGGCTAATTGACCAACTTGCCCTTTCAATTACACACGACACATGCCGGAAAAAAAGCTTCATTCAACGTCGCCTTCAACAACATTTGTACAGCAAAGAAGCGGGAAGGGAAGTAAAGCTGGATCAAGTAATTGAACGTGAAACATTGACTGATATTGTCAATTTTGATAATTGATCCAATCATTTGGCTACAATGATCCACTTATCTTCTTAATTTCCAGACAAATTACTACAATCATTTGTTCTTGAAATAAGTTAATTAGTTCACCTACTAGATTATACTTGCATCTTGAACCAAAAACATAATTATTTCTAGAATTAGGTACCATACTACCATATGAACCATAACCAAGCATGAAGTACCATTATAAGAAGTGAAAATTATAAGAAGTGAAAAGGAACCCAAACATCATATGCAGACAAGATGAAGAAGCACATAACTTATTACAAACCAAAACGAAATTTGCCAAACTAGGGCTTAAAATTACATCTATGAAAGTAAATGATCAAGAAATTGATCCACTCGATTGAGGTGCTTAAGAAATTTACGCAGGCTTCAAACATCCATTTGATTATAAATTATTAAAAAATATTTAAAAATAAGATTTTGGATAAATATGATATTTTAAAGGTTAAGAAGGACAAATATAATATTTAGGTTTTAAGTTGGACAAATACGATATTTTGTTGTTTAAAAAGGGTATACACGAAATTTTCTCTAACTAAAATATCCAAATAAATGGCCAGTTTAATTGAAACCTTAACAATATGATCATGAATCTAAAGATTATACAACAAGATTTCAATGGAAAAATAATAGAGAATTTAAGTAATCTAACCACATTCAAATATGTATTTGAAGAAAACAACCACCGTCAATTTTAGACCAAGAAAAAACATTTTTTATGACAAAAAAAAATGCATTTCAGACCGAGTTCCGGACCAACCTTTCAGATTTCAGACTAAAATTTTGGAAAATGATGACATTAAACACTTCGAAATGTAGCATTCGAAAAATGATGATATTAAACACTTTATTGAAAAATGATGACATTAAACACTTCGAAATGTAGCATTCGAAATCCCCAAAAAATATAAAAATATTTCTTTGAAAAAAACTTCGGAATATAAACAATACTATGACCGGAATGAAAACATTCCGGAGAAAATGATTATTTTTAAAAAGCTGAAAAAAAAAGATATTTAAATAAAAAAACTCATTTATAACGGTTAGCTTATTTAATTTCCAAAATAATATATACACAAAAATATAGAAATTCAAAACAACAAAGATTAATGATCACTAAGGTGTTGTTTGTTTTTCCGAAGTGAAACTGTCTGAAGTCTGCGGACCACCTCTGCGGCCCTCTGCAGCAGAAGAGGTGGACCAAAGTGCTGCAGACTGTAATGAGAAACATGTTTGTTTTTTTAACATCTGCAAACTGCTGCAGATATTAAAAAATTTAAAATAAAGTAATTTAATAAACCGAATATAGTTTTTTAATACCAAAAATTTAATAATAGTAGTTTTAAAACATTGAAATAAAATTCAAACAACCACATTAGTCTTATAATAACATTTTTAAATAAAATTCATAGACCCAAACTTTAATAATTTTCATTCCATATTTTGCATCAATTGTTCGGCAATTTCATCCCGTAACTGGGTCATATATTCACGGTCCGCTGCAGTACCATGTGTTGGAATCTCATCTTCATCATTATCAACGACTGCATTGTTATTCTGAACCGAGACATTTGGTTCATCATATCGTGCAAAAACTCATCACGTAGTCCCTCTCTTCTTATAAAATTATGAAGCGCAAAACTTGTTAGGGTAATGTTTCGTTGTGTAACCAACGAGAATGGTGCCATCCTCTTCAATATAGGGAATCGTGCTTTCAAGACACCAAAAGCCCGCTCAATGACATTTCGAAGTTTTGCGTGTGCATGGTTAAATTTTTCTTTATTCGTTAATGCACGTCTTCGACGGAAATCTCCAAGCCGATACCTTACATTACGGTACGGTGCCATAAAACCTCGAATGTTTGCATAGGCGGCATCACAAAGATAATATTTATCTGTAAAAAGCAAAAAAAAAGTCATTTATTTTTCAAGCTAAGATAAAACTATTTAAATAACCATAAATTTACCTGATGGTGGGAGCGGGAATGGTGCATGTGGATTTGCTAATGCTTCTGATAAAATTCTAGAATCGTGTGCTATCCCTTCCCAACCGGCCACAACAAACGTAAACATCATGTTGAAGTCACATATTGCCAATACGTTTTGGTAACAATTGCCTTTTCCCCTACTTCTATATAAACCCCGTTTGTTTGCAGGGACAACAACATGTATCAAAGTGCCATCAAGTGCACCAATTGCTCCCTTGAACACCCGTCGTAGCCTCCTATTATGTCCCGGAATGTTTGGATTCGGATTAAAAGAAGTTGGCACTATAATGTCATGTGCGAAAAGCAACATTTTGTCCAACACTTCATGAAAAAACTTATGAATTGTTTGCTTTGAGTGTTGAAATCTCCGCTTGATAATCACATAACGTTGGTTATGACCGATCATCATCAAAAACATAGCCATCTTCTCCTCAACCGACACATGTTTGCTATCCTTTAACGCGTAGTTTACTCTAAAATGAGCACATAGCCGAACAAATGATTCACGGGACATACGTAGCACTTCAAGACATTGTAGAGGATTACGGTGAAGTAACTCTAACGTAAATTCATGTCCCGTCATTTCCGAATCGTTGTCCCGCACTCGTTTGACACCTCTCTTCCAAAAGTAGCGGACGTACAAGTACATAAGAATTATGAGTAGTATCTTTTTGTTGTGATCCATTACAAACCTATTAATCAACAAAACATAACATAACATAAGATAAAAACATAACATAAATCTCAAGTACAAAAAAATATAAAATAAATTTCAAGTGCCAAAAAACATAACATAAATTTCAAGTACCAAAAAACATAACATAAATCTCAAGTACCAAATACTAAAAATAATATTCAAGTAGAAAATAACCAAAAAACATAACCATATAGTTCCAAAACATGCAATTAAAACCTAAACAACTCAAACATATAAAGTTAACGAACGATCTTTCCATCCTTTAAAACTCCCAAACTTGTAGCTGTCATCTCGATCCATCCTCTTAATATTCGTGGATCATTAGGCAAATTTACCCACATCTCTCTCATATTCATGGTCCCTCCAAAAATGTGATACGCAGCAAATCGTAGAGGGTCTATTGGGTCTAACTCGAGCAACTCAAGCTTCTCTAAACATTGGGGATTTGTTGGCCCTTGAGTCAAATGGCGTAGAGCTTTTTGCATCTCCAATGCTAAATCATCAGCAGTAATAGAAGCTTTAGGCGAGGCAGAAGAAGGTGGATCAGGTGAGGCACTAGGAGCTCGAGGTCTAGGAGTTGAGGGTTTAGCCCTTTTGTTGGGGTTACCAGAAGGTGAAGCAGCAGAAGGTGAAGGCTGAGTAAAATGCTCACTAGTATGATTGGAAAAGAAATCATCCTCATCTATGTTAATAGAAGGGGTGTCCATAAGATGTAGTGGTGTGACATGGAAAGAAGATGATCCATGTCCCGATGGTGTTTGGGATGTGGCATAACTGAGATTACCAGATGCACTGTTTCCATCAAAGAGTTCTGCACAAAGCTCTGGAAACAATAATGGGACGGTTTTCAAAGAAGCGACTTTCGGATGTCCCTAAACGCAATCAATGTACCAAAAGTAATATAAGAATTGGAAACTATATAAACAATATACATATAAATATGTGTGTGTATATATACCTTTTTAAAGTCCTCCCACTCCTCATTTGTTAAATTAAAAGTATTTGTTTGTGGATTGTAAAGGTTTCCAGTTTTGTTTTTTAAGTATAACCATCCTGTGTATTTGGCTTTAAGGTTATCATAGGCGTTTTTTAATTGTCGTTAACTCAAATCCACGCCATACTTTTCCTTAATGGTTGTTCCTAACTTGTGCCATGATTGTTTGTGCAAACTCAAACCTTTTCTACCCACAGTTTGTACTTCTTCAATACAAGTGAGCAATAAGCATTTTGTTTGCTCATTGGTCCATGTATGTTTATCTCCCATTGCTAATAACAAAAAAAATATAGAATACATACTTTAGCAAAAAGGATTAATCATATTTCAACATAATCAACAAATACGTTTATCATATTCAACAATTTAAGCACAAACTTGCAAATAAGCATAAACTTGATCTCCATTCAAGAAATACAAGTGATAACAATTCAACAAATAAGTTTAAAAAAACCATTTGAGCTAATGATTTCGGCATATAAACTAGTATACGAGTTTATGATTTCAGCATATAAGTATATGATTTCAGCAATGATTATGATTTTACCCAACATTCATAACAATTCAACACAAAAATTCATGAACCTAAACATAAATCATGGCTCTAATTAAAGAACAAAACACAAACTCCTTGAATTATAACAAAGCACTAAAGCAGAATTTTAACTCAATTTATGGCTGCAATATCTCTAACTGCTAGAATTATAACAAAACACAAACTTCTCTCTATGGTGGATCTGTTAAAAAAAAGCCAATTATGCCCTTATGAAACCATTAAAATCATGAGATTATCATCTTTTTCTTCAATCTTATTTTACAGTTTCAAAGGTTCAGAAAAATAAATAATTCAAGGTTTCAAAGTTATTTCACAGTTTCAAAGCTTATTTCACAGCTTCTCTCTTCAATCTTATTTCACAGCTTCAATTTTATTTCACACTTTCAAAGCTTATTTCACAAATTCTTTATATTTAGGTAGTCAATTAAGAAATCAGGAAAAAAAACAAACCTATGTGATATGATGTTGAAGACGAAGGCAGATGAAGGATGGGGCAGTGAAATCGGCGACCACCAACAGCAGTAGGCGGCGAGCAGAAGCAGCGAGCGGTGACCGGTAGCGAGATTTCTTCCGGTCTTCAACAGATTCGACGCCAAGAGAGAACGAAGGAGCTGCGGCTATGCTTTTGTCCGTGTCTTTTTTTTGTCATTAGGTTTAGAAGTGGTGAGAAGAGGCAAGCCCAATGCTGCGTGGGGAAGAGGACGGGAAGAGGTTTTTGAGCCCGAAGCCTTCTAAAAATCAAACTGCTGCGAATTTAAAAGTGTTGCGCGTGTGTTGCGCCGCGCATCACTAAGAGGTTAGAAGAGGATTTTTTAAAAAAACAAACACAACCTAAGTAAGTAAGTATTTTGAGATTTGGCCGGGTGAATCACTACTACAAGAGTAAATTATATGAATGGTCCTTATGGTTTGGGTTAATTTACATGTGTAATCCCTAACTTATTTTTTAACTTGGAAGATCTCTACAGTTTCTTTTTATTGCACGTTTGGTCCCTATCTTACCTAAAAATATTATTCCCTTGATTTTTTAATTTATTTAAATAAAGTGGTGTAGGTAAGGTAAGTTAAAGTGAGGTGAAAGTGGGGTGAGAGTTTGTTTATTTAAATAAATTAAAAAAATCAATGACAAAATAGTCTTTTTAGGTAAGATAGAGACCAAATGCGTAACAAAAACAAACAATATGGACCTTCCGAATTAAAAAAATAAATTTGGGACCAAACATGAAAATTAACCCAAATCATAGGGACCATTCGTATAATTTACTCCTATGTGAGTAAACCCTACCACAATTAACTCAAAAATATCAAATAAGATGTCTTCTAGCCCAAAATTCGTCCAAGAGAGAGTTCTCACAAGATAAGTTAGGACTTAGGAACCGATTAAAACCTAATTTCCCGATTAAAAGTATTTAAATGACTTAAAATTTTCAAAACTCTGTATGACCATGCATACTCGGTGCAAATTTTTGCATGGTTATACATTCCAAAATAGATGACATTTTGTATTGTGCATGACCATGCATGTTGAATTTCTTTCTCATGTCTTTTTATTTTCTTTAAAGCATCTTCCTTTTTATTTCTTTTTTCAATAATCCAAGCTTTTTATCCATCTTTCCTCAAGTCCAACCTTTCGATCCTGAATTCTGCAAATCGAACCATGAAGCCGAACTAAATTACACCACAAATATAAGCGTCTAATCCAAAGATGCTCTGCAAATATGATTATGTACATGAAATAATGTTAAGTAATTTAAGTGATCAAAGTTGCAAAATAATGTTACTTGAGGGGTAAAAAATGTAATTATATAATCTACGCACTAGAATAAAATGAGGGTTGTTTTTATAAAATTCGCTGCTGAATCCTTCTTTTGAGTACGTCTCCACTCTCCTGGTGATATCTGCTTTCTCCGGCTAGATTTCCGAACTTCACCGGAGCCGGTGTGTGAGATAGACAAGGAAGCAACAATATGCCGAAGAGGACGACTCACACATACTCGAGCGAGGATGCAGCGCCAGATGGACCAGATTCCGATCTCTTCGTCTATTACTGCAAGCATTGTAGTTCTCACGTCCTCATTACCGGTGAACCTCTCTCTTTCTCTTATGTAAAATTTATGTATCTTAGTTTGTAATTCTATTATTAGTATATTGTTCTCTGCAAATTCCTTTGTGTATATTGTCAATTTGATCGAAACAACACAATTCGAAAAGGAAACCCTAATTAACTTGAAACGAACCAAAAACTGTTTCTTTTCGGCGAAAGTTATACTGGAAAATTCGAAATTCATCGGCTTTCTTCTCTTAGCTTACTTCAAATTACATTCCAACTCCTTTTTTTTTCCTCTGTTTTAGACCTAGTTCTGAATATGATCTTCTTATGCAAATCCAAACTTCATATCCATTTTCCGCATTACTTCACCATTTCTCTCTACAATTTTCCCATACTAAAGTAAGATTGTAGATACGCAATTGCAGAAGATGCCCAAACGAAAAACCGACAAAGCATATGCTTTGGACAAGAAAAAGCATCTTACAAGATTGAACATAAATGAAGCCGGAAAAATTCTCCTAAAGAGGTAAGCTTGTTACACTTCTTTGGTGCTTGTGAAAACGTACACATATCTTACTTTATTAGCAACTAATACTGAATTTCTTATAGGGGTGAAGGGAAATTAGAAAAGCAATTTCGTATGAACTGTATAGGTTGTGGACTCTTTGTTTGCTATCGTTCTGAAGAAGACTTGGAATCTGCCTCTTTCATTTATGTTGTTGATGGTGCACTTAGTACAGTTGCTGCAGAAACTAATCCCCAGGTAAACTGTAATTGTAGTTTCCATGGCTTTTGCAATAAAACTCACAAGATTATAACCTTATAAGCGATTAGGACCTGTATAAATGCTCAATGAAGGTTTTTTTTTAATAATTTTTATATTGTTTTTATGTTACAGGATGCACCTGTGCCACCTTGCATTTCTCAGTTAGAAGGAGGACTTGTCCAGGTGGCAATTGAAGTGGAGGACAGAGCACAACGCTCAGCAATCACAAGTAAATCTATATTTTTGACAAAATTGGTTTGTGTTATAAATTTATAATAATACATGTTATTATTTTTGTTTTTAATTTTTTGGTAGGAGTGAATGCTGATGATGTTAGAGTCACTGTGGCTGCACCTGCAGCACGTGGGGAAGCTAACAATGAGCTTTTAGAATTTATGGGGAAGGTTTGTTTTCTTTTTATATTTTTCGATTTTATTATTTAATTTTTGAGTTGTGTAGATGAAGAAAATCATATATGATTTTGTTGTGTTGGTTTTAGGTGTTAGGTTTGAGACTAAGTCAGATGACACTTCAGAGAGGGTGGAATAGCAAGTCTAAGCTTCTTGTGGTAAGTTGAAACAAACAAACTTTTTTGTAATTTTTTTTTCTTTATTATGAATTTTATCTTTTAGTATTTTATAGTATAAAAAAGATGGATGTAAGCATCGGAATTTGATGGATATATTGTGGAACAGGTGGAAGATTTGACAGGTAGACAGGTATATGAGAAACTGCTTGAAGCTGTGCAGCCTTGAACTATGTGTGTGATGTTTATGTGTAATTGGTTCATGTCAAATGTGTGTGACATTTTTTGACAAAGGACTAGTTGATTTTGAGTACTAAGAATCTGAATGAGTTGGATTTGGATTTACAATCATCTTTGTATTTGATTACTTTTTGATGGGTATGCTTGGCTTCATTGAATGGGACATAAGGATTGTTGTATTTTGGGGTGGGTTCGATTTGTACTTGTTGCATTTTTGTCATAAAAAAAAAAAAAAAAAAAAGGTGTAATTGTAAGACTAATATAGTGTTTGGTATGTGCAACAAACGAAGAGAAGTGGAATAGGATGGAAAATGAAAATGGATAAAAGGTCATGTTTGTCATGTAATATTGAAATTGGGAGGGGTTTTCTTTTTCGTTCTTTGATGAATCTAATGTAATAATATATTATAACTGTAAATTACTTTTTATTCATAAAATTTTAACTTTTCAATAATGATACCGTTTTTAAGATTTTCAATTTTCAAATAAATTATTTCCTTTCATTTTTCATGGATATCTAGCAATATTTTTGTATTGTAATTTTGGGAGTTCATTGATATTTTACTAAAAAAATATCGTTTGTCTTTATGGGTTTCTAATATCGTAGATTTATCTACTATTTTCTTAACTAAACCAAACATAACATTAAATATTTTTTTATTATTTTATGGATGTGATTCAACTTGATCATACCAAACATGCCATAATTTAGTCACAAAATGGTAAGCTTTCTTATTAAGGGTTAGACCGTACGCCATGTGGGTTTAGTTATGTCAGAAAGAACTTCACATGAAAGTCTTGAAAACTTTCACATGAAGTTCTTTCTGACATATTCAGATACTCAAAGATGGCGATACCATGCAAATGGTGCTAGGGTGGTTTCTAAACCCGTTCTCTCTCTCTCTCTCTCTCTCTCTCTCTCTCTCTCTCTCTCTCTCTCTCTCTCCCCCCCCCTCTTTTTCCCTCTCTTTCTGTTATGTTGACGGATGATTGGTCAATAATTTTTTTTTTTCAAGTTAACAATATAAATAACCATCTTTACCTTCAAAAACAATCACACCTTCAATTTCATTCAAATTTTCTTAAGTTATATTTATTTTCTCTCTACAATCCGGATAATCAAATATTTGTTTAGGTGTATTTTTCTTATTTGTTCGTGCCTTGAAGTTGAATTGTCCTTTTTTTCAAACAACATGGGATACACATGAGAGAAGCAGTACGCTACAAAAATGCATCTCAACAATACGTCAAATAGCATATAGAAGCAAGCCCAGTTGTTAGACGAGTATTTGATAATCACTAAAAGAACTTCACATGAAAGTCTTGAAAACTTCTACTAACCCAGAGTCGTTACATGAGTATCTGAATATGTCAGAAAGAACTTCATGTGAAGTCTTCAAAACTTTTGCTATGATCCAACTTTATAAGGTTGGGTATTTGCACCGTCCAACATCCATTAACATTCAACTTTTGTGCAAAACACAGAAAACTAGACATGGATTCCCTGGAATGCTTGGTGATCATGATTATGATTATCCAACGATGATACTAGAAATAATAGAATCAGAAGATTTATGGTTTTAACATGCATTCTATTTGTAGTTGGTTTGAACAATGATTTGAACATCCTCTTCCAATCACCACTGTTTGACGATAAATATTATGGAACACCACTCGAGTGTTCATTAACCTAAACGACAAACATTAAAAGCATGTTGCTTATCTTATGGAAGAAATATA
Organism: Lactuca serriola; assembly: GCF_051521515.1. NCBI lineage: Eukaryota > Viridiplantae > Streptophyta > Magnoliopsida > Asterales > Asteraceae > Lactuca > Lactuca serriola. The sequence goes on from NC_136411.1 coordinate 133,290,117, forward strand.
TCCAACTTGGATTGTATTTATGAAGTCATATCCACATCCAATAAATGAAGAAAAAAAAGGTTACATGAATCAGTAAGAAAAGACACAGAACATGCTTTTGGGGTCCTTAAAAGACGTTGGGACATTAAAACAATCAGCACGATCTACGTCATCGAAGAGAACAAGAAATATAATATACATTTGTGTTGCACTAAATAATATAATACTATAAGATGAGAATGTTACATGATATCTGTTGTGATGACGTTTGTCCAAGGAATGAAGGTCATATCATTCGATTAAGCTTGCTAATTGGTATCTAAGAAGATCCCTTTAAAGATTGTAAGTTTTTTGTCATCAATGAAGTTTAGCGGAGTCCAACCGTTCAATGGGGGTCTATCAATGAATCAGACCATAGTGGGTTAGACACAATTGATTCGAAGCTATTGTAGCTATCTAACCCTATTAGATCAGGGCACATAAGGCTGGAGGGAGTGGTGCCACCGAAACATCACTCCCTCCACCGCCACATAAGCGTCACGTCATTTTTACCACACAAGTGTGGTTTCTTGCCACACCAAGGGAGTGGTGCCACAATTTTATTTTATTTTTTTATAGCTATTTTAATTAAAATTTCTTTTTTAATAAAAAACATAAATTTTCATTACTTGAAAATTCAAAAAACGTTACATTGCATTACAAAAAAAAAAAAAAAAAAAAAAAGAAACCCGAAAAACACACACATGACATTTAAATAATCCTAGAAACTTAAAAAAAAAAAAAACACAAATAAAATAACTAAAGCAAACTACATAAAGTCGTTCTCCGAGAACTCGTCTTCGGAGTCATCCAGTGGATCCAAATTAAGGTTAATGTTTTGAACCCCGTAAATGTGTTTCACCAAGTCATTGCGAAGATTGTGAAATGTTTCAGTGCAACGTATCTCTACTCTCATGTTCATATACTCTTCGCCACCAATTTTTATTGGTTGTGTCTCTGGTATGGTTTCTTCCTCGTCAAACGCACATATCGCTATTCCTTCGTCTTCAATAATCATGTTAAGCAATATGAGACATGGATACATGATTTCTTGAACTTTTTCCTTGCCCAAATTAACTGCTGGTTTTTTCAATATGAACCACCGTTTCTTCAGAGCTCCAAAAGCACGCTCAGCATCCTTCCTAGCTCTTACTTGAGCTCTCTTGAATTTTTTTCGTCTAGAACCATGTGGACACGTAAATGATTTAACAAACACAGCATACTCAGGATAGCATCCATCGACCAGATAATAATCATACTTATATGGCGTTTCACGCACTTCAAAAGAAGAATCTGGTGCAGATCCATCGTATATGTTAATAAATATAGGTGAACGATTAAGAACATTGATGTCGTTAATCGAACCAGGAGAACCAAAAAAAAACATGTCAAATCCATAGATCTTGTGATGCAACTACTTCAAGTATGACCGTTGGGTGACCATGATCACCTTGGGTAAATTGCTCATGATATGATGTAGGACAATTTTCTCATGCCCAATGGAGAATATTTAAGCTTCCTAGCATTCAAGGAAACCCATGCACACTAGCATGATGAGCTTGCAATTGCAAGATGTCATTATGTGTAGGCTTACGTAAATATTTAGGACCATAAAACTGAATCACAGTTTTGCAGAAATAGTGGAGACTGTCTCGTATGGTCCTAGCAGACATCCTAAAACTTTCGTGTAACGCATCAGGCGAAATGTCATATGCTAACTGACGAAATACGGCCGTGCATTTTTGTAAGGGAGTGAAACCGGATGTACCTCTAGCATCTTAGCCTTGTTGAAAAAAACTGCACTCCCTCGTTACATCTTCAACTATACGTCGTATAAACCTTTTTAAACATTCTAAAACGCCTACAAGTACCCTTGCTAAGTGGTATTCTCTTGAAAATAGTCTTGTACCAAACATTGGTTGGCTTCTTCATAATTTTTGAAAATATATCTTCGTGCTATCCGTTGAGAACTTACGGCTGCGTTATTGCATAAAGCATCGTATGTTTGTTCTGCCATTTGAGCACATGCAACAGCGGCATCAAATATAACTTGAAATTCTTCGGAAGATGACACTTTTGAAAGAAATTGGTAAATTATTTAAAAATTTTGAGAGAAAAGGGTTTGTATTGTTTGAAAAAAAAAATGTACTTGTATATATAGGAAAGAAAAGCAAAAAGAAAAAAAAAATGCGCAAAGAGGACCGTTCAACGGTCAAAGGAATCAACCGCCAATCACAAGTCGTGATCCTCTCGAGCCGTAGTGCAGTCCACGTAGCTATAATGCAGTTCCAAACCGCGTGCCACTCCCATCGGTCTAAAGGCGACTCACATGTGATAGTCAGATATTAAGTTGCAGGATCAATGATAGAAAATTGCAAATACTCAAAAATGAGATGATTATTCTCTATGAAGTTTGCAAGCGCTTCAAAATTCTTCATAGTACCAAAAAAACTTCACATGAAAGTCTTGAAAACTTCTACTAACCCAGAGTCGTTACATGAGTATCTGAATATGTCAGAAAGAACTTCATGTGAAGTCTTCAAAACTTTTGCTATGATCCAACTTTATAAGGTTGGGTATTTGCACCGTCCAACATCCATTAACATTCAACTTTTGTGCAAAACACAGAAAACTAGACATGGATTCCCTGGAATGCTTGGTGATCATGATTATGATTATCCAACGATGATACTAGAAATAATAGAATCAGAAGATTTATGGTTTTAACATGCATTCTATTTGTAGTTGGTTTGAACAATGATTTGAACATCCTCTTCCAATCACCACTGTTTGACGATAAATATTATGGAACACCACTCGAGTGTTCATTAACCTAAACGACAAACATTAAAAGCATGTTGCTTATCTTATGGAAGAAATATATCCAACTTGGATTGTATTTATGAAGTCATATCCACATCCAATAAATGAAGAAAAAAAAGGTTACATGAATCAGTAAGAAAAGACACAGAACATGCTTTTGGGGTCCTTAAAAGACGTTGGGACATTAAAACAATCAGCACGATCTACGTCATCGAAGAGAACAAGAAATATAATATACATTTGTGTTGCACTAAATAATATAATACTATAAGATGAGAATGTTACATGATATCTGTTGTGATGACGTTTGTCCAAGGAATGAAGGTCATATCATTCGATTAAGCTTGCTAATTGGTATCTAAGAAGATCCCTTTAAAGATTGTAAGTTTTTTGTCATCAATGAAGTTTAGCGGAGTCCAACCGTTCAATGGGGGTCTATCAATGAATCAGACCATAGTGGGTTAGACACAATTGATTCGAAGCTATTGTAGCTATCTAACCCTATTAGATCAGGGCACATAAGGCTGGAGGGAGTGGTGCCACCGAAACATCACTCCCTCCACCGCCACATAAGCGTCACGTCATTTTTACCACACAAGTGTGGTTTCTTGCCACACCAAGGGAGTGGTGCCACAATTTTATTTTATTTTTTTATAGCTATTTTAATTAAAATTTCTTTTTTAATAAAAAACATAAATTTTCATTACTTGAAAATTCAAAAAACGTTACATTGCATTACAAAAAAAAAAAAAAAAAAAAAAAAGAAACCCGAAAAACACACACATGACATTTAAATAATCCTAGAAACTTAAAAAAAAAAAAAAAACACAAATAAAATAACTAAAGCAAACTACATAAAGTCGTTCTCCGAGAACTCGTCTTCGGAGTCATCCAGTGGATCCAAATTAAGGTTAATGTTTTGAACCCCGTAAATGTGTTTCACCAAGTCATTGCGAAGATTGTGAAATGTTTCAGTGCAACGTATCTCTACTCTCATGTTCATATACTCTTCGCCACCAATTTTTATTGGTTGTGTCTCTGGTATGGTTTCTTCCTCGTCAAACGCACATATCGCTATTCCTTCGTCTTCAATAATCATGTTAAGCAATATGAGACATGGATACATGATTTCTTGAACTTTTTCCTTGCCCAAATTAACTGCTGGTTTTTTCAATATGAACCACCGTTTCTTCAGAGCTCCAAAAGCACGCTCAGCATCCTTCCTAGCTCTTACTTGAGCTCTCTTGAATTTTTTTCGTCTAGAACCATGTGGACACGTAAATGATTTAACAAACACAGCATACTCAGGATAGCATCCATCGACCAGATAATAATCATACTTATATGGCGTTTCACGCACTTCAAAAGAAGAATCTGGTGCAGATCCATCGTATATGTTAATAAATATAGGTGAACGATTAAGAACATTGATGTCGTTAATCGAACCAGGAGAACCAAAAAAAAACATGTCAAATCCATAGATCTTGTGATGCAACTACTTCAAGTATGACCGTTGGGTGACCATGATCACCTTGGGTAAATTGCTCATGATATGATGTAGGACAATTTTCTCATGCCCAATGGAGAATATTTAAGCTTCCTAGCATTCAAGGAAACCCATGCACACTAGCATGATGAGCTTGCAATTGCAAGATGTCATTATGTGTAGGCTTACGTAAATATTTAGGACCATAAAACTGAATCACAGTTTTGCAGAAATAGTGGAGACTGTCTCGTATGGTCCTAGCAGACATCCTAAAACTTTCGTGTAACGCATCAGGCGAAATGTCATATGCTAACTGACGAAATACGGCCGTGCATTTTTGTAAGGGAGTGAAACCGGATGTACCTCTAGCATCTTAGCCTTGTTGAAAAAAACTGCACTCCCTCGTTACATCTTCAACTATACGTCGTATAAACCTTTTTAAACATTCTAAAACGCCTACAAGTACCCTTGCTAAGTGGTATTCTCTTGAAAATAGTCTTGTACCAAACATTGGTTGGCTTCTTCATAATTTTTGAAAATATATCTTCGTGCTATCCGTTGAGAACTTACGGCTGCGTTATTGCATAAAGCATCGTATGTTTGTTCTGCCATTTGAGCACATGCAACAGCGGCATCAAATATAACTTGAAATTCTTCGGAAGATGACACTTTTGAAAGAAATTGGTAAATTATTTAAAAATTTTGAGAGAAAAGGGTTTGTATTGTTTGAAAAAAAAAATGTACTTGTATATATAGGAAAGAAAAGCAAAAAGAAAAAAAAAATGCGCAAAGAGGACCGTTCAACGGTCAAAGGAATCAACCGCCAATCACAAGTCGTGATCCTCTCGAGCCGTAGTGCAGTCCACGTAGCTATAATGCAGTTCCAAACCGCGTGCCACTCCCATCGGTCTAAAGGCGACTCACATGTGATAGTCAGATATTAAGTTGCAGGATCAATGATAGAAAATTGCAAATACTCAAAAATGAGATGATTATTCTCTATGAAGTTTGCAAGCGCTTCAAAATTCTTCATAGTACCAAAAAAACTTCACATGAAAGTCTTGAAAACTTCTACTAACCCAGAGTCGTTACATGAGTATCTGAATATGTCAGAAAGAACTTCATGTGAAGTCTTCAAAACTTTTGCTATGATCCAACTTTATAAGGTTGGGTATTTGCACCGTCCAACATCCATTAACATTCAACTTTTGTGCAAAACACAGAAAACTAGACATGGATTCCCTGGAATGCTTGGTGATCATGATTATGATTATCCAACGATGATACTAGAAATAATAGAATCAGAAGATTTATGGTTTTAACATGCATTCTATTTGTAGTTGGTTTGAACAATGATTTGAACATCCTCTTCCAATCACCACTGTTTGACGATAAATATTATGGAACACCACTCGAGTGTTCATTAACCTAAACGACAAACATTAAAAGCATGTTGCTTATCTTATGGAAGAAATATATCCAACTTGGATTGTATTTATGAAGTCATATCCACATCCAATAAATGAAGAAAAAAAAGGTTACATGAATCAGTAAGAAAAGACACAGAACATGCTTTTGGGGTCCTTAAAAGACGTTGGGACATTAAAACAATCAGCACGATCTACGTCATCGAAGAGAACAAGAAATATAATATACATTTGTGTTGCACTAAATAATATAATACTATAAGATGAGAATGTTACATGATATCTGTTGTGATGACGTTTGTCCAAGGAATGAAGGTCATATCATTCGATTAAGCTTGCTAATTGGTATCTAAGAAGATCCCTTTAAAGATTGTAAGTTTTTTGTCATCAATGAAGTTTAGCGGAGTCCAACCGTTCAATGGGGGTCTATCAATGAATCAGACCATAGTGGGTTAGACACAATTGATTCGAAGCTATTGTAGCTATCTAACCCTATTAGATCAGGGCACATAAGGCTGGAGGGAGTGGTGCCACCGAAACATCACTCCCTCCACCGCCACATAAGCGTCACGTCATTTTTACCACACAAGTGTGGTTTCTTGCCACACCAAGGGAGTGGTGCCACAATTTTATTTTATTTTTTTATAGCTATTTTAATTAAAATTTCTTTTTTAATAAAAAACATAAATTTTCATTACTTGAAAATTCAAAAAACGTTACATTGCATTACAAAAAAAAAAAAAAAAAAAAAAAAAAAAAGAAACCCGAAAAACACACACATGACATTTAAATAATCCTAGAAACTTAAAAAAAAAAAAAACACAAATAAAATAACTAAAGCAAACTACATAAAGTCGTTCTCCGAGAACTCGTCTTCGGAGTCATCCAGTGGATCCAAATTAAGGTTAATGTTTTGAACCCCGTAAATGTGTTTCACCAAGTCATTGCGAAGATTGTGAAATGTTTCAGTGCAACGTATCTCTACTCTCATGTTCATATACTCTTCGCCACCAATTTTTATTGGTTGTGTCTCTGGTATGGTTTCTTCCTCGTCAAACGCACATATCGCTATTCCTTCGTCTTCAATAATCATGTTAAGCAATATGAGACATGGATACATGATTTCTTGAACTTTTTCCTTGCCCAAATTAACTGCTGGTTTTTTCAATATGAACCACCGTTTCTTCAGAGCTCCAAAAGCACGCTCAGCATCCTTCCTAGCTCTTACTTGAGCTCTCTTGAATTTTTTTCGTCTAGAACCATGTGGACACGTAAATGATTTAACAAACACAGCATACTCAGGATAGCATCCATCGACCAGATAATAATCATACTTATATGGCGTTTCACGCACTTCAAAAGAAGAATCTGGTGCAGATCCATCGTATATGTTAATAAATATAGGTGAACGATTAAGAACATTGATGTCGTTAATCGAACCAGGAGAACCAAAAAAAAACATGTCAAATCCATAGATCTTGTGATGCAACTACTTCAAGTATGACCGTTGGGTGACCATGATCACCTTGGGTAAATTGCTCATGATATGATGTAGGACAATTTTCTCATGCCCAATGGAGAATATTTAAGCTTCCTAGCATTCAAGGAAACCCATGCACACTAGCATGATGAGCTTGCAATTGCAAGATGTCATTATGTGTAGGCTTACGTAAATATTTAGGACCATAAAACTGAATCACAGTTTTGCAGAAATAGTGGAGACTGTCTCGTATGGTCCTAGCAGACATCCTAAAACTTTCGTGTAACGCATCAGGCGAAATGTCATATGCTAACTGACGAAATACGGCCGTGCATTTTTGTAAGGGAGTGAAACCGGATGTACCTCTAGCATCTTAGCCTTGTTGAAAAAAACTGCACTCCCTCGTTACATCTTCAACTATACGTCGTATAAACCTTTTTAAACATTCTAAAACGCCTACAAGTACCCTTGCTAAGTGGTATTCTCTTGAAAATAGTCTTGTACCAAACATTGGTTGGCTTCTTCATAATTTTTGAAAATATATCTTCGTGCTATCCGTTGAGAACTTACGGCTGCGTTATTGCATAAAGCATCGTATGTTTGTTCTGCCATTTGAGCACATGCAACAGCGGCATCAAATATAACTTGAAATTCTTCGGAAGATGACACTTTTGAAAGAAATTGGTAAATTATTTAAAAATTTTGAGAGAAAAGGGTTTGTATTGTTTGAAAAAAAAAATGTACTTGTATATATAGGAAAGAAAAGCAAAAAGAAAAAAAAAATGCGCAAAGAGGACCGTTCAACGGTCAAAGGAATCAACCGCCAATCACAAGTCGTGATCCTCTCGAGCCGTAGTGCAGTCCACGTAGCTATAATGCAGTTCCAAACCGCGTGCCACTCCCATCGGTCTAAAGGCGACTCACATGTGATAGTCAGATATTAAGTTGCAGGATCAATGATAGAAAATTGCAAATACTCAAAAATGAGATGATTATTCTCTATGAAGTTTGCAAGCGCTTCAAAATTCTTCATAGTACCAAAAAAACTTCACATGAAAGTCTTGAAAACTTCTACTAACCCAGAGTCGTTACATGAGTATCTGAATATGTCAGAAAGAACTTCATGTGAAGTCTTCAAAACTTTTGCTATGATCCAACTTTATAAGGTTGGGTATTTGCACCGTCCAACATCCATTAACATTCAACTTTTGTGCAAAACACAGAAAACTAGACATGGATTCCCTGGAATGCTTGGTGATCATGATTATGATTATCCAACGATGATACTAGAAATAATAGAATCAGAAGATTTATGGTTTTAACATGCATTCTATTTGTAGTTGGTTTGAACAATGATTTGAACATCCTCTTCCAATCACCACTGTTTGACGATAAATATTATGGAACACCACTCGAGTGTTCATTAACCTAAACGACAAACATTAAAAGCATGTTGCTTATCTTATGGAAGAAATATATCCAACTTGGATTGTATTTATGAAGTCATATCCACATCCAATAAATGAAGAAAAAAAAGGTTACATGAATCAGTAAGAAAAGACACAGAACATGCTTTTGGGGTCCTTAAAAGACGTTGGGACATTAAAACAATCAGCACGATCTACGTCATCGAAGAGAACAAGAAATATAATATACATTTGTGTTGCACTAAATAATATAATACTATAAGATGAGAATGTTACATGATATCTGTTGTGATGACGTTTGTCCAAGGAATGAAGGTCATATCATTCGATTAAGCTTGCTAATTGGTATCTAAGAAGATCCCTTTAAAGATTGTAAGTTTTTTGTCATCAATGAAGTTTAGCGGAGTCCAACCGTTCAATGGGGGTCTATCAATGAATCAGACCATAGTGGGTTAGACACAATTGATTCGAAGCTATTGTAGCTATCTAACCCTATTAGATCAGGGCACATAAGGCTGGAGGGAGTGGTGCCACCGAAACATCACTCCCTCCACCGCCACATAAGCGTCACGTCATTTTTACCACACAAGTGTGGTTTCTTGCCACACCAAGGGAGTGGTGCCACAATTTTATTTTATTTTTTTATAGCTATTTTAATTAAAATTTCTTTTTTAATAAAAAACATAAATTTTCATTACTTGAAAATTCAAAAAACGTTACATTGCATTACAAAAAAAAAAAAAAAAAAAAAAAAGAAACCCGAAAAACACACACATGACATTTAAATAATCCTAGAAACTTAAAAAAAAAAAAAAAACACAAATAAAATAACTAAAGCAAACTACATAAAGTCGTTCTCCGAGAACTCGTCTTCGGAGTCATCCAGTGGATCCAAATTAAGGTTAATGTTTTGAACCCCGTAAATGTGTTTCACCAAGTCATTGCGAAGATTGTGAAATGTTTCAGTGCAACGTATCTCTACTCTCATGTTCATATACTCTTCGCCACCAATTTTTATTGGTTGTGTCTCTGGTATGGTTTCTTCCTCGTCAAACGCACATATCGCTATTCCTTCGTCTTCAATAATCATGTTAAGCAATATGAGACATGGATACATGATTTCTTGAACTTTTTCCTTGCCCAAATTAACTGCTGGTTTTTTCAATATGAACCACCGTTTCTTCAGAGCTCCAAAAGCACGCTCAGCATCCTTCCTAGCTCTTACTTGAGCTCTCTTGAATTTTTTTCGTCTAGAACCATGTGGACACGTAAATGATTTAACAAACACAGCATACTCAGGATAGCATCCATCGACCAGATAATAATCATACTTATATGGCGTTTCACGCACTTCAAAAGAAGAATCTGGTGCAGATCCATCGTATATGTTAATAAATATAGGTGAACGATTAAGAACATTGATGTCGTTAATCGAACCAGGAGAACCAAAAAAAAACATGTCAAATCCATAGATCTTGTGATGCAACTACTTCAAGTATGACCGTTGGGTGACCATGATCACCTTGGGTAAATTGCTCATGATATGATGTAGGACAATTTTCTCATGCCCAATGGAGAATATTTAAGCTTCCTAGCATTCAAGGAAACCCATGCACACTAGCATGATGAGCTTGCAATTGCAAGATGTCATTATGTGTAGGCTTACGTAAATATTTAGGACCATAAAACTGAATCACAGTTTTGCAGAAATAGTGGAGACTGTCTCGTATGGTCCTAGCAGACATCCTAAAACTTTCGTGTAACGCATCAGGCGAAATGTCATATGCTAACTGACGAAATACGGCCGTGCATTTTTGTAAGGGAGTGAAACCGGATGTACCTCTAGCATCTTAGCCTTGTTGAAAAAAACTGCACTCCCTCGTTACATCTTCAACTATACGTCGTATAAACCTTTTTAAACATTCTAAAACGCCTACAAGTACCCTTGCTAAGTGGTATTCTCTTGAAAATAGTCTTGTACCAAACATTGGTTGGCTTCTTCATAATTTTTGAAAATATATCTTCGTGCTATCCGTTGAGAACTTACGGCTGCGTTATTGCATAAAGCATCGTATGTTTGTTCTGCCATTTGAGCACATGCAACAGCGGCATCAAATATAACTTGAAATTCTTCGGAAGATGACACTTTTGAAAGAAATTGGTAAATTATTTAAAAATTTTGAGAGAAAAGGGTTTGTATTGTTTGAAAAAAAAAATGTACTTGTATATATAGGAAAGAAAAGCAAAAAGAAAAAAAAAATGCGCAAAGAGGACCGTTCAACGGTCAAAGGAATCAACCGCCAATCACAAGTCGTGATCCTCTCGAGCCGTAGTGCAGTCCACGTAGCTATAATGCAGTTCCAAACCGCGTGCCACTCCCATCGGTCTAAAGGCGACTCACATGTGATAGTCAGATATTAAGTTGCAGGATCAATGATAGAAAATTGCAAATACTCAAAAATGAGATGATTATTCTCTATGAAGTTTGCAAGCGCTTCAAAATTCTTCATAGTACCAAAAAAACTTCACATGAAAGTCTTGAAAACTTCTACTAACCCAGAGTCGTTACATGAGTATCTGAATATGTCAGAAAGAACTTCATGTGAAGTCTTCAAAACTTTTGCTATGATCCAACTTTATAAGGTTGGGTATTTGCACCGTCCAACATCCATTAACATTCAACTTTTGTGCAAAACACAGAAAACTAGACATGGATTCCCTGGAATGCTTGGTGATCATGATTATGATTATCCAACGATGATACTAGAAATAATAGAATCAGAAGATTTATGGTTTTAACATGCATTCTATTTGTAGTTGGTTTGAACAATGATTTGAACATCCTCTTCCAATCACCACTGTTTGACGATAAATATTATGGAACACCACTCGAGTGTTCATTAACCTAAACGACAAACATTAAAAGCATGTTGCTTATCTTATGGAAGAAATATATCCAACTTGGATTGTATTTATGAAGTCATATCCACATCCAATAAATGAAGAAAAAAAAGGTTACATGAATCAGTAAGAAAAGACACAGAACATGCTTTTGGGGTCCTTAAAAGACGTTGGGACATTAAAACAATCAGCACGATCTACGTCATCGAAGAGAACAAGAAATATAATATACATTTGTGTTGCACTAAATAATATAATACTATAAGATGAGAATGTTACATGATATCTGTTGTGATGACGTTTGTCCAAGGAATGAAGGTCATATCATTCGATTAAGCTTGCTAATTGGTATCTAAGAAGATCCCTTTAAAGATTGTAAGTTTTTTGTCATCAATGAAGTTTAGCGGAGTCCAACCGTTCAATGGGGGTCTATCAATGAATCAGACCATAGTGGGTTAGACACAATTGATTCGAAGCTATTGTAGCTATCTAACCCTATTAGATCAGGGCACATAAGGCTGGAGGGAGTGGTGCCACCGAAACATCACTCCCTCCACCGCCACATAAGCGTCACGTCATTTTTACCACACAAGTGTGGTTTCTTGCCACACCAAGGGAGTGGTGCCACAATTTTATTTTATTTTTTTATAGCTATTTTAATTAAAATTTCTTTTTTAATAAAAAACATAAATTTTCATTACTTGAAAATTCAAAAAACGTTACATTGCATTACAAAAAAAAAAAAAAAAAAAAAAAGAAACCCGAAAAACACACACATGACATTTAAATAATCCTAGAAACTTAAAAAAAAAAAAAAAAACACAAATAAAATAACTAAAGCAAACTACATAAAGTCGTTCTCCGAGAACTCGTCTTCGGAGTCATCCAGTGGATCCAAATTAAGGTTAATGTTTTGAACCCCGTAAATGTGTTTCACCAAGTCATTGCGAAGATTGTGAAATGTTTCAGTGCAACGTATCTCTACTCTCATGTTCATATACTCTTCGCCACCAATTTTTATTGGTTGTGTCTCTGGTATGGTTTCTTCCTCGTCAAACGCACATATCGCTATTCCTTCGTCTTCAATAATCATGTTAAGCAATATGAGACATGGATACATGATTTCTTGAACTTTTTCCTTGCCCAAATTAACTGCTGGTTTTTTCAATATGAACCACCGTTTCTTCAGAGCTCCAAAAGCACGCTCAGCATCCTTCCTAGCTCTTACTTGAGCTCTCTTGAATTTTTTTCGTCTAGAACCATGTGGACACGTAAATGATTTAACAAACACAGCATACTCAGGATAGCATCCATCGACCAGATAATAATCATACTTATATGGCGTTTCACGCACTTCAAAAGAAGAATCTGGTGCAGATCCATCGTATATGTTAATAAATATAGGTGAACGATTAAGAACATTGATGTCGTTAATCGAACCAGGAGAACCAAAAAAAAACATGTCAAATCCATAGATCTTGTGATGCAACTACTTCAAGTATGACCGTTGGGTGACCATGATCACCTTGGGTAAATTGCTCATGATATGATGTAGGACAATTTTCTCATGCCCAATGGAGAATATTTAAGCTTCCTAGCATTCAAGGAAACCCATGCACACTAGCATGATGAGCTTGCAATTGCAAGATGTCATTATGTGTAGGCTTACGTAAATATTTAGGACCATAAAACTGAATCACAGTTTTGCAGAAATAGTGGAGACTGTCTCGTATGGTCCTAGCAGACATCCTAAAACTTTCGTGTAACGCATCAGGCGAAATGTCATATGCTAACTGACGAAATACGGCCGTGCATTTTTGTAAGGGAGTGAAACCGGATGTACCTCTAGCATCTTAGCCTTGTTGAAAAAAACTGCACTCCCTCGTTACATCTTCAACTATACGTCGTATAAACCTTTTTAAACATTCTAAAACGCCTACAAGTACCCTTGCTAAGTGGTATTCTCTTGAAAATAGTCTTGTACCAAACATTGGTTGGCTTCTTCATAATTTTTGAAAATATATCTTCGTGCTATCCGTTGAGAACTTACGGCTGCGTTATTGCATAAAGCATCGTATGTTTGTTCTGCCATTTGAGCACATGCAACAGCGGCATCAAATATAACTTGAAATTCTTCGGAAGATGACACTTTTGAAAGAAATTGGTAAATTATTTAAAAATTTTGAGAGAAAAGGGTTTGTATTGTTTGAAAAAAAAAAATGTACTTGTATATATAGGAAAGAAAAGCAAAAAGAAAAAAAAATGCGCAAAGAGGACCGTTCAACGGTCAAAGGAATCAACCGCCAATCACAAGTCGTGATCCTCTCGAGCCGTAGTGCAGTCCACGTAGCTATAATGCAGTTCCAAACCGCGTGCCACTCCCATCGGTCTAAAGGCGACTCACATGTGATAGTCAGATATTAAGTTGCAGGATCAATGATAGAAAATTGCAAATACTCAAAAATGAGATGATTATTCTCTATGAAGTTTGCAAGCGCTTCAAAATTCTTCATAGTACCAAAAAAAACACATGACAAGAGTTCTCTAACATCACAAGGACGCTGCAATTGAGTGTTGGGAAATGTCACAAACACAGATATGTCGTTATAATGTGTTGTTTACACAAAAGAGTGATGAGGGGTTTTGCAGCTTTGAGCTCAAACAGCCACAAAAAGAATCATAAACACTCAACCAAAATGTTTTAATTTCATAAAGCAAAAAACATCACCTCATAATAATAGAAACATAAAACAAATCTTTTGGAAACAGAAACAGAGTTTTCAGATAACAAAAACTGAATCCTTTCTACCACTCAACTTCACTTAAGCTTGGTTCTTCTTGGTTCTTGGTGCCAACTGAGTCTCAGGCTGCAACATATTCATAGTTAGCAAAAAAAACAAAAAAAAAATGTCCACAATCAAAGATTAGTAAAATAACCAAACAACCCACCTCCTTTTTAACAGGCTCCTCTTTTTCAGACAAGGTCAATTCAATATGGCAAGGAGAAGACATGTAAGCTGAACAAGAAACACAGGTTTCCATTATCATTCATTCAATCAATATACAACCCCAAATCTACTCTAATAAACACACAAAAAAAAAGGTGAAGGTGAAGGTGGGTGACTCACGATTGATTCTTCCATGAGCACGGTATGTCCGACGCCTCTGTTTTTGGGCTTGGTTGACCTGGATATGGGAGATGTGAAGAGCATCGACATCCAATCCTTTCACCTAAAACCAGTTCGTAAACAAAATAAAACTTTATAGGTTGGAATTTAAGAAAAGATTATGTAAAGATGGATGTTGATGAATTGTTAATGATTGTTTACCTCTGCATTACTCTCAGCGTTCTTTAGAAGATCGAGAATGAACTTTGCAGATTTAGCAGGCCAACGTCCTTGTCCATTGGAATGACGATTCTTGGCTTGTGCAGTTCGTCCAACTCCACGGCAAAAACGAGTAAATGGAATGGCTTGTTTATGGACCAAAACATCTTCCAAGTATCTCTTCGCCTTCAATAAAGGCATCTTTCGGATAGCATGTGCTGTTTCACGAGTGTTCTGAAACATTACATTACAACATGTGTATCAGTGAATAAGATGATGAAAAAAAAGCTAATTAGGTTAACAATCCGAACAAGTACTACGATTACAGTAAAATTTCATTCGTTAAATTGATAAAATAACGTTGTGTTGAGGAATTGAAGGAAATGTTACCTTGAAATGGCACCTGAGATCAGATCCCCTGGCCTTGCAAGCTGATGAATATAATCAACAAAAACACAATCTAATTAGTGTATGTATAGACACCTAAAATCAAATATTGAAACTACGAATCTGAAGTAGTAGATAGGTTTTATTTTCCAGAATCAAAACATAACTCAAAGACTTACATTTGGTGGGGTTTTCTGGTTCCTTCGAGTACTTCACCTGAGATCATCGCCGACAATAAGAAATTAGCACATCGATATAGAAAAACTCGATCGTAAGATATGTGTATACGTGCGCCGGTGCCTGTGAACGCATGATTTCAGTAAAACAGGCGGCGAAAACTTACCATTGCTGCTGCTGCTGCTGGCGTCGCCGATAAAAATTTAGTGTGTTCTGCGAAGGCCACCCCGAGAAAGAATCTAATGGAGGGTCTAGGGTTTCTAACTATAACGAGTTCGTCTTCCTGATTTTGGTTGGGCCGTGGCCCAATTAGTTTTTCTATTTGACTTTTTAACCATTCACATAGCACATAGGACTATATATTTTTAACCATTCTCTTATACGGTTACACACTTACACCAATATAATAGAGGTGCATATGCCATATAGATCGGATGAAAACAGGCATGGTCTTTTAAAAATTGTTAAATTTAGAATTTATGGCTAAAATTATTATAACTAACTAGGGCGAATGCCCTAGTTAGTTAAAAATAACTAAATCACTGTTATTAACAATTAAATAATAATTTCATAAAAAAAATAAAAAATGATTTTTTTATTGTTATTATGTTGAACTATATTATAAGAGATAAGGTCGGAACTTGAAGTTGTTTTGCATATACAAAGTTATATGATTAAAATAGAAAAAAAATTAAAATAAATAAATCGTTATTGTTATCTATTAAATAATAATTTCATATTAAATTAAAATGTTTATATTAAATATTATTATTATGTAGAAAATACGATAATAGAGACATTTTTTTTATCTATCTTAAATTTTATCATTGTATACAACATATGATAATAGAGACAACTTTTTATCTTAAATAATAAAAAAAATGTTTTGTATCATAAATATTACCATAATTATGTAAAACATATGATAATAGTGACGTCTTTTATAAGGTTAAAACTTTAAATTGTATTACATACAGGGTTGTAAAACTTGGCTACACACAACCAAATACTCGACATGTTACTTAAACTCGGCCTCCAATGGAAGCGAGTTTGCCTAACTCAGCCAGAAGAAACTCGGTAGGGGTGTGTATGGGGCGGTTTGGTTCAGTTATTGGTCAAAACCGAACCATAACCATTATGATTGGTTAATGCATTTTAGTAGCCATTGGGTATGGTTAATAGTGGTTATGGTTAATGGTTTTTGTCGGTTAATGGTTTTGGTTAATGGTTAATATTGGTTAACCATAATGTTCAAAATAATATAAATGACGAAAGTATAGTGGCATAAAAACTGAAAAGAGAATACAAAAGAATCATTGGAACCAATGTTTGTAACCTAGCTTATATTAATAGAATAAAATGTGTACCTTTGATACTCGAAGTGAGACAACACATAGTCATATTCAAAATAAAAAACAATAAAAAAAATATAAAACATTAAAAAAATTTACATAAATAATTTCATATATTGAGAATTGATATTAACATTAAAATAAAGTCAAACATTCATACACGTTCAATGCGATTAAATCAAAAACTATAAGATAAAATAGTCAAACATTCATATTATGTGTTATATGGATAAAAAAAAGTCAATCACTCATATACACTAAATGTGATTAAGTCAAAAACAATAAATAAAAAAATAAAAAAAAATACATTCTTAATATATCACAAAGTCAAGAACAAAAAACTTAACCTACCTAGAAGTTGTGATTATAAAGTAAAAAAATCTTTCGAAAAGAACTATAAAGTCAAAACAATCTTTGGTTAGGATTAACGGTGTGGGAAGCCTTCCAATTAGGATTATGAGTGTGAAGATTAAACTAATGGTGAATAATGTTTAAAATTATAAATTAGCCAATTAGGAATTACAACATTAATCAATAATCTAACTCAATGTATGATTGGAAGATTGTGTGTGTCTCTGTTATATGTGTGATCAACCTTTGATGGTTTGATTGTTCGTTCGTATCCTGATAAGTGATGATTAATGAATTATATTTTGAAATTTTAATAGGTCTTAAATAAATTAGATTATTGTTTTATATATAATATATAATTTTTATATATTAATATATAAAGTTAACGGTTTAGTTAATAATGGATCGATTAACCTATAAAACCATAACCGAACCGTTAGTTATTGATTAAGAAAAATTAGAAACCGAACCAATGGTTTTTAAAATGGTTCGGTTATATTGATTAATTTGGTTTTGGTTCGGTTTTTCGGTTATTATGCTCACTCCTAAAACTCGGATCCTTATTCAACTCGATCCAAATCTAAAAGATACGGTCCAAAATCATTTTCGAAATTCTGAAATTTAATTAGTCACTTGTCGACAAAGACAATCTCACCAAAGAATACACTCAACGTCCTACAAAGTTAGATGCAATGAAGATCTCATGGCTTAGTCCCTTTAAAATATTTCACAATCTTTCCTATTTATAGAGGATAATACATTCTCTTATTTACTCTCACGATCAATGTGGGATGAAGACATTTTAATTAAACTCATTTCTTTATTTGACAATAATTTCATTTTGTTAAATAAAATATTAAATAATAAAAATAAAACATTATCCAGAAAATTTATTGTTGAATAGTTCCATTTTTCAGTAATCTCGTAAGTTGCTATAAAAAATCAAGTTTTTATTGAATAATTTTTTGTTAAATCCTAAAATCATAAATTCAGTTAGGTACTTAATATAGAAAGTTTGTTTATATGTATTTTCATGATTCCAAATGTCATTATAAAATGAATTCATTTATAAAATATAATCGAGTATATATTTCGTGCTTTTGAATCAAAGTGATTTTTCAAACAATTATAATTTTATGTTTAGGTAGATTTTTTTATATTATATAACATTATGTAACTTATAATATTATTATAAACAATTTGAATAATTATGGGAGTTTCAAATCTATGTGGTGAAAGGAAAATGCTTCATTTATCGGTCTAAATTGATCAAACTCGGACCGATTCAGCTTAATATACCAAACTACATAACGTTTTTTCTATTGGAACCCGGTTTGTATATATTTTGTGTTTTTGAATCAAATTTATTTTCCAAACAATGATCATTTTATGTTTAGGTAACTTATTTATAATATTATTAAAAACAATTTGAAAAATCATGGGAGTTTCAAATGTATGTGCTGAAAGGAAAATGCTTCCTTTATCGGTCCAAATTGATCAAACTCAGACCGATTCAACTCAATATACCAAAATACATTACGGTTTTTCAACTGAAACTCTGTTTGAACCAAAAAAAATCTTGTTCAAAACCGTTTTCGGGATTCTAAAACTTAAATGGACAGTTGCCAATAAAGACAATCCCACCAAATAATACCCTCAACATCCTAAAAAGGTAGGAATAAGGAAGTTATCATGGTTTGGTCCCTTTCAAACATTTCAGAACCTTTCCTATTTATCGAAGAGGAAACGTTCTCTTGTTTACTCTCATCATCGATGTGGGATGAAGACATTGTAAAAAAACACGCTTTCTTGTTAATAAAACATTATTCAACTTATTTAGTAAAACACCCTTTCTTTATTGTTCAATAGTTCCATTTTTCTATAATCTCATAAGTTGCTATCCAAAAAAGTATGTTCTTATTGAATAACTTTTTGTTCAATTTTAAAATCATAAATTCAGTTAGGTACTTAATATAGAAAGCTTGTTTATATGTATTTTCAAGATTCAAAAGTTCATTATAAAACAAATTCATTTATAAAATATAACCTGCGCATATATTTTGTGCTTTTGATCAAAATCGAATTTTCAAACAATTATAATTTAATTTTTAGGTAGATGTTTTTTTATATTTATATAACATTATGTAACTTTATTAAAATATCATTGGAAACAATTTATAAAATCATGGGAGTTTCAAATGTATGTAGTGAAAGGAAAATGCTTCTTTTATGGTCCAAATAGATCAAACTCGGACCGATTCAACAAAATATACCAAACTGCATATTTTTTTTCTAGTGAAACCCGGTTTGTATATATTTCGTGCTTTTGAATCAAAGAGATTTTTCAAATAGTTATAATTTTACGTTTAAGTAGATGTTTTTTATATTTATATAAAATTATGTAACTTATTTATAATATAACTAGAAATTATTTGAAAAATCATGGGAGTTTCAAATGTTTGTTGTGAAAGGAAAATGATTCATTTATCGATCCAAATTAATCCAGCTCCGGTTCAACTCAATATACCCAACTACATAATTTTTTTTCTAACTGAAACACGGTTTAAACCTGAAAAAATTCGGTTCAAAACCATTTTTGGAATTCTGAAAGTTAACTGGACACTTGCCAATATAGACAATCTCACCAAATAATACCTTCAAAATCCTACAAAGGTAGGCATGAGGAAGTTCTCTTGGTTTGGTCCCTTTGAAACATTTCACAACCTTTCCTATTTATAGAAGATGAAACATTCTCTTGTTTACTCTCACCATCGATGTGGGATGAAGACATTGTAATAAAACACCCTTTCTTGTTTATAGAACATTATTTAACTTATTTATAATATTAATGTAAAGAAATTGAAAAGTCATGGGAGTTTCAAATGAATGTGGTGAAAGGAAGTTAAAAAATGAGGTTTCAAATGCATGAGATTCAAGAAAAAAATGCTAGATTAATAAGTATGTATGAAACTATTAATTTTTAATGTAAAGTTAATACTTTATTAATAAAGAGTTATCTCATCTAAATATCTTGAAATCATGAGCAGGATACATGTATATTACACCTGAGTATCTTGAGATGACATTAGGTTCCAAGTATCAAGAGATTATACATATTTTATATGTAGATGGGGTGATGAAAAGCATGTAAGAGGAGACCACTTGAAGGTCTAGTGTTATGGAGGTGCACCACCAAGCCTTAGGGTGGAGGGAGTTCGTTCCTTCCAACCCAATGTCGTATCAGTTTTTTTCTCTTATCTCTTTTCCATCTTTCATAACCCAAAGCACATGGAAACCTATTTTCCCAACCCACTAAACCCACTCAATTTTTAATTTTAAAATAAATACACGTTGATTAAAATCATTCAAAACCTATGATGCACAGAAACTTCAAATTGGTCGTCGTTCCCGTATCCGATACTCCATGGAAACACCTAGGAAATGTTTCCATGACGTATCTGGTAAACACGATACGTTATTGTGCAGTATCCTCCAAGTTTCCATTTTCTTTAGGGTTTTCATGGGCCTTTTCAGTCCAACAAAGTCTAATGGGCTATATTAATCGACTCTTAACTTAATACCATACAAGTTAAATTCGATCGTCCCTCAAGTCTGTTTACTACCTCGTCGATCAGACGATCACTCATCATAGTGATCACCAAATAGAAATCAGCAAACCTGTAAACCATTCACGGATTCACCAATTAAGAAATCACTAATCAGACACCGATTTACATATTTTGGAATTTCTTATATATATATATATATATATATATATATATATATATATATATGTGTGTGTGTGTGTGTGTTTGCATATTTTTATATTGTCGTATCTTTGCCGTATCCATATCTTGAATTTTTGAATTTTGCCGTTTCCGGTTCCGTTCCGTGTCTGTTTCCCGTTGCCGTATTCGTTTCTGTGTACAACTAATTAACAAAAACATTAAAAACATAGAAAACTAATTAAAAACATATAAACATAATTTAGTATAAGTTTTAAACCATGATGTACAACCAACTTATTTTAAATGAAAGGAAAGGGATTCATAAACCCGCTGAAATGCATTCCAACCATCAACCCACTTGGTAAATAATGGTAATCTTGGAGGTACCATTGGTACCTTCCTCCAAATTGTCAACGACTCCCTCCGCTCCAAGGCACTTGTCACACATTACGCATTAAACCCATTACATATATCACATATTTACAAACAATGCACACATACTATCCGTTGTATATGGATATAGTACGTATCCCTGTTGTAAGTATTTATCCATATATTTTGCACCGTGTCATCAAGATCGTTATCTTTATTTGAAAAAAAAAACATACGTTGTCAAAAGTCTTGGTCCTGATTCACAAGGCATGTATTGTTCCATGCCTTATAAATCACCTAGGTGTACGATGCACATGAGAGGATACACAAACCCTAGCACTCTTACATTGATTCTTAGACGCATTCTCCTATGAAAGACTAACTTTACTGTTTTCTCGGGTCTCCAACCGAGATTGTGTCAGGTGATACCGAAGCTAAGATCAAAGTTACGTTCCAACTCCATACTTTTTTTTGAACAACTAAATAATTATATATTAACATGTTAACAAAATGCCAACAAAAGGATTACAGATGAATATACATGATAAGGTTTAAAAGTCACTCAACCCAACTAGCATTAAGGTTCCTATTTATTAGATAATTAGTCTTCATTATATTCAAAAATTTATGTTGTATTTATCTTGTATCTGTCACTCCTTTATCACAGGAGATTAGTTTGTATTATTTATATAAATACAACTCTTACGCACATAATTGGTGTGTTGTTAATTCAATCTTAGGTTATATGGTATCAGCCTAATCTTTTCTCCCTCATTATTTCCTAAACCCTAAACTTCTACCGATCTTATTCTCTTATTCCTGGGATCTGTTCACGGCGACGTCTACCGATACCACTTTCACTATGAATACGTTGTTGCATATGATACCTATTAAACTCTCTTCTTCTAATTATTTACTGTGGTGAAATCAAATGTTACCCTTGTTCTCCTATCAGTAACTCAGCGCCCACATTGATGGCTCCTTTGAAGCCCCACCCACAGAGATTAAGGTTGATGATAAACTCACTCTGAATCCTGTTTATGCTACTTGGTTTAATCTTGACTAGCGATCTGTTATCCTTCTTAATTCTTCTCTGACGGAAGAAGTAGCTTCTGAAGTACTTGGATTATCGACTGCTTGTTCTATTTGGCTAGCACTTGAAGCTGCATATAGCAGTTCCTCAGTTGAACGCATCCATTCTCTGCGTGATAACCTTCGTAACATCACTAAAGGTACATCTTTTGTCCCTGAATATAGTCGGAAATTCAAGGTTATTTGTGATCAACTTTCTGCTATTGCTCAACCTGTTGAAGATATTGATAAGCTCCATTGGTATTTATGTGGTTTGGGTCCCTCTTTTGAAACGTTTTCCACTGCTATTCGTACCACCAAACCCCCTCCTGTTTTTCGTGATCTTGTTGCTCAGGCTGAAGCCCATGAGATTTTTCTTCAGTCATTACATGGTTCTTCCACACCACCTGTTGCTTTTGTTTCTCAAAACTCACGTTTCAATAGCAACAAGAATAATCGGGGTCGTGGTCAAACTCATTCTCGTGGTGGTTATCGTGGTGCCTCTAACAGTGGACAAGGTCGTGGTGGTCGTCGCCCTCCCCACTGTCAATTATGTAGGACGAACGGGCATTATGCCTCATCATGTCTGAACTTGTCCACTTATACATCAAATTCTGTCACTTCTAGTTCCGATCTAGCACAAGCTTTTCAATCTCGGTGCCATGTAACTCAAGGCCATCCTGATTGGTATGTTGATTCAGGTGCTACTGCACACATGAATTCATCACAAAACAATGTTTCTCAACCGACTCCTTACTCGGGTAATATGCATGTAACCTTTGGAAATGGTGCTAAACTACCTATTTCTCACATGGGTAGTTCTTTGTGTATTAGTGTCTAAGTCCATAACTATTTTGGTATGTACTTGACCCGATGGTGCATGGTCCTTTTGGGTTGCCTTCACCAAAGCAACTTGATAGGATGAACTATGGAGAAAGAGGATTAATTATGATTTATTAATATATTATGAGAATAATATATTAAAGGAGAAATCATATTGTTTAATTAATATTAGTCAATAATTAATTAAGAATTAATTTTGTGGCTAAAAGACATTAATTAAACTTAAGGGACTAAAACTGTCAATTGTATGATAGTTGAATATTGGAGTAATGGACTCTATATTAGAGGGGTGGACGAATTCTATGGGGAAACCCATTAGAAATCGTCCTAGGCCTCTAAGGAGGGAGTCCATGGGTTGCTTAGGGCTTAAGCAGTCAAATTAGGGTTTCCTTGTGAGATAACCCTAATAGCCTCACTATTTAAGGATCCCTAGAGCACCAAAAATGTGGACAAGAGTTTCCTTAGGGTTTCCACACGTTTTTGGGTGCCTCCTCTCTTATCATTCTTCATCCTCTTGCTCTTGGTGTTTGTGAGCCATTAGAGGAGTGACACTTGTGACTTTAAGCTTTCTAAAGCCATTACAAGGAGGATTTGAGTTGTTATTGCTATATAACAACAAGAGGTATGTAATCTAATATTCTTGGTGAATTTCGAAAATAGTATGACTCATTAGGGTTTTATTATGTGTTCATAATGTTGTGTATCTAATAGTGAAAACATAGATCCAATTATAGGGTTGCATGCACACATAAGATTGTTTGTAAAAAACCCATCAGTGGTATCAGAGCCATTGGTTAACTTGTTTTCTATTAGTTTATTCAATTGTATGAACTTGACAAATTAGGGTTTATAGCCAATAAACCATATGAGGCTATAGATTTCGAGATTAGGGTTTCCTAACCCTAATTTGCGAAAATATCATGAAAAGGTTTTATGAATCCTTTCCATTAGTCCAAGATTTCGAAATCTAGGGTTTGCAAACCCTTAGATTTCGAGATTAGCCTCCTTCCCCAAGATAAGATCCTATATTTTAGGGATTTGGATAATCCCATATCTTGTAATTATCTTTTAATTGTTAAATATGGTAATTAAAGATCTTGAATTATCCCATCCCTTATTTTCGAGATTTAGAGAGGGATTCAAGGGATTAGGATATCTTAAATGTATAAATGGTAATTATCCTCATGATCTAGATAATCCCTTGTGATTTAATAATTTAAATTAATTATTTAATTTATGGTAATTATTAAATCAAGAGTTTTAATATTTAAAATTTTAATTTAAATGTTTTAAATTCGAAAATTTTAAGTGAGATTAAAACCTAATTGTTTTGAAAAGTTTCAAAACTTGCCCTCAAGTTTTGGATTTTAAATTGTTGATTAAAAGTTAATTTTGAAAGTCTAAATTCCAAAACCCTAATTTTGAAAAAGTTCAAATTAAACCCTTATGGTTTTATTAAATTAATTAAGTGTATAATTAAAAGAGAGTTAATAAATCCATAATGATTTTGGTTAATTAAAAGTATAATTTAAACCACCTAGTATTTTAAAAGTGTAAAATACACCCTTATACTATGTATAACATTAAAAGTCTAATATTATATATGTATAACTTAAATGCTAGTCTTACCGTTAGTAGGCCTCATTCACGAAGCCGATCTATAAGGGGGGTATAAGGTTATGGCCTATAAAATGGCCGTTTAATGGGTATCCACTCTTACCCACCGCTTCTTTGATTGGTGGAGGGTCTTTATGTCACACCCCAAAACCACGAACGGCGGAAACGTTCAGGGGTGGAGGACGTCATGTACAGTATCACAACAGTGTAATATAATAAACAAGCAACAACATCATCCATTGCATTATAAGTAAAGTTTAATACATATATGTTCTTTCATTGTAATAAGACACCAAAAATATACAATCAAAATAAAAGACGAGACTTGTCTGCTCCGTCTTCTCAAAACCTGGCCATCGTACCTGTCTACTGTTGACCTGAGAATACAAGTTATTTTGAAAGAGAGTATCAGCTTTAAAGCTGGTGAATTCATAAGTATTTAAGTGTCGTTGTCTTGCTTATGAAAATTTGTTATGAAGGCCATGTAAACCTTTAAATGAAAGTGTTGATGTAAGTATGGAAACCCTAAAAAATCCCTTATTTCCTATAAGTATGAATTGTAGTCTTCTACCAAGACCCGAATGTTTTGTAAGTAAAATGATAGTTTTCCTTTAATTGTTTAGTACTAAAGTACTTAGTCTAACTCATCGTTTATGTGAAAGTATCACAAAATAAAGTAAACAGGAAAATGTACTACTGTAAGTGTTGTCACTGGGTACTAGGACTAACACAACATATGTAACTGTTATCCCGAAGTACTAGGGTTAACACGACCTATATAACCTAATGAACATCCGAAGATTATCCAATTGTCCTCTGTAGCAGCAGCAGGGCGGAGAAAGGGTTAGTCCTTATAAAGGTACTCCTAGTATAAGTAATAACCGTAGGCATCCGTAGATGTTCATCAACCACTGTTGCTAACAGATGGGTTCCGGAATGGTTAGTCTCGTCCATATATCCCAAGGTACTAGGGATAGGGGCCCATCTAGGTATCCCGAGGTACTAGGGATAGGGTCCTGTCTAGATATCCCGAGGTACTAGGGATATGCAGGAAGATTTACACAGAAGGTACTAATAAATCATCCTCGCAATTCGAGATACAAGTATTCATGTTAATATACACAGGTAAGTGTATCTACGTAAAGGTACTCATGTAACGCATTCATGTAAGCGTGTTCATGTATCATGTAAGTATATGTAAACGTACTCATGTATCATGTAATCAAAGGTAAAGGTACTCATGTATCAGGTAATGTACTGATATAGACTCATGAATGAACTGACTCTTGTGTGATTCCTTGTAATAGGAATTATGTTTGATATCTCCAACTTATCCCTATGATGATTTACTGAGAGGTAATTGGTTGATCATGTAGGTTTATACACTCTTACTACTCAAGGGTGTGGGAAACTGAATGAAAGGTGTAAACTAAAACATCAATACATATATAAGATTATAAGTGTATATGCATAGTTTAGTTCAAGAATGTAAAATAATGGTTTTGCAAGATATCTAGGAGTTTTGAACAATAATTGAGAATGAATTGATGTCATTTTAATAAACATTTCAAAACTAATACTTTTGTTATCAAGGTATTTTAAGATAGAAAACCATTTCATGCGTCACATTTTGTAGTATGTGAAATCTGTTAAATGACAAACACAGTTTTAAAATACATATCAATGACTTAATAACATGTTTGTTTCTACTTGTATCCCCCCCCCCCCATTTAAGCATTTAAAACCATTTAAAACATTGATTAGGGGTATGAACTCACTTGTAGTTGGTGATTGGGATGAACTGAACGGTATAGGATTGCTAGGTGTCAAGCGAGGACTTGTACACACACTACGATCCTAATGAACATATAATCACACATATATGCACTCAATTAGTCTCAAATCACTAATTGATAATGTTAAGACATCCTAGACATAATAAACACTTTATATAAGTGTTTTAAGCCCTAAGGATTGCATCTAAGCTATTGTGGGACAAGGCACTTGTGTTTAGGGTTCCAAATGATTCCTAGAATTATTCCAACTTGGTGGTTAAATTATTAGAAGGGTTTAAGGTCTAGAAACACTCCATTTAGGAGTTTACAGCCCTAAGGCCATTTCCTTTGGAGTTTACGGCCGTAAACTCCCTTGGAATGGTGTTCTTGTTGATTTCAAGCCTCAATCATAGGTGGTATAAGTTATAGGCTTTTATTCCAAGCATATGAAGACATTAGGCACACTTTGGTGCCCTTCTTTCATGTTTACGGCCCAAGAACAAAGTCTTGGCCATAAACTCACTTTGATAAGTGATTTTGATGTGCTTAAGGCCTTAGATTAAATGGGAAAAAGTCTAGATAAAAGTCCTAAGCTTTAGGTGCCTTAAAAGCACCATTTTGAGTTTGAAAAGGGAGTTTACGGCCTAAGAAACTCTTGGGCCGTGAACTACCAAACTTGGGTGATTTTTGGTTGTTTTCTTGTCCCTAACACACATACATATGAGTCTAAGGCAGTTGCATAACACAAGGGTCGGTCTCGGCTTTGTTTCGGGAGTTTACCGCCCAAGAACACCTTGGGGAGTAAACTCCTAGATCTAGTGATTTAGCCTTCTAAATCATGTTATAAACACATATAAAGCTTTCTAACATTACTAGAAAGAGGTACTCATGATTTGGGATAAAAACCCGAAGATCCGTGAGAGAGAAAATGGCTTTTCTCTAGTTGGAAATGTGAATAATGAATGAATTTGGTTCAGAATTCTATTTATAGTCCTGAGATATTTTTGGCAGAAAATATTTTTATTCCTGTAATGATCTCTAATATAATAGAGTGTTGGAATAACAGTGTTGCACAAAACCCTACTGCACCCACTCTCCTGATATTTCGTGAAGTGTAAACCCTGAATTACTCAAACTTACGCGAAAAAGTCTGAAAATTAACTGTGACTGCTATAACTTCTATTGAAGTGATATAGTTTGTACAGAATGGAAATTTCGGGTTGTCACATCATCCCCCCGTTAGAAGGAATTTTGTCCCGAAATTAGAATTTAAGCAAATAAGAAATTACAAATAACTAAGCGAAGAGGTGAGGGTATTTCAGTTTCATCTGATCCTTACGTTCCCAAGTGAATTTCAGTCCACGCTTTGCGTTCCAGCGCACCTTCACTATCGGGATACGGCTCTGCTTTGTTTGCTTGACCTCTCGGTCCATGATCTCTACTGGTTCCTCCACGAAGTTGAGGCTCTCGTTGATCTCGGTCTCGTCGAGTGGAATAACAATAGTCTCGTCGGATAGACACTTTTTCAAGTTTGACACGTGGAAGGTAGGATGTACGTTATTGAGTTCGTGCGGTAGGTTGAGTTTGTAAGCCACAGGGCCGATTCTCGCGAGAATCTCGAAAGGCCATATGTATCTTGGATTGAGCTTCCTACGCTTCCCAAAGCGTATCAAGCCCTTCCAGGGTGAGACCTTCAGTAGGACTCGGTCGCCCACCTGGAACTCCAATGGTTTCCTACGCTTGTCAGCGTAGCTTTTCTGTCGGTCTCTAGAGGCTTTCAGTCGTTCACGAATTTGAACGATCTTCTCTGTCGTTTCCCGAATGATCTCCAGACCCGTGAGAGTGCTTTCGGGAACTCGTCCCTTAGCTAACTGGGTATCACCCACTTCAGCCCAACACAGAGGGGATCTGTACTTTCGGCCATAGAGGGCCTCGAATGGAGCTGCCTTTATGCTCGTATGATAACTGTTGTTGTAGGAAAATTCAATAAGGGGTAAATGAGTATCCCAAGCTTTTCCAAAGTCAATCACACAGGCACGCAACATATCTTCTAAGGTTTGGATAGTTCTCTCACTTTGCCCGTCGGTCTGTGGGTGGTAGGTTGTACTCATGTCCAGCCTAGTTCCTAGGGAACTCTGTAATGACTGCCAGAACCTCGAAGTGAATCTACTATCTCGGTCCGAGATGATAGATAAAGGAACACCGTGAAGCCTTACAATCTCCCTAATGTAAGTTCTGGTAAGTTTATCCATCTTGTCTGTTTCTTTGATCGGTAAGAAGTGTGCAGACTTGGTCAATCTATCGACGATGACCCATATGGAATCAAGTCCACCCGTCGTCTTGGGCAACTTGGTTATGAAGTCCATAGTGATCCGCTCCCACTTCCATTCTGGTATCTCCGGTTGTTGTAGAAGACCTGAGGGTTTCTGGTATTCGACCTTGACCTTTGCGCAAGTAAGGCATTTACTCACGAAGGTAGCAATATCTGCTTTCATGTTAGGCCACCAGTATAACTTTTTAAGATCCAAATACATCTTATCTGAACCCGGGTGGACGGAATAACGAGTGTTGTGAGCTTCCGTCATGACCAAGTCTCTGAATCCACCGTGTTTCGATGTCCAGATCCGATCCATGCGGTATAAGGCTCCACCACCCTTGATTTCTAAGTTCTTATCCATCCCTCTAAGGGACTCACCAGCCACGTTTTTAGGTTTCAAAGCGTCGAGCTGAGCCTCCTTTATTTGCGTGGACAAGTGTGAATGGATAGTTAGAGTCAAAGATATGACTCTACGACCAGTATATTCTTTCCGACTTAGAGCGTCGGTTACTACATTGGCTTTACCCGGATGATAACGAATTTCACACTCGTAATCACTGAGTAGCTCGACCCACCGCCGTTGTCTCATGTTAAGCTCCTTCTGGTCGAAAATGTGTTGCAGACTCTTATGGTCTGTAAAGATCGTGCTTTTTGTACCGTACAAGTAATGTCGCCAGATCTTCAGAGCAAACACAACTGCTCCTAGTTCAAGATCGTGGGTTGTGTAGTTAACCTCATGTGTCTTCAGCTGTCTCGAGGCATAGGCTATGACTTTACCTCGCTGCATCAGAACACATCCGAGCTCTTGGTTTGATGCGTCGCAATAGACCACGAAGTCTTCTATCCCTTTGGGGAGGGACAGTATTGGTGCGGTGCATAAGGCTCGTTTGAGCATTTGTACGCTCTTTCTTGTTTCTCTTCCCAGTCAAAGGCCACGCCTTTCTGGGTCAGGGTTGTAAGAGGTTTCGCTATGCTGGAGAAGTTATGAATGAACCTGCGATAGTAGCCAGCTAGACCTAGAAATTGCCAAATTTCAGTAGGTGTCTTTGGTGCTGACCAGTTCTCGATGGCCCTAATTTTGGAAGGGTCCACATGTATACCTTCTTCGCTAACCACATGGCCCAAAAATTCGACTTGCCGAATCCAAAATTCGCACTTGGAGAACTTCGCGTAGAGCTTCTTCGCTCGCAATGTTTCTAAGATTTTACGGAGATGTTGGCTATGTTCCTCCTTACTTCAAGAGTAGATGAGTATGTCATCAATGAAGACGATGACGAACTGATCCAAGTAAGGACGACACACCCTATTCATCAGATCCATGAATACTGCGGGCGCTTTAGTTAATCCGAATGGCATCACTACAAACTCGTAGTGCCCATAACGAGTTCGGAAGGCTGTCTTGGGAACATCCTCCTCTAACACTCGTAGTTGGTGATATCCGGATCGTAGATCTATCTTCGAGAAGTAATTGGCTCCTTGAAGTTGATCAAGCAAATCGTCAATGCGGGGCAAGGGATAACGATTTTTAATGGTAAGTTTGTTGAGTTCTCTATAGTTGATGCACATGCGAAACGATCCATCTTTCTTCTTGACGAACAAGACCGACGCTCCCCATGGTGAGAAGCTTGGTCGAATGAATCCCTTCTTGAGAAGTTTGTTAAGTTGACTGGAAAGTTCCTGCATTTCAGCCGGTGCTAGACAATAAGGAGATTTGGCTATGGGGGTAGCCCCTGGCACTAAGTCGATTCTGAACTCGACTTGGCGCTGCGGTGGTAAACCGGGAAGTTCTTATGGGAATATGTCGGGAAAGTCACGTACTTCTGGGATTTTCTGGATGTCTTTCAGTTCTTGACTGGTATCGACGACGTGTGCGAGGAATGCATGGTACTCCTTCCGCAAGCACTTCTGGGCTTGAATGCACGAAATGATGCGAAGGCTCGTACTAGGTTTGTCGCCGTAGATAATTAAAGTTTCGTTGTTAGGAAGGTTAAGACGAACTGCTTTTTCGAAGCACATAATGTCGGCGCGAAGAAGAATCAACCAATCCATACTGATGATAATGTCGAAACATTTAATTGGGACTGGCATGAGATCTATCTTGAAAGTATGGCCATCTAAAGTTAAGGTACAACCTACGTATATGCAGTTTGTACTCTCTGTTTTCCTGTTAGCCATTTCTACCGTGAATGAACTATCTAATGCACATGGTTTTTGTTTAAGCAGGTGTGCAAATTTGTGACTTACACAACTTTTCTCGGCTCCACTATCGAAAAGTATGCAAGCATATGAGTTATCGAGGAGGAACGTACCAGTAACTATCGTAGGATCAGCTACTGCTTCCTCGTGGCGTAGGGCCATAACTCTTCCTACCCCTCCAGCCATTCCTGTTTTAGGGCAGTTCCTCTTGTAGTGGCCCACTTCGCCACAACCGTAGCAAGTTTGGCCCATACCGGCGTTAGGAACCTGGGCAGCTTGAGCTGTTGGAGCCTTGCAGAAACGGGCGGTGTGCCCCTTCCTATTGCAGTTAGAGCAAAACATCTCCTTGCAAGGTCCGTGGTGGTGGAAGCTGCATTTGTTGCACTTCGGAAGAGTTCCAGCATAAGTTTTTGCTGGTAAGGGGTTCGCAGGGACAACAGGAGTCACTGTGGCAGCATTGATCGCCACAAGTTGTTGTTTATTGGAGGATCCTTACGAATCCCCTCTTTTCCTCTTATTCCACCCCTTCTTGTTGTAGTCGGGGTTGGACTCCTATGGTACGGGTGTAGGGATTGTTGGGTTCTGAGGTTTCCGGTGATCGATGAGGGATTGTGCCAGTTCCTTGGCGCTATCAAAGGTAATAGGCCTGGAAGCGATCACACTTGACTGGATCTGGGGCGACAGTCCCCAGATATCTCTCTCTATCTTTTTGCTCTGGAGAGCAACCATGTCAGGGCATAAGTTTGCCAGATCACAGAACCTATTTGTGTAGGTCGTGATGTCGGATCCAACCATTTGAAGACCCCAGAATTCCTGCTCGAGTTTTTGTACTTCGCCTCGAGGACAGTATTCTTTCATCAGCATGTCTTTCAACTTTTCCCAGCCGATGGAATACGCCACCACCAAAGTTAGATAGTTAACATGGCTGTTCCACCATGTTAGTGCTCGGTCAGAGAAGGTACAAGCTGTGAACTTGACCTTGTTTCCTTCTCGACAAACACAAATTTCAAAGACAGATTCCATCTTTTCAATCCATTGTCTCAACACCATAACACCCCCAGTCCCATTGAAGCTGCGGGGTTTGGCGTTTGTGAAGTCCTTGTAGGTGCATTTCCGAGGGTGTCTATGGCTTTCGCCGTGGTTCTAGGGTGGTGCACATGTTCCTGATCCACTAGGGGCAGGAGCGTTGATTGCTGACACAGCAACTGCAACTGCTGCTGTGAAAGCTGACTGGAACATGTTGGCATCGAAATGATTTGGTGGTTGAAGAGGTTCAGGTGGTGGTATCGGTGCTTCGTTGTTTGGGTTACGTCTTGTACTTTTGCATGGCGGCATCTTTAACTGTACGTTTAAAAGATGACGACATGGATAAGAATAAATGATTAATGAATGTGTCTCATGGACTAACTCCCCATAGTCCAACAACAGAATGAATAGAATGATTAAATGAAGATGACAACATTTAGATAATGATTTCCATAAGATTAGATATCTGTTAATAATACTGGAATTACAGATGTAACAAGTTCGGGAAAAGTGGCCTACAAGTAGGCCTTACATCAACCAAGATGGAAAATTTTGACAGAATTAAGACTAGATCAAGACCTAACAGGTCTAAGACTTATAAAGACAGGAAATTAGACCATAGTTTTACATAAACTAGGTTATATCCAAAAGATGAGTTGACGATATTCTATCGGTGACGAGAACTACTAGCATGAGTCCTTGAGCCCGACAGTAGACGTTCAATGTCCCTTATACGCCTGTCCGACTTTACTTGCTGAGCTCGAAGTTCTCTAACTTCAGCTTGGGTTTCAGCAAGTTCCCTCTGCAGATTTGCATTGCGGACTAGAGTCCTTTCATGAGCAGACTCTAGTTGGCGGATGTGGACAGTGTTAACACCAGAGTTGGCGTCAACTTCTAAGACTTGATTTATAGTCGCCTGAGCCATTATCGAGTTCTGTGAAATCCTACGCACCATGATTGGTAGGACTCTATCAGCAGAACCTCCTTCAGTGAGGTTGTAGAAATTTCGGTCTCCATTGTAGGGAATGGGCTGACCCTGTTCATGACTCCAAGTAATCAAGTCAGTGGCCCATAGAGGTGTGGGTCCTTGAAATGCGGGACGGGGGGTTCAGGTTTGGGTTTTGAGCACCTGGGGGTAGGTTGTTAACTTCAGGCTCTGAGTCAGAACTATCGGAAAAACCCTCGGCATGGTGATCATCCAAAGGGATTGGGTGATCATCTTCTGGTTCTGCCTCTAGCCAACCAGCATTGCCTTGGTTTGGGAAGTATGGATCGCCATGGTGAAATCCATCCATTTTAATCTACGCGAGAAAAGGGATATAAGAAATAGATTAAAATAGACGAACTAACTAAGATAATTACAGTAAGATCAAATACCCATATGGTATTTCTTTATGGTTGTGTTGGTAAGTTTTTAGATTTTTTGCCATATCACAACCATTCTTGGGCATATGCTAATCACTCCTCGGACCAGCATAATTGATCAGGCTATGCCATTCCCAAGACTGACCATATATCCCCAGGCTTACTTGTGATATTCAACAATCGTAATACTTTTGTTCTTGTCATTGTGACACTGATTTTAGTATGAATGCATGCACGTATACTTACTTAAATATTTTATTATTTAAAAGTATAACTCTGAGACAGAGTGTTTTAATCCCGATGTATTTATAGTTAGTATATCTTTATGGGTTGATATACTATATTCACTATAAACAATGCTCTGATACCAATCTGTCACACCCCAAAACCACGAACGGCGGAAACGTTTAGGGGTGGAGGACGTCATGTATAGTATCACAATAGTGTAATATAATAAACAAGCAACAACATCATCCATTGCATTATAAGTAAAGTTTAATACATGTGTGTTCTTTCATTGTAATAAAACACCAAAAATATACAATCAAAATAAAAGACGAGACTTGTCTGCTCCGTCTTCTCAAAACCTGGCCATCGTACCTGTCTACTGTTGACCTGAGAATACAAGTTATTTTGAAAGAGAGTATCAGCTTTAAAGCTGGTGAATTCATAAGTATTTAAGTGTCGTTGTCTTGCTTATGAAAATTTGTTATGAAGGCCATGTAAACCTTTAAATGAAAGTGTTGATGTAAGTATGGAAACCCTAGAAAATCCCTTATTTCCTATAAGTATGAATTGTAGTCTTCTAGCAAGACCCGAATGTTTTGTAAGTAAAATGATAGTTTTCCTTTAATTGTTTAGTACTAAAGTACTTAGTCTAACTCATCGTTTATGTGAAAGTATCACAAAATAAAGTAAACAGGAAAATGTACTACTGTAAGTGTTGTCACTAGGTACTAGGACTAACACAACATATGTAACTGTTATCCCGAAGTACTAGGGTTAACACGACCTATATAACCTAATGAACATCCGAAGATTATCCAATTGTCCTCTGTAGCAGCAGCAGGGCGGAGAAAGGGTTAGTTGTAACGCCTGTGTTTCCGGGCATGCCATTTTTAGCATTGTAATAGTCTAGGTTAACCTTTGTAACCCGTTTTGAAATAATAAGATTGTATTATTTGAGTATTATGTGTTTTGTGCTTAATTGCTTAATTATGTGGTTTGATTAATTAAGAATAAAAATAAGCGTCAAAATTAAAGTGTAAAATAAACTTGATATCTTTGGATAATGTTGTAGTAGTTGAAACGAGGTTTCCGAATATATATATATATATCTATATATATATATATATATATATATATATATATATATATATATATATATATATATATATATAGAACGCCCAAACCTGACTTCGTATGAGGAAGTTATGATTTATCGAAGTTTCGGCTTAGCGATGTGCAGCCCGAAATACTCGATTTGAGATCGAGCGGTTTTTAGCCGAAGCAATCTAAACGAGGATCGAAGGTCTCGTTGTTGGTATTGAAGCGATAAAAAGTTAGGCAAGAACGGACGTCAAACGAAGAAGTTATGAATTTATAACGAAGTTTTTCTGTCCCGGCCTATTAAAAATAAATAATAAAAATAAAGTTAAAATTAGCCGACGGAGTCTAAACGAAAGTTGTAGAGCGTAGTCTCACCTACGCGTGGATATAAAGAACGTCGAAAACGGAGTTGGTATGAAGAAGATATGAATTTCCGAAGTTTATTAAATATTTTGTATTTATATTTAATCTTTAATTCGGATGATTATCCGAAGGAGTCACCGATTTGATCTGAAGTACGCCCCGCGTACAGCGAAGCATGACGACCTTCGCACTCGAGTTCTTCGGATGACGAACGCCATGACGTTTCGGAGCAGTACGCCCCGCGTACTCCGAGGCTCCGGCCTCCTATAAATAGGATGCGAGGGCAGCCGAGTTCTTTTGTTATTTTCTCTCTTCTCTCTCCCGTTTTGCATCGATTTGCGTGCCAGAAATACCCCGAAGCCCTGGTATTATTCTCGAGCCCCGAAGCAAGTCCTGAGATCCCGAAGATCCCGAGAAGTGCGGTTCCCGAGCCGAAGCTCTGCCCCCGAGAAGTTCGATTTTTGTGAAGATCTTCCAGATCTTGTAACAGCCCGGAATTTCAAATGTTGATATAATTATGATTTGGGGGTGTTTTAAGAGGGGACTCGGCGAGTTGGAGCCTAGACTCGCCGAGTAGGATCGCAGACCGGGTCGCGGGTTCGCGACTGGACTCGACGAGTCCGATATGGACTCGGCGAGTCTACGTTGTTTAGCGAAAACCCTAGCCGTTCAGGTTTGGGTCGTATATAACACACTATATGCCGTCATTGTCCGTCTTTTAGTCTACTGAGAAGAACCCTAAGCGGCTGTGGGCATCTAGAGCAAGATTGAAGGCCATTGGTGAATTGAAGAGATTGTGGTGCAAGGAGGAGGGGAGTCTTGGCTAAAGGAACTGCAAGGGATTCGAGTTCTGAGGTTTGGGGACACAGAGAGTGCGTTATTCAGGTAATAATCCGGATCTTCTTCTGTTATGTTGATGTGTGCATGGATTTAGGGTTTATGGAACCCATTTGGTGATTAGATGGATTAGTACCTTGTTACTCAAACGACTATAACCCTGTATTAGGACCTTAGAGGTCCAGAAGGTCCCATGCTTGTGTATTTCGGGACAATACTTATCTCAGGAAGCAGTTTGATCGACTGCATGGCATGGACTCGACGAGTCTGATGAACAGACTCGGCGAGTAGCTTGAAGAATAACTGGGACTCGTCGAGTTGTTCTTCAGACTCGGCGAGTTGAGTCGGGGTGGCCCTGCGATTCTTCCAGGAGGAACTCGTAGAGTAAAAGGGGATACTCAACGTGTAGAAAAGGAATCTGAAGGAATCGGTGAGTCAAGGGCGAGTGGACTCAGAGTCGTTGAACTCGGCGAGTCTTGGGGTGACTCGGCGAGTTAGGTCGCGGGTTAAGTGAAGTTCTGAGTATGGGGACTCGGCGAGTCATAGGGTTGACTCGACGAGTAGGGTCAGTCAGGGGTTGACTTTGACCTTGTCTTTGACCAAGGATTGACCAGTGGTTCCAGGGGTATTTTGGTAATTGTTGTTATTGTTTGAGTTCAGTGCATTGGTGACTATCCAGAGGTGGAGATCGTATCAGTGATTGGAGCAGCTTGAGCTATCTGTTCAGTCGGCAGTTTCGAGGTGAGTTATCCTCACTATATCGCTAGGGTTTATGGCACCAATGCCAACCCTTTTATCGGATGGAAATCCGGGTAGTTGTCAGTTGTTATATGTTATGGGCCGGAAGGCAATATATGTTATGGGCCGGAAGGCATTACTATGTGGACCGGGAGGTCATGGCCTGGAAGGGCGTATGTATGCATTTGGTATGTTGACTGATTCATAGGGTAATGTTATGATAGTGACCGGCTAGACCGGTATCTTGTTAGAGTAATGCTATGATATGTGATCTGTTGATCGGTTGTTGTCTATGAACTGCTATATGATTATTTGTTATGTTTTATATGCATTTTATGCTTATGGGCCGGAAGGCGATATGTTATGGGCCGGAAGGCGATTATGTTGTGTGTTGGACCGGAAGGTCAGGGCCTGGAAAGGCGTATATGTGGATGGTATTCTGGGGGTATCTCACTAAGCTCTCGGGCTTACAGTTGTGGTTTTATGTTTCAGGTTCTCAAGAGTCTGTGACAAGGCAAAGGCGTGATCGTACCGTTCCTCGCGTTGGTGTTTCATGAATTGCACCTGGGAAATACTCTGTTAAATAATGTATTGAAAACCTTTTTGTAACAACATTATTAAAATGAGTGACTTTTGAAAAGTTTTAATTGTTTTGAAATTTTGGACGTTACAAGTTGGTATCAGAGCCTTGGTTTGAGTGAATTGGGGAAACATTCGTGTGACTCCAGTCTCAAATCGAGGAGGATTTTAAAATGAGAAATTAAAATGGTTTTCAAATTTGGTAAAAGGAGGACGCGGAGGTACGATCAGCCGGAGCCAGTAAGTAACCCCAAGATACCATACATGATATTTGTTTATTTGAGCTTGATAGAACAGCATGCTAGAGTTAGGCTAGGGATCTTCAGGAATTCATGATAAGGTCGCCTGATATGTGATGCCTGTAGCCTAGGGTCCCTTATGGGATGTTCTCAGTGTTCCTCTAGTGGTGAGGGTTGATAGTTGTTATGCATGTTCCCTAGGGTATTGTGGTAGTACTTCATACAAATATGGGTAGGTGTGGAAGGTAGTATGGGCCCGTACTACTGAAAGCACAGGACCCATACGCGTATCAGGGAAACCATGGTCTCTAGGGTAGGGTTGCGAGAGTTGGATCCCAGGATTTTGGGAAGTGTTTGAGATTGGTAGGGTGTCCTCATTATGGAGATCTCGAGGCATGATGATAGCGGATCCGGATCAGGATCGGGAGCTGGAGAACGAGTTCCGGGTGAATGAGTGCCGTCGAAGGTTATCGATCGGACGAGCACGAGCGAGCGGGATGCGAGGATTCGTGGGATCCTGCGTGGTGGGGTTGCTGCATTGTTCCGGGCTGAGTTGTCGGAGTTGTTTGGGTCGATCAAGACCGCCATGATTGAGTATTTCGACGAGCAATATGCGGCTCTCGCAGAGACGGTTGCCGCGGCGGCTACAACGGCTGTAGCAGCGGCGAGGGGAGGAGCTAGTCGGGGTTTTCAGTATCGGGACTTCTATTATACGAAGCCTCCTACATTCGGTAGGGTTCAGGACCCGATTGTTGCTATGAGATGGTTATCAGACGTGGAGGGGTATTTCTCCACGAGTTTATGCCCTGCTGATCAGAGGGTGAGGTGTGCTCTGAGCCTGTTGAGGCTAGGAGCGAAGGATTGATGGAGATTGACTACGAGGTCATTTTCCGATGCGCAGAGGGCTGCGGTTTCATGAGATCAATTCAGAGAGATGTTCTGTACTCGCTATGTTCCGCGGGAGGAAAAGGAGAGTTGGCTCGGAAGTTCCTTGAGCTGAAGCAGGATTTGGAGTCGGTGACTGAGATCACCAGGATGTTTGTTGAGAGGGCGATGTTTTGCCCTGAGTTCGCTTCGGAGCAGACTCAGATGTCCCGATACCTGAGAATGCTCAAGGGGGATATCAGACAGTTGGTGTCTACGCAGAGGTGCGAGACCTTGTTGGTGTTGCAGGAGGCCGCCATGCGGCGTGAGTTAGGGGTTGAGTTACAGTTGCGTGAGCGGAGGCAGGCCCCGATGCAGTCGCAGTCGGCGCCGAAACGGTCCAGGACCGTAGATGTTGGAATGGGGGGATCGGAGCGGCCACACTTGTGGGAAGTGTGGGAGGGATGGCACCGGAGCTTGTTGGTCCGGTGGTGCATGCCACAAGTGCGGAAAAGAGGGGCACTATGCGCGGGACCGTCAGCAGTCAGTGCCAATTCGGGATTTGAGAATTTGTTATCATTGTCAGCAGGCTGGACATTTGAGGGTCAACTGTCCACAGCTTTCTGCAGGACCGGTGCAGGCTCTAGCATCGGCCACCTTGAGGAGTTCAGGAGGAGGACAGGATGGAGCGGAGCCCCAAGGGCTCAGGGTCGTGCTTATCTGCTTGCGACAGAGGGAGACGGAGCAGTGCCGGAGGCAGCTGCGGGTATGATGCTTTCTTGATGTCTTGATTAGCTTGCGTTGATTGTGGCGTATTGTTTGTGCTGATAGTGTCGATTTCGATGCGGTATTCGTTGTTTCGCGGGTTTGGCATGGTTATGGACTGGTGTTTCAGGTTTTCGCTTTGGCATTCGTTGTTCCCTGATGGTTTGGTATGGTTATAGTTTGGTGTTTTGGTGCCGGTAGCCTTGTGCGGTTTTCGATGCGGTATTCATCCTTTGGCGGGTTGTGGGTTTGGTTACGGGTTGTTGTTTGGGAATTCCGTTGGTTATCGTTCGTGAGAGTTAATAGTGGTAATGCGGCACTGGGGTAGCGTCTGCAGTCGTGGAGTGTATAATTGAAAGACCAGATTCTTTTGAGCGGATTGATCAGGGAGGAGATGTACCTGGCTGAGGGTTGCTTATGCTTGTGGGAAGCAGTCAGTGTGTAAATGTTCTCTTTGTGCAGGATTGTTCTGAAAGGTCGTTAATGACGATCGGTGGCAGTTAGTCAGCGCTTTAGTGGGGGAGAATTGGAGAATTCTCCGGGAGATCGTTGAGTATGTGAGGGTGCTTAGCTGTTGGGATTCAGCAGTGTTCTATCAGCTCAGAGTATAGGCTGACAAGAGCGATTGTCAAGTACGCGGGGCGGGATACAGACCTAGGGCATTTGATTGTGGAGGCCTGAGAGAAGGCCGAGATCAAACTTGAGTAAGTAACCGGGGTTATGCGATCAGAGTATTTGTATGTTTGAGGTACGTAATGAGTTGTACTGCATTAATCCCACGGGATTATGTTGTGCATGTTTCTAGAGCTGGAACCGGAAGGTTCCCAAAGTTAGAACCTGAGGGTTCGCAGAGTTTGGGTGTACGGACCCACAGAGATATAGCCTCGAGTGGCTAGTATGTGTTATGAGGGTCGGTCCAGTCATGCTGGAGACTCTGTTGGTATTGCTGGATCCGTCTGAGATTGCGGACTGTGTATGTTGCAGTGTGATTGCATTGGAAGGTATGGCCCCGGGTTAGTGATCTTGTTTAGCTGAGGCAGTGATTTTGATGAGTGGAGAGAGTGCATGGGATTGAGAGCCCCTGCAATGAGGACCAGAGTATGTGAATAGCGATTACGCAAAAAGGGTGGTGTCGCTTGGGGCAAGCACCGTGGCACCGGTTGGAGTGGCATTATGGCCAAGAGGGTCCCTTGGAAGGAAAAGGGAAAGGTGTGTAACTCTGAAGGGGAGTGCAAGTTCACAAGAATGAAAGCTGCAGAGCAGAATTATGGTTAGAATATTTCGAGTATGGCTTTGAGTATCGTGTTCGCGGCAGCGAAGTAGGAACCCATATGGGTTGGAGATGTCTGTTGAGGCTCAGAAGGGATGCAGGGGGAGAGAGAATCTTAAATTCTCCGTGTGATTCTGATCAGAGTGTAGGATGGATGTAATGGTTCATCTTGGGAGATGTTCGAGGATATCATCAGTGTATCGGGTCTTCCAACCTGCGGGTGTTGGGACTAGTTCAGTAGGTGCATGTGATGGCAAGAGGAGAACTTGTGAGAGTTGCTCTGAGAGTGAGAATGGATCTCTCAGTCGGTCCGGGATGGACAAAGTGGGCTTTGGATCGGGGATCCGGTGGTTCATGGTTTCCTAACCCTTATGGGTTGAGTGATTGTTGGGATTTAGAGCAGAGTTGCATCTTGGGTAATTCTCGGTTACAGAGAGCGATGGACAGTACAGAGATCGGGCTTCAGTCGACAGAGCAGATTCAGCAGATGAGACAGAGGTTATTGACCGCCCAGAGCCGACAGGAAAAGTTATGCAGACAGCCACCGATCCGAGCTTGAGTTTCAGGTTGGCGACTTCGTACTCCTGAAGGCCTCTCTTTAGAGAGGAGTGATTCGATTCAAGAAGAGGGGCAAGTTGGGCCCCGGTACAGTGGGCCATTTTGGGTGATTGCAAGGATAGGCCGGGTAGCCTGTCGATTTGAGTTGCCAGCGGAGTGGGGACAGATCCACGACACTTTTCATGTGTCGCAACTGAGGAAGTGCATAGCCGATGAGTCGGCAGTGGTTCCATTAGAGGATATTCAGGTGGATGCGAGCCTGAATTATGCTGAGAGACCAGTGGTCATCAGAAATCGGAAGATCGAGGCTATGAGGTGTAAGGAGATACCTCTAGTGTTAGTTTGGTGGCAGCACTGGAGGGGATCGGATATGACCGGTGAGCTGGAACGTGAGATGCGGTAGCAGCATCCGGAGCTATTTTCAGAGTGAGACTTCGAGGGCGAAGTCTAGTTCTAGTGGGGGAGAGTTGTAACAGCCCGAAATTTCAAACGTTGATATAATTATGATTTGGGGGTGTTTTAAGAGGGGACTCGGGTCGCGGGTTCGCGACTGGACTCGACGAGTCCGATATGGACTCGGCGAGTCTACGTTGTTTAGCGAAAACCCTAGCCGTTCAGGTTTGGGTCGTATATAACACACTATATGCCGTCATTGTCCGTCTTTTAGTCTACTGAGAAGAACCCTAAGCGGCTGTGGGCATCTAGAGCAAGATTGAAGGCCATTGGTGAATTGAAGAGATTGTGGTGCAAGGAGGAGGGGAGTCTTGGCTAAAGGAACTGCAAGGGATTCGAGTTCTGAGGTTTGGGGACACAGAGAGTGCGTTATTCAGGTAATATTCCGGATCTTCTTCTGTTATGTTGATGTGTGCATGGATTTAGGGTTTATGGAACCCATTTGGTGATTAGATGGATTAGTACCTTGTTACTCAAACGACTATAACCCTGTATTAGGACCTTAGAGGTCCAGAAGGTCCCATGCTTGTGTATTTCGGGACAATACTTATCTCAGGAAGCAGTTTGATCGACTGCATGGCATGGACTCGACGAGTCTGATGA
This sequence comes from Lactuca serriola, assembly GCF_051521515.1. Classification (NCBI taxonomy): domain Eukaryota; kingdom Viridiplantae; phylum Streptophyta; class Magnoliopsida; order Asterales; family Asteraceae; genus Lactuca; species Lactuca serriola. The sequence goes on from NC_136411.1 coordinate 133,332,180, forward strand.
ACAGACTCGGCGAGTAGCTTGAAGAATAACTGGGACTCGTCGAGTTGTTCTTCAGACTCGGCGAGTTGAGTCGGGGTGGCCCTGCGATTCTTCCAGGAGGAACTCGTCGAGTAAAAGGGGATACTCAACGTGTAGAAAAGGAATCTGAAGGAATCGGTGAGTCAAGGGCGAGTGGACTCAGAGTCGTTGAACTCGGCGAGTCTTGGGGTGACTCGGCGAGTTAGGTCGCGGGTTAAGTGAAGTTCTGAGTATGGGGACTCAGCGAGTCATAGGGTTGACTCGACGAGTAGGGTCAGTCAGGGGTTGACTTTGACCTTGTCTTTGACCAAGGATTGACCAGTGGTTCCAGGGGTATTTTGGTAATTGTTGTTATTGTTTGAGTTCAGTGCATTGGTGACTATCCAGAGGTGGAGATCGTATCAGTGATCGGAGCAGCTTGAGCTATCTGTTCAGTCGGCAGTTTCCAGGTGAGTTATCCTCACTATATCGCTAGGGTTTATGGCACCAATGCCAACCCTTTTATCGGATGGAAATCCGGGTAGTTGTCAGTTGTTATATGTTATGGGCCGGAAGGCAATATTGTTGGATAAGGTGTCTAAGTCCATAACTATTTCTGGTATGTACTTGACCCGACCCGGCATGGTCCATTTGGGTTGCATGGCACCATGCAATTGGATAAACTAAATGAGAGAAATAACGCTTGGAGATTATTAATATATTATAAGTTCTAATATATTAATAATATTATTTGATTAGTTTGATCAAGAATTAATTTAGAATTAATTAAGTGATCAAAAGATAACTAATTAAATATATGGGTTGATTAAGTAAATCATCCATATCTTGTATAGTGGGCTAAAAGGCTCCATGGATCATCAAGTTGGGTTCCACCCATAGGATGCTCCATGGATGCTCCATGGGAGTTACAAACCCATGGGTCATGGAAATGAAGAGTCATGACACATTAGGGTTTAACCCTAGATGTGTCAACACTATATAAGAAAGATAATCTCCACCAAAATCGGTTGACAAAAAGAAATAGAGGGCTTGGCCGATTTGAAGAAGTGAGTATACTCTCATAAGTTCTTCCAAAAGCATTTGGTGTTGTGTGAAGCATTTGAGGCATCACCACTTGAGGTGCTAGGCTCACAAGGTTTCAAGGAACACAAGCAACAACAAGGTAAGTTGTTCTATCTATACTTTATGTTGAAATTGTTCCCCATGTATGCTAGATAGGATATAACCTTGGAATTCAACTTTGCATGACAAATTAGACAAACATAGATCCAAGGTTATTAGGGTTGCATGTACACTTAGGAAGTGTTAGAATGCTCAAAACCCATCAGTGGTATCAGAGCCTAGGCTTGTTTGTTCTTATTTGTTCTTAAAAGTTGAAAACAGAATCGAAAATTTGCTGTCTGCGATCGGACTCGTCGAGTCCATAGGGGGGACTCGCCGAGTCCATGTGTATCTTCAACCAACTCGGCGAGTCATGTTCATGCACTCGGCGAGTAGGGTCGAATGAGTGCATAATTTCGATTCAGTTGCTGGAAAATGATTAGAAACATTACCCTAAACTGTTTTAGTAAATATAAACTTGTTTTTGGTGGTGTAATGTTTTACTAATTCATTTACAACAACTAGTTATCAAAATTACAAAGTTTTATGTAATTTTTGATTATGTTAATATTCATGTTCTTGTTCTTATGATGTTTAGATGATCATAGGAATTATTTGTAACCTATGTGGTAGATTAATTCATGATCATAATGTGTTTTAATGGAGTCCATAACTTGTCCTCAAGTTATGGAAAAACCAAAAGTCTCTTGGATTAAAAAACCATTAAAAGAACATAAGAGTTATAAAAATGAAGAGTCTTCATTTTATGACTCTATTAAACTCATAAGTTACAAGAAATGAAAAGTTTTGAAAGTTACAAAACTTGCCCTCAAGTTTTGGAACAAGTAAAGTTAAGTTAAAACTTTAGTTCCAACCCCTAGAATTTTAAAAGTTAAAATTCAACCCTTATACTTATATTATGATGATTTAAATTATATATATATATATGTATAAGAACAAGTCGTCTTACCGCTAGTACGCCTCATTCACGAAGCCGGTCTATAAGGTGGGTATAAGGTTGTTGCCTATAAAATGGTGACTTAATGGGTGTACATTCTCACCCACCGCTTGCTTGACTGGTGGAGGGTCGTTAGCCGAACGGGTAAGACAAGGACTTATAAATTCTCATTCAAAGTATGATGAATATATAAAGTAACTAAATGTTTATTAAATTCCCAATCTTAGTTACTTTAGGAAAAATGTGAATAAGGTGCTAATCCATGAAATTACACTTTACACTTTGTCTGAGTCGTTGGTGGAGCGTGTGTGGTTAACCGGCACACTAACTTGGACTTAACAAGGTAGGTAAAGGGTGACTTAAGAGTTTATTATAGTATCGGTGGAGCGTGTGTGGTTTACCGGCACATCGATTGAGTGATAAACTTTTAAGGGTACCAAGTGATTTGCATGGTTACTTCACACCTCGTTTTGTGATCCTCGGCATCCCAGTCACAAAACCTGGAGGGCACTCCCGAGATCGAAACATGCCTTTGAAAAGTTCATTGGATCTCAAAGAATCTAGGAATTTCTAAAACCAATAAAAAACTAAATATTTATTATTTCGGTTTTCGTGGTGGAAATTGGTGAATCGTCATTCACCTACCTTTCAAATATGGTATAGCTTAGATTACGGCATACCTCTTCTAAGTTATATTATATTGTGATTGGGTCCTAGCCTTAATATTACATTTGGGTGTTTTATTAAGGACTCTCTTAAATCTAAACTAAACTTGTTCTTCTTTTCAGATGTCTTCATCTAATGCTTCTGGCTCAAATCCTAATGGCTCCTTTACTCTTATGAGTCTATGTGGGAAAGTCACCTTTGATGGATCCAACTTCAATAAGTGGATCAGAAACATCAGGATGATTACTCGCTACGAGGACAAAGAATATGTCCTTGACAAGGAGCTTAAGGAAATTGACGAGTCCACTGCAACTCCCAAGGAGATCGCTGACTTTCATACTCATGAAAGAGATGCAACCAAGGTGGCTTGCATCATGTTAGCCACCATGACAGCTGAACTCCAAAAGTCTTACGAAGACTTCTACCCTTATGAAATGCACCAAGACTTGATGGAAAGATACCATCAAAGTGCACGACAAGAGAGGTACGAAGTCATCTGCTCCATGATAACAACCATGATGAAGGACGGAGAGTCCGTCACGAGCCACATGCAGAAAATGCAAAGGTATGTGGATCGGTTGCTGAAGCTCAATGTGAACTTCCCTGAGGAGCTTGCAATAGATATCATTTTGCACTCCTTACCATCGTGCTATGATCAATTCCGCATGACATATCACATGAACAAGGAAGAGGTCACCCTCAGCAAACTTCAGGGACTCCTCAAGACCGCAGAAACAGGTCTTAAGGGGAAGTCGGTTGCTATCACTCCTACTCCAGAAACAACTCCGGTCTTGGCAATCGGGCAGAGTCGAGGGAGGAAGAGAAAGAGATCTTCAAAGGGTACCAAGGCTCGGACCCTTGATGGCTCTTCTTCAAGTGGAACCAAGAAAGGTTTTATTACTCCTTCTTCTGACCCAAAAGAGGCTGAATGCTTCTATTGCCACGAAAAAGCTCATTGGAAGCGGAACTGCCCAAAGTACCAGCAAGATGTAAAGGATGGGAAAGTCAAACCCAACCATGCAGGTATTTACACTATCATTTCTAATAACTCATCCCATTCGAAATCTTGGGTCCTTGATACAGGTTGCGGAATTCATATTTGCTGTGACTTGCAGGGACTAGGAAGAAGTGAGAATGTGGAGCAAGGAAGAATAAACTTAATCATGGGGAATAGGAAAGTTACACCTGTCACCAAGATTGGAGTTTATACTTTATCGCTAAGGAGTGGGTTAAATTTAGATTTGAATAAATGTTGTTATTCGCCAGAAATGGCAAGAAATATTATTTCCTTTCATGCATTGTACAAACAAGGTTTCACCTTTTCGTTTGATAATGAAGTTGGTTCGATTAATGCTTTCTTTAATAATGTACTTTATTTTAAAGCATTACCTTGTGATGGTGTGTATGAAGCTGTATCTATTATAGATAACTTAGGAAATAATGTTTTGTGTATTGATTCTAATAATAATAACTTGGATAAAGCATCGTTATGGCATTGTCGTCTTGGACATATAAGCAAGAAACGCATAGGCCAACTCCAAAAAGATGGAGTCTTGGAGTCGTTTGACCTAAAGTCAAATGATAGTTGCGAATCATGCTTACTTGGAAAAATGACAAAGTCACCCTTCACAGGCTCATGTGAAAGGGGTGAAGGTTTGTTGGACCTTATACACACGGATGTGTGTGGACCATTCAAACATGCCACAAGGGATGCTAATCGTTATTATTTGACTTTTACCGATGATTATAGTAGATATGGATATGTCTACTTAATCAAGCATAAGTCAGAGACTTTCGAGAAGTTTAAGGAATTTAAACAGGAAGTCAAGAATCAATTGGGCAGGAACATTAAGATGCTTCGATCCGATCGAGGTGGTGAGTATCTTAGTTCAGAGTTCCTCGACTATCTAAAGGAATGTGGGATTGTCTCACAATTGACACCTCCCAGGACACCGCAGTTGAATGGTGTAGCTGAGAGGCGTAATCGAACCTTGTTGGACATGGTTCGTTCCATGATGAGTCGAGCTTCCCTACCAATCTCATTCTGGGGATATGCCTTAGAGACTGCCGCCCATATCCTCAATCTAGTCCCTACAAAGAAAGTTGCCAAAACTCCTCACGAGATGTGGACTGGTAAAGTACCTAAACTAGACCACATCAAGATTTGGGGCTGCGAGGCTTTCGTGAGACGCGAGACTCATGATAAGCTCGAACCCCGAAGCGAGAGGTGTATTTTCATCGGCTACCCACAGCAATCCTTTGGTTACCTCTTCTACAGACCCAGTGACAATGTGGTCTTTGTAGCAAGAAGAGGAGTCTTTCGAGAAAGAGAGTTTATAAGCCAAGGAGACAGTGGGAGGCAAGTTGATCTTGAAGAAATTCAAGAGTCAAGTGGTGAAGGAACTTCAAACTCTAGCCCTCAACTTGAGGAGGAAACTCCTGTTGAGCCAATTGACGAATCTGTACCTCTGAGGCGTTCCACGAGAGTTAGGAGTGCACCTGAGCATTACTATGGATTCCATATTACTGCAGAAGGTGAGACACTTATTAGTGATGAGACACTAGTAAGTCAAGATGACCCTAACAGCTACGAGGAAGCCATGGCAGGCCCCGAGTCTGCTAAATGGAAAGAGGCTATGGATAGCGAGATACAATCCGTGTATGACAATCAAGTTTGGAACTTGGTTGAAAATGTACCAGGTCGAAAGACTGTAGGGTGCAAATGGGTCTTCAAGAAGAAGACCGACATGGATGGTAAAGTACACACTTATAAGGCTAGACTGGTTGCAAAGGGCTTCTCTCAAATTCCTGGAGTGGACTATGATGAGACCTTTTCTCCAGTAGCCAAGATTAAGTCTATTCGGGTTCTGTTAGCCATAGCCGCATTTCATGATTATGAAATTTGGCAAATGGATGTCAAAACCGCTTTCCTTAATGGAAAGTTGGCTGAAGATGTTTACATGAGTCAGCCAGAAGGTTTTGTCAGTAACGAGTACCCTAATAGAGTGTGTAAGCTTGAGAAATCCATTTATGGATTAAAGCAAGCACCTCGCAGATGGAATCTTTGCTTTGATGAAAAGGTCAAGGAATTTGGCTTTTCTAGGAGTGAAGATGAATCTTGTGTATATGTCAAGGCTAGTGGGAGTATAGTTAGTTTTTTGGTATTGTATGTGGATGACATACTACTCATAGGAAACGACATTCCAACCTTGCAGGAAGTAAAGTCCTGGCTTGGAAAGTGTTTCGCTATGAAGGACCTTGGTGAAGCTGCCTATATTTTGGGGATAAGAATCTTGAGAGATCGGAGTAAAAGACTAATTGGACTTAGTCAAAGTACCTACTTGGAGAAGATTCTGAAGAGATTCAGAATGCAAAACTCCAAGAAAGGAGAGTTGCCCATCCAGAGTAGTGCCAAGCTGAGTAAGACACAAAGCCCTAGCACTGAGGCTGAGATAGCAGAAATGAGTCGATTACCTTATGCTTCGGCTGTAGGTTCGATCATGTATGCTATGACGTGTACTCGACCTGATGTAGCCTTTGCCTTGAGCATGGTTAGCAGGTTTCAGGGGAACCCTGGCAAGGCACACTGGATTGCGGTAAAGAATATTCTCAAGTACCTACGAAGGACTAAGGACTGGGTCCTTACCCTCGGTGGGAGTGATGACTTGAGGGTTGTAGGGTATAGTGATGCTAGCTTCCAGACTGATAGGGATAACTTCCGCTCTCAGTCGGGCTGGGTCTTTACCCTAAATGGAGGAGCAATTTCTTGGAAGAGTTCCAAGCAAGAGACAGTGGCAGATTCTACTTGTGAATCAGAGTATATTGCAGCCAGCGAAGCGGCAAAGGAGGCGTTATGGCTGAGGAACTTCATTGGAGACCTTGGAGTTGTACCAGCTATTAAAGAGCCGATGGAAATTTTCTGTGATAGTGAAAGTGTTGTTGCCTTAGCCAAGGAACCAAGGGATCACGGGAGATCCAGACACATCGACAGAAAATATCATTTCATCAGACATCGGATCGAAGAAGGACTCCTCGTGGCAAAGAGGGTATCATCGGATGAGAACCCGGCAGATCCCCTCACGAAGGGACTGACTCGGGTTAAGCATCTCCAGCATGCTCGGAGCATAGGGCTGAAGGATGATATTAGATTTAGTAGTTAGATAATCTTGAAATTTGTAAAGTGTAATTGACATTTGATGATGAATAAAAGTGTTTTATTTATGAGTAAAGTGTTGCTATCTCTTGTCGATCGTTTACTATATTTCTTTTGCATGTTTTGACTTCCAGAATAATTTTGTTTGGTTTAACATATTATTCAAACCTCCACAGTCGGTCATATATCGGAAGTAGGTATGAATCAAGACTGTCATGTTTGGTTGTAGAGGTCTGGGACAAGGCTACAACAATCATGAGTGCTCATAAGTTCTGAGCATTGGACTCAACCCACGCTCACTGGAATCACTTCATGGAATTCTATCTCGAGTGATCGTGAGACGGTAATATCATATAAGTCTTTAAACCTAGAGATATGATTTGTTACTTACGAGTTGGTTATGCATTGATTGTACGAAAAACGCATTGGTAACTCGATGTTATAAAACGTGCTCTTATGTGTAATTCAATGAGTAGTAGAACAAACATATGAGTCGAAGTTTATCTGTTCCTTCTTGGATTAGAAGCTGATATCTGGGCCCCTCGATGATTTTGTTTTGACCTATGTACCGGGCCCGGTCAGAACTAGATTGATGTGTTCAATAAAGTTCTTTGTCAAACAAATCGGAAATCGGGAAACAAATGTTGGACAATAAGTAAGACATTGTTCCATGTATTTGTCCGACTGATATCTAGAACAGAGGATTATATGATCACTTATCTTAAATGGCGTACCATCATCTTCTCAAGTTTCGAGAAACCTTGTAAAGAGCTACGATTGCCGATCGGTTCCTGAAGTCATACTTGCAGTAATAGTTACTAGACTTATCCAAGTGGGAGACTGTTGGATAAGGTGTCTAAGTCCATAACTATTTCTGGTATGTACTTGACCCGACCCGGCATGGTCCATTTGGGTTGCATGGCACCATGCAATTGGATAAACTAAATGAGAGAAATAACGCTTGGAGATTATTAATATATTATAAGTTCTAATATATTAATAATATTATTTGATTAGTTTGATCAAGAATTAATTTAGAATTAATTAAGTGATCAAAAGATAACTAATTAAATATATGGGTTGATTAAGTAAATCATCCATATCTTGTATAGTGGGCTAAAAGGCTCCATGGATCATCAAGTTGGGTTCCACCCATAGGATGCTCCATGGATGCTCCATGGGAGTTACAAACCCATGGGTCATGGAAATGAAGAGTCATGACACATTAGGGTTTAACCCTAGATGTGTCAACACTATATAAGAAAGATAATCTCCACCAAAATCGGTTGACAAAAAGAAATAGAGGGCTTGGCCGATTTGAAGAAGTGAGTATACTCTCATAAGTTCTTCCAAAAGCATTTGGTGTTGTGTGAAGCATTTGAGGCATCACCACTTGAGGTGCTAGGCTCACAAGGTTTCAAGGAACACAAGCAACAACAAGGTAAGTTGTTCTATCTATACTTTATGTTGAAATTGTTCCCCATGTATGCTAGATAGGATATAACCTTGGAATTCAACTTTGCATGACAAATTAGACAAACATAGATCCAAGGTTATTAGGGTTGCATGTACACTTAGGAAGTGTTAGAATGCTCAAAACCCATCAAATATATGTTATGGGTCGGAAGGCATTACTATGTGGACCGGGAGGTCATGGCCTGGAAGGGCGTATGTATGCATTTGGTATGTTGACTGATTCATAGGGTAATGTTATGATAGTGACCGGCTAGACTGGTATCTTGTTAGAGTAATGCTATGATATGTGATCTGTTGATCGGTTGTTGTCTATGAACTGCTATATGATTATTTGTTATGTTTTATATGCATTTTATGCTTATGGGCCGGAAGGCGATATGTTATGGGCCGGAAGGCGATTATGTTGTGTGTTGGACCGGAAGGTCAGGGCCTGGAAAGGCGTATATGTGGATGGTATTCTGGGGGTATCTCACTAAGCTCTCGGGCTTACAGTTGTGGTTTTATGTTTCAGGTTCTCAAGAGTCTGTGACAAGGCAAAGGCGTGATCGTACCGTTCCTCGCGTTGGTGTTTCATGAATTGCACCTGGGAAATACTCTGTTAAATAATGTATTGAAAACCTTTTTGTAACAACATTATTAAAATGAGTGACTTTTGAAAAGTTTTAATTGTTTTGAAATTTTGGACGTTACAGATCTGCTGAGATTTACTACTTCTGCAAGTCGTAGTGCTGTCCGATCATCTTCTGATCAAGTGAGTGTATACTACCTTTCATAAACACGATAATAATACAAGTATGGTTTGAGTGTATTAAGTATATTGTTGTTTATATGTGTGAATGTGTATTCACTTTCTTCTATCTCATAGATATTATTTATTCTCTATGAAATACGTGTTATGTGTGTGTGTGTGTGCCTCATCTGTTATGTGGAATATGTATTGATTAAAGCATGCTATACAGGTTTTTAAACTATGTATAAAAATGTATATTTTTATCTACTAATATGTTGGGTAGAACATGGGTAGATAGTTGGTGTGTAATAAACAGATGAGAGGCCTCGTTGTTGTTTGATTTAGTCATCTAGCGGAGTTTAGATGACGACCACTGACTTTTCTAGATAGTCTTGTGGAAACATTAGCAGGTTCGCCACCTGTAGGTGTTAATGGACTTGGGTGTTCATTCGCTGTACTCCATCCCCCTCATGGTTGCCTTATTTGACTTATATTGCTGAGGAACCCCCGAAGCATGTGTTGTCGCCCCGATGAAATATTCTTAGACTAGGTCCCTTATGTTAGTTGTCTTAGGGACATAAAGTGAGAATAACGGGAATGGGTAATTGGGAAATTGTTGGTTGGTGAAAATTAAGTATGATTATTTATTGTGGGTTGAAAACCCTATATGCTTACCAGGCTCCCAAGCCTGACCCACTCAGTTTTATTTGTATTACAGGAAGTGGCGCGAGAGCATAAGATGGATGAACCATCAAGTTGTTTTGTTTACAAGTCTGTATATGTATATATTTGTTGAATGACTTGTAATGTTATCGTTTATGCTTACTGGTCTGTATCGAAACATGACACCCCGAGTTTTGATTATATAACGAAAATACATTTCTTTTATGAAATGCTTTGGTAAACATTGTTTTATCATGTTTTGTTTTTGGGAACAAATTCTGCAACTCTTTCAAATCAAAAGGATTTACTCTGAAATTATTTAAAAGCATAAATGAAAAATGGTCTTTTTTGGCCGAGATTTTGGGGATGTCACAGTTGGTATCAGAGCATTAGTTTAAGCGAACTAGGAATTCGTAGGATTTCTAGACTTAAACTTAGAATGCTAAGTGAAATTTTGAGATGTGTGTCTGTTATGTTTTAGACACGAGCACTAGTTTATTTTAGGAAAGTTGCCTAAAATGCTTTTATGTGCTAAATGTTATATGTTGCCATATATGATATTATTTGTTCAGATCTATGGTCTGTTGTCGACCGGATCTATAAACCTTATGTGTGTAGGATTCTAAGCGTATGTCTACGATATTAGAACTAGCATGTAAACATTTCGGAGCGATAAGGATGATTTGAATATCTATCGTGATTGAGGATCTAATTTCACCTTATTCGGTGTGTAGATCAAAATGGTGAGAACAAGAAGTGGAGTTGGAAATGCTGATGAAAACATGAATCAACCACCAGTGATTGAACGAATACCTGTCGTAGCAGCAGCACCTGAGCCAATAACCATGGCTGGTGTGTAAATGATGATTCAAACAATGTTGGATCGTTAGATGGATGAAACTAGACGGTTGCTTCAACAGAATCGTGAAGAACTGTCAATTCGTGTGGAGGAGCCTAAATTAAATGAAGGTCACTCAGAAGGTGGAAACTTCAGTGGGTCTGTTGGTCAAGCCAACCCATCGATAGTGAGGCAAAACAACCATGATGGAAGGAACGATGGAATGGGATGCAAGTACAAGGACTTTCTAACTTGCAAACCATCGACCTTCAATGGAAAGGAGGATCTGATTGGAGTTATGGATTGGATCTCCGAAATGGAGTTAGCGTTCATGACTTGTGGCTGCAGAGGCAAGTTGCATACTATCTATGCAGTGCGTCAATTCCGAGGTGGAGCCGTTCGTTGGTGGAACACTCTAGGGAAGACTTTAAGCCCTAATGAGCCACTGCAATTGACATAGGCAGAATTCTTGGTGCAGTTCAAGCGCAACATCTGTTCGGCCCAAAATCTGTTGGAACTAGAGAACAAGTTTCTGACATTGACGAAAGGCAGCATGTCAGTTGATGAATACACCAATAACTTCACCGATAAGATGGAGTTTGCCTTGCGTATCGTTCCAGATGAACTGAAAAAGGTGGACCGTTATGCGAAGGGACTCCCATGGGAGTACGAGGTGCCAATACATCAGACACATACTCTAGAGGCAGCTATCTGGGCTGCCAAGTCTGTTGAGACCATGATTAAGGGGAGAACCACCGACAAGGTTGAGGTTGGTGAGAAAATAAAGTTTGAGGGAACATCTGGTTCCGGTAAGAAAAGCAAATTTTTGAAATCTGATTCGAAAAAGTTTGGTGGAGGAAAAGGAGGCGAAGCGAAGTGGTGTGATAAGTGTAAGAAAAAGCACTTTGGAAAATGTAGTGAGGATGTAACCTGCTACAAGTGCGGAAAAATTGGGCATTTTGCCAATGAGTGTCCGAACAACAAAAGGATGTGTTTTGGTTGCAATGAAGAGGGGCACATTTTGAAAGACTGTCCGAAGAAGAAGGAGGCAGCTAGGCCCAACATTCCACCAAAGCCGAAGGCGAGAGCCTTCCAGATGACACTTGAGGCTGCGAAAGATGAAGCTGATGTCGCTTCAGGTACCTTTCTCGTAAACGAATTACCTGCTCAAATTTTGTTTGATTCTGGAGCCAACTACTCCTTTATTTCGCATGAGTTTGGTAGAAAGCTAGCTTTGCCTGTTGATAGACTAGATAATGTTTTATTAGTCAAAGTTGCTAGTGGCAAGTTTGTACCTGTTAGTCATCGTATGAAAAACATCTTAATTGATCTGAATGGGAATAAGTTCCACGAGGAATTATTGCCTATCGAACTTAATGGTTTCGACATCGTGTTGGGAATGGATTGGCTTAGCGCCAATGATGCTGAAATATTATGCAAGAAGAAGATAGTTAAAGTAAACCCGCCTGGGAAAGATTCATTTATGGTGTATGGGGACAAACGCAGAGTGAATTCTAGAATCATTTCCCTAATGAAATCCAGAAAGTGTTTGACCAAGGGATGTACATCATATTTAGCATTCGTGATCGATGCTAAGAAGGAAAAGAAGGTGATACAGAGTATACCAGTGGTGTGTGATTATCTGGAAGTATTTCCCGAAGATCTTCCTGGATTACCACCTGATAGACAAGTGGAGTTCAGAATAGACTTGTTACCAGGAACCACGCCAATAGCAAAAGCACCTTATCGATTAGCACCGACGGAGATGAAGGAGTTTATGATGCAACTTCAGGAGCTATTGGACAAAGGTTTCATTAGACGTTTTGGAGCAGTACGCCCAGCGTACTCCGAGGCTCCAGCCTCCTATAAATAGGATGCGAGGGCAGCCGAGTTCTTTTGCTATTTTCTCTTTCCTCTCTCCCGTTTTGCATCGATTTGCGTGCCAGAAATACCCCGAAGCCCCGGTATTATTCTCGAGCCCCGAAGCAAGTCCCGAGATCCCGAAGATCTCGAGAAGTGCGGTTCCCGAGCCGAAGCTCTGCCCCCGAGAAGTTCGATTTTTGTGAAGATCTTCCATATCTGCTGAGATTTACTACTTCTGCAAGTCGTAGTGCTTCCGATCATCTTCTGATCAAGTGAGTGTATACTACCTTTCATAAACACGATAATAATACAAGTATGGTTTGAGTGTATTAAGTATATTGTTGTTTATATGTGTGAATTTGTATTCACTTTCTTCTATCTCATAGATATGATTTATTCTCTATGAAATACGTGTTATGTGTGTGTGTGTGCCTCATCTGTTATGTGGAATATGTATTGATTAAAGCATGCTATATAGGTTTTTAAACTATGTATAAAAATGTATATTTTTATCTACTAATATGTTGGGTAGAACATGGGTAGATAGTTGGTGTGTAATAAACAGATGAGAGGCCTCGTTGTTGTATGATTTAGTCATCTAGCGGAGTTTAGATGACGACCACGGACTTTTCTAGATAGTCTTGTGGAAACATTAGCAGGTTCGCCACCTGTAGGTGTTAATGAACTTGGGTGTTCATTCGCTGTACTCCATCCCCCTCATGGTTGTCTTATTTGACTTATATTGCCGAGGAACCCCCGGAGCATGTGTTGTCGCCCCGATGAAATATTCTTAGACTAGGTCCCTTATGTTAGTTGTCTTAGGGACATAAAGTGAGAATAACGGGAATGGGTAATTGGGAAACTGTTGGTTGGTGAAAATTAAATATGATTATTTATTGTGGGTTGAAAACCCTATATGCTTACCAGACTCCCAAGCCTGACCCACTCAGTTTTATTTGTATTACAGAAAGTGGCGCGAGGGCATAAGATGGATGAACCATCAAGTTGTTTTGTTTACAAGTTTGTATATGTATATATTTGTTGAATGACTTGTAATGTTATCATTTATGCTTATTGGTCTGTATCGGAACATGACACCCTGAGTTTTGATTATATAATGAAAATACATTTTTTTATGAAATGCTTTGGTAAACAATGTTTTATCATGTTTTGTTTTTGGGAACACATTCTGCAACTCTTTCAAATCAAAAGGATTTACTCTGAAATTATTTAAAAGCATAAATTAAAAACGGTCTTTTCTGGCCGAGATTTTGGGGATGTCACATTAGTCCCTATAAAGGTACTCCTAGTATAAGTAATAACCGTAGGCATCCGTAGATGTTCATCACCCACTGTTGCTAACAGATGGGTTCCGGAATGGTTAGTCCCGTCCATATATCCCGAGGTACTAGGGATAGGGGCCCATCTAGGTATCCCGAGGTACTAGGGATAGGGTCCTGTCTAGATATCCCGAGGTACTAGGGATATGCAGGAAGATTTACACTGAAGGTACTAATAAATCATACTCGCAATTCGAGATACAAGTATTCATGTTAATATACACATGTAAGTGTATCTACGTAAAGGTACTCATGTAACATGTTCATGTAAGCGTGTTCATGTATCATGTAAGTATATGTAAACGTACTCATGTATCATGTAATCAAAGGTAAAGGTACTCATGTATCAGGTAATGTACTGATATAAACTCATGAATGAACTGACTCTTGTGTGATTCCTTGTAATAGGAATTATGTTTGATATCTCCAACTTATCCCTATGATAATTTACTGAGAGGTAATTGGTTGATCATGTAGGTTTATACACTCTTACTACTCAAGGGTGTGGGAAACTGAATGAAAGGTGTAAACTAAAACATCAATACATATATAAGATTATAAGTGTATATGCATAGTTTAGTTCAAGAATATAAAATAATGGTTTTGCAAGATATCTAGGAGTTTTGAACAATAATTGAGAATGAATTGATGTCATTTTAATAAACATTTCAAAACTAATACTTTTGTTATCAAGGTATTTTAAGATAGAAAACCATTTCATGCGTCACATTTTGTAGTATGTGAAATCTGTTAAATGACAAACACAGTTTTAAAATACATATCAATGATTTAATAACATGTTTGTTTCTACTTGTATCCCCCCCCCCCATTTAAGCATTTAAAACCATTTAAAACATTGATTAGGAGTATGAACTCACTTGTAGTTGGTGATTGGGATGAACTGAACGGTATAGGATTGCTAGGTGTCAAGCGAGGACTTGTACACACACTACGATCCTAATGAACATATAATCACACATATATGCACTCAATTAGTCTCAAATCACTAATTGATAATGTTAAGACATCCTAGACATAATAAACACTTTATATAAGTGTTTTAAGCCCTAAGGATTGCATCTAAGCTATTGTGGGATAAGGCACTTGTGTTTAGGGTTCCAAAGGACCCCATATATGAGTTTACTCCTCATATACTAACACACATGGAGTTTACGGTTGTAAACTCTTGAGTTTACGGCCGTAAACTCCCAACCATGGGTGCTTTGTGTGTTTTGAAGTTCCAAATGATTCCTAGAATTATTCCAACTTGGTGGTTAAATTCTTGGAAGGGTTTAAGGTCTAGAAACACTCCATTTAGGAGTTTACGGCCCTAAGGCCATTTCCTTTGGAGTTTACGGCCGTAAACTCCCTTGGAATGGTGTTCTTGTTGATTTCAAGCCTCAATCATAGGTGGTATAAGTTCTAGGCTTTTATTCCAAGCATATGAAGACATTAGGCACACTTTGGTGCCCTTCTTTCATGTTTATGGCCCAAGAACAAAGTCTTGGCCGTAAACTCACTTTGATAAGTGATTTTGATGTGCTTAAGGCCTTAGATTAAATGGGAAAAAGTCTAGATAAAAGTCCTAAGCTTTAGGTGCCTTAAAAGCACCATTTTGAGTTTGAAAAAGGGAGTTTACGGCCTAAGAAACTCTTGGGTCGTGAACTCCCAAACTTGGGTGATTTTTGGTTGTTTTCTTGTCCCTAACACACATACATATGAGTCTAAGGCATTTGCATAACACAAGGGTCGGTCTCAGTTTTGTTTCGGGAGTTTACCACCCAAGAACACCTTGGGGAGTAAACTCCTAGATCTAGTGATTTAGCCTTCTAAATCATGTTATAAACACATATAAAGATTTCTAACATTACTAGAAAGAGGTACTCATGATTTGGGATAAAAACCCGAAGATCCGTGAGAGAGAAAATGGCTTTTCTCTAGTTGGAAATGTGAATAATGAATGAATTTGGTTCAGAATTCTATTTATAGTCCTGAGATATTTTTGGCAAAAAATATTTTTATTCCTATAATGATCTCTAATATAATAAAGTGTTGGAATAACAGTGTTGCACAAAACCCTAGTGCACCCACTCTCCTGATGTTTCCTGAAGTGTAAACCTTGAATTACTCAAACTTATGCGAAAAAGTCTGAAAATTAACTGTGACTGCTATATCTTCTATTGAAGTGATATAGTTTGTACAGAATGGAAATTTCGGGTTGTCACACGTTAGCCGAACGGGTAGGATAGGGCAATACTCATTTCACTAATAAGTATAATGAATCTATGTAAAGTAACTAAACAGTTTTGCAAATTCCCAATACTAGTTACTTTAGGCAAAAGTGAAATTGATGCAATCCCATGAAATTACACTTTGTGCCCTTGCGAAGACGTTAGTGGAGCGTGTGTGGTTAACCGACACACTAAATGGTTCTAAGCAAAGGTAGCAAAGGGTGACTCAATGTTTGTCATAGTTCGGTGGAGCGTGTGTGGTTAACTGGCACATCGAATAGGTGACTGTAACATGTGGGGGCACCATGTAAGTTTGCATGATTATTCACACCCGCTTTGTGATCCTCGGTATCCCAGTCACAAACTAGAGGGGCATATCGAGATTTAAACATGCCATTGAAAAGTTCAATGAATCTCAAAGGATCTAGGAGTTTTCATATATTTAAAACTTAAATTTCTTTTTCGTTTTTCATGGTGGAAATTGGTAAATCGTCATTTACCTACCTTCAAATATTCTGCAACTAGATTACGGCATCCCTTTTATAGGTTGTAGCGTATTGTGTTGGGTCCTAGCCTTAATATCTCATTTGGGTGATTTATTAAGGACTCAATCAATCAACTAACTTGAATTAAGTTTCTCCCGTTTTGTAGATGTCAATGTATGACAACTTTGGTATTCCCAAATCCCGTGGAACAAGCTTTCCACATGAAGATGATATTCCACGATTCGATCGAGGAACAAGAGATCATGCTTCACTTCCTCCACCTCCTCCAATTATTCTCCCTAACCCACAAGTTCGAAGGCTTGAAAAGTTCGAGCTCACTCAAGCCCTTTTGGCAAGTAAACATGGGAAACCTGTGTGTGTACACATCTTAAAGATGAAGTCACACATTGAAAGGTTAAGGATGTTGGGTGTCGAGATTTCAGGTAAGTTGGCTATTGACTGGGTTCTTCAGTAGCTTCCTGAATCATATAGTGAGTTCGTTAGAGAGTACTATATGATGGATCATGACGTGACCCTCATTGATTTGACCTATTTGCTTATAGCTGCTGAATCAGAAATGATTTGGCGATCTGGTCGAGCAAATTTGTCTGGTAAATCAAACTCCCAAACTTCAATGGATATAGGTAATGGAAACGAAAGGCATGCCATGAAAAGTTTGATCATAAGAGAAAGGCAAAGTCTGAAGGAGTTCCATGTGTTGTTCCAAAAGAGTCAATTTTCTTTTATTGCCAAGAGAAGGGGCATTGGAGACGAAGCTGCCCTATTTACCTAAGAGATCTAAGAGATGGGAGAGTCAAACCGTATGGCTCTGCTTTAGGTAAATTCCATTAACTAACTCTTTTAAGTTCCTATTCTAGATTCTTAATACATGATGTGATAAGATTACATTTGATGTTTTGTAGAATCAAAGAAAAGAGAGGAAACTTAAGGGAAGAAGTGAACGGAATCTAATCGTGAAGAAATGGATTTCGATAGCATTACTTGAAGATTAGATTCTTGAGCTACTACTTGGAGTTAGAATAAGATTGCTGAGAAATATGTATTAGCATAGTTTTTCAAAGACTTGCATTGTAAGGACAAATTTTTCCACAATAAAATAAAATTTTGATTTTATATTATTTATTTATCCTTGCGATGGCGTGTATGAAAAATTGATGTTTTGAATGTTTCTATTATTAAAAATAATGGATTTGATTCTTAATTATGTGGAAATGTCGAGAATTTACCAAATAGGGAGAGTTTCTCATCACCCAAGTTTCAATTGGACAGAAACTTGGAATCATGCAACTTGGATGCATGATGAATGAGAAATTTCATATTTGGAAATTAGACTAATTAGTTGACAAAGTGTCAAGTGAAAGACTAGGAGATCGAGTACACAAAGTTGTGTGTTGATCAAGTCCACCACAAGAGTAACAAAGATATTCATCATGATTTACTAAAGGTTTAGTAAATATGATTATACTTATAAGATTAAGTGTAATTCTGAATTGATTGAAAGAGTTTAAATCAATAGCAGAACGAATAAGAAGAATCAAGTAGGCAGAAAGATAAAAGTTTCTCTATTCTAAGAAGAAGGGAGAGTACCTTTTATTATGTTTTATGATAGGTCTTAATGATTAAGAACCATATCTGAATTGATCCTCTAAGTGAGTCTTAGTACAATTGTATGTCTGATAAGAGGAATCGAGAATTGAAGAAATGGTTAAATCAAGAAGTCAATCATACTTCGTTCCAAAACAAGTCTTAGAGTTAAGATTGTGACATTGAGTGACAAGTCTTAAGAAGGTTTATAACATTCACCTAATGTGGAAAGTTGTGATGTCTTGGATAAGACAAAGACCAACTAGGACCAATTTTGTGAAGTGTTTTGTCTTGATAAAAGCTACACTAACTCTTGAATATTTGTTTGTCGAGAAATGTTTATTGACAAGAGAATCTTATATGTCAAGGAGTCAGTGGGAGTCTTAATGGTCTTGAAAACTTCAAGAATTAATCAAGAATAAACCTTATTGATCATCACTACCACACGACTTGAGGTTCACAACCTATCGTGTTGACACTATCTTGTTTCTGTGCCGTTCCAATTAAGTTAATTATGCATGTGAGTTCTATGAGTTCTCATTTGAACGCATAAAAGGCAAGCACCTTCATCAATGAAAAGTACATTGATAGGAAAGGATAAGTTGCTTAACTACTTGGAAGACATGGTGGGCACTCGTGTTACCATAAGGCAAGAAATCAAGATTAAGAGTTCGGTCCATACGAGTTTGGATTTGTCGCAAATCTTGGTTTTGACAAATTCGCATGGATAGGAACACATACACCATTAAAATATAAGTGTCATAAGATTCCCTTCTTCATGAAAATGACTGTGAGGAAATGCTTTCACTAAGAGAGATTTTAAGAAGATAGTGATTGTGAAAATTGCATTCTTAAATTCAATTATGGTTACAGTATCCCTTTCCATGATTCGAATTGTGAGATTTGGCAATTAGTCTAAATTGTTTAGACACACATATGAGCTATCTAAGGCAAAGGTGTATAAGCTTAGATAAAGGATTATCAAAGCATTAGGTATTAGAAATATGAACTTAAGAAATTCAATAGGTATTGTTTTTCTGGAAGTTAAGCTGTTTTCTGAATACATGTCAAAGCTAGTGGGAGCATAAGAGTTATGCTTGTATGATAATAATCATCATGATAGTGGGAGCATAGAAGTTGTGCTTGTATGATTATTATGGCAAGCATTGCAAGTTAGCAATATTAATTATAGAAAACAAGAGTTATACTTTGCAAAGTCGCAAGGGTTGAAAAGTTGTTTTGCTATAATTAAGGGAGAGAATATTATGCTTCATTTCAAATCTAAAGGCTTAGGTTGTGGAATGTTAATAAATTTAGTCAAGGATACATAGTGCGCTCTCAAAATTTCGATTATGATTATGACATCCCTCTTCATAGTTCGAATTGTGAGAACGTGACACATTAAATATTATGGCAGAAGATTGATAAAGTATTGTATCTTTATGTAAGACATTATGCATCATGTCCCATACGCTTCGGGTATAGGATTGATTGCAAGTGCTATAATATTTGACCATTCTAAAATTTTCCAAATGTCTAGCGCATTTAGAGGGAAAAAGGACAAGAATCGGTTTTGACTAAGATAATTAAACAACTATCAAAGGACGATCCAAAGCTCGCTGAGGATTGGTCGTTTGTGAGTAGTTGGAAGTATGGTATTGGATGGACCATATCGACATTATTATGAATAGATAAGATTCTATTAAGAATGAGTTGTCATATGGCAAATATGGAAATGTTTCCATATTAGGAGTTGGATATTGAGAATCTGTATCTAGATTAGAAACTTTTATGCAAGAAAGGATGTTCAAAGGAATGTACTTTGAGTGAGAGAAATCATATCTATAGAATTGTTTCTTATAGAGATTGGCCAAGTCTTGATGATTTTGAGCTGTGACTTTACGAAAGAATCATTGCATAAAATGTTAGAATCTAGCATAAGTAACAAGAAATTGATATTCTTACACTTGTGATAGGGATTGGGAGTTGTGAAATGAGTATGATTGGAAATGTGTTCATTTGATCTATTTCACAAAGTAAGGACCATAGGTAAACATTGTGTGCATGCTAAGAGCATGGGACAAGTGTAGTAAAAAAATTCAAGTAAGAAGTTGATTACCCGAAACAACAAATAATGAGTAATCGATATGGTGATAAATAAAAGGTGTTTTATTTATACTCAAGGGTTTGGGACCATATAGGATTAGTATTATTCTTGTGTTTCACTTTGCATGTTTTGACTTCCTGAAGAATTAATTATTTTAGAATAATCGAATTATTCGAACGGACCACAGTTGTTCATATGATGGAAGTAGGTATGAATGAAGACTGTCGTGAATTGGTGTGTGGATTGTCTAAAGTGTATTAGACATAAGCAAATGTTTGTTGCAACGTTCATGAGTGCTTATGCATATGATTTGAGCATTGGATTAAACCCACACTCTCTTGGATCACTTCATGGATTTTATCACGGGTGAGTGGTGAGACGATAATATCTTATATTCTTGAAACCGAGATGTGTGAGTTGTATCTTGCGAGTCGGTTACACATTGATAATATGTAGACGCACCAGTAACTTGGTGTCATAAAACATATTGTTGTGTGTGATTCGGTGAGTGAGTGCAAGAAAGCATTGAATCAAAGTTTATCCGTTCCTTTTATCCAAAGTGGGATGAAAGCGATATCTGTGGGCCCCTAGATGATTTAGTGATGACACCTAAGCGCTTGGCCAAGCCGGGACTAATTTGATGTGTTCAATTGTAGTCTGTTGTCAGTCATCATAAATCGGAAATCAGGAAACAACACATAGACAGAGAGAATGATTTGAATCCATGTCTCAGTCTATACGATATCTAGAATGGAGGAATATATGATCTCTTATCTAAAGGACGCGTATCTGATAAGATCAGAGTTGACAGCGGCTTTTGAAAGCAACGATTGCGGCTCAGGATCTGAAGTCATATGCATAATAGTTATTAGACTTATCCAAGTGGGAGACTGTTGGATTAGTGTCTAAGTCCATAACTATTTTGGTATGTACTTGACCCGATGGTGCATGATCCTTTTGGGTTGCCTTCACCAAAGCAACTTGATAGGATGAATTATGGAGATAGAGGATTAATTATGATTTATTAATATATTATGAGAATAATATATTAAAGGAGAAATCATATTGTTTAATTAATATTAGTCAATAATTAATTAAGAATTAATTTTGTGGCTAAAAGACATTAATTAAACTTAAGGGACTAAAACTGTCAATTGTATGATAGTTGAATATTGGGGTAATGGACTCTATATTATAGGGGTGGACGAATTCTATGGGGAAACTCATTAGAAATCGTCCTAGGCCTCTAAGGAGGGAGTCCATGGGTTGCTTAGGGCTTAAGCAGTCAAATTAGGGTTTCCTTGTTAGATAACCATAATAGCCTCACTATTTAAGGATCCCTAGAGCACCAAAAACGTGGACAAGAGTTTCCTTAGGGTTTCCACACGTTTTTGGGTGCCTCCTCTCTTATCATTCTTCATCCTCTTGCTCTTGGTGTTTGTGAGCCATTAGAGGAGTGACACTTGTGACTCTAAGCTTTCTAAAGTCATTACAAGGAGGATTTGAGTTGTTATTGCTATATAACAACAAGAGGTATGTAATCTAATCTTCTTGGTGAATTTCGAAAATAGTATGACTCATTAGGGTTTTATTATGTGTTCATAATGTTGTGTATCTAATAGTGAAAACATAGATCCAATTCTAGGGTTGCATGCACACATAGGATTGTTTGTAAAAAACCCATCAGTTCTATCATATCTAAGAAACTTTTATTACGTGATGTTTTGGTCATTCCTAATTTAACCAAAAACCTCCTCTTTATCAGCAAGCTTACATTGGACCATCATGTTGATGTTATTTTTTCTCAACCATTTTTTACATTCAGGACAGGGAAAACAAACAAGTGATAGCACAAGGACGGTATGAAGATGGACTCTATGTTCTACGTGATGGATTCACAACTTTGGCTTCGATTTCGTCTTCTAGAGATTCTACCAAGGCCTCCTTTGAGTTGTGGCATCATCGTTTAGGACACACGTCTTTTAATACTATTTCTGTTTTGAAAAAATTAGGATATTTGCATGTTACTTCCGTTTTACCTAAACCTATTATGTGTGAACCATGTCAACTTTCTAAAGGACAAAAATTACCATTTGATTTGAATCCCAAGCTTGCTTTATATCCTTTAGATTTGATTCATTGTGATTTATGGGGGCCTGCACCTATTGCTTCTGATGGTTATCTATATTATGTTGTTTTTATTGATTATCATTCACGCTTCACATGGTTTTATCCTTTAAAAACGAAAACGGTTGTTATTCGGTTTTGACAGCCTTTATTAAGCTTGTTCAAACTCAACTTTCCCGGAAAATCCAAGTCTTTCAAAGTGATGGATGCACATAACTTATCAATCATATTGTTCGTAAAATACTTGAAGAAAATGGCACTTTTCATCAACTCTCTTGCCTTTACACTCCTCGACAAAACGGACATGCAGAACGAAAGCATAGGCACATTGTTGAAACGGGATTAACTATGATTTTCCACTCTCATGTTCCTACCTCATACTGGGTCGACGCCTTCAGCTCAACCACCTACATTATTAATTGATTACCCACCAAGGTGTTTGATGATTATTCTCCTTTTGAGCTTCTTTATTCCCGAATACCTCAATATAGCAATTTCCGTACGTTTGGCTGTCGGGTTTATCCCTATCTACGCAACTATTCTGCTCATAAGCTTGCCCCAAGAAGTATCCCTTATCTCTTCATTGGGTATAATACCCAATACAAGGGATATAAGTGTCTCGATCCCAGCACCTCTCGGATATATATTACAAGGCATGCCATATTTAATGAACTTTCTTTACCTTTTTCTGGTTCCTCTGATAAACAATCGCTTGACAACTTGGAGCTGTACTCTTTCCTTGATGATCGGCCGCTTACCCAACACACAACTTCCTCGAGTCAACCCGCTACGCCTACACCCAGATCATCCACTTCCCCATGCAATTTGTGTAATCCTGACCCGATATCATTTGCACCATCATCTCCGACTTCTGTTGCTGTTCCTGCTATCCCGGTACAATCTGAATCATCATCTCCTAACCCGGTATCACCTAATTCGGTGGCTCCCACACCTTCTCAATCGGCGGTTACCGATCCTCCCTTAGTTGAACCTAGTTCATCTCACCTAATGGTGACCCGTTCAAAAGCAAGAATATTCAAGAAAAAGCACTTTGTTGATCTTGCATCTCTCTCATCTCATGCCTTACATGTCTTACTTTTTTCGTCCACTGAACCTAAGGGTTTTAAAACTGCTGCTAAAAGCCCACAATGGATGCTTGTAATGCAAGAGGAAATTGCGGCATTACGACATAACAATACTTGGACTCTTGTTCAACGTCCATCTTCCTCAAATGTTGTTGGCTCAAAATGGGTTTATCGGAAGAAATTTAATTCTGATGGGTCAATAGAACGATTTAAGGCACGCTTAGTTGCTCAAGGCTACACACAAATTCCAGGTCTTGATTATTCTCATACTTTTAGTCCTGTTGTTAAGGCCTCAACGGTTCGTATCGTTCTTTCTCTCTCAGTCTTACACAATTGGCGTTTACATCAACTTGATGTTAAAAACGCTTTTCTTCATGGCACGCTAAACGAAACGGTTTTTTATGGAACAACCTCCGGGATTTGTTGATCCGAATTTCCCTAATCATGTTTGCAAACTTTCTAAAGCTTTGTACGGCCTTAAACAAGCTCCTAGAGCTTGGTTTCATCGCCTCGATATTTTTCTTCTTGCAAATGGGTTTCGCTGCAGCCGATCCGATACCTCTCTATTTGTTTTTGCTCAAGATTCTAATATTATGTACTTATTGGTATATGTTGATGATTTGATTCTCACTGGTAATAACGAATCTCTTATCACATCTTTTACTAACAAACTAAACAACGAATTTGCTATAAAAGACTTGGATGACTTAAATTACTTTCTTGGTTTGGAAGTTTCTTATACCACTGATGGTCTCTTCTTGAGTCAGTCAAAGTACGCAATCGATATTCTTACACGAGCATATTTAATTGACTCAAAACCAGTTCCTACTCCCTTGGTTACTCATGAAACCTTTACCTTTGATGGACCACCTTTTGCTGATCCCACGCTCTATCGTTCCTTGGTTGGTGCTCTTCAATATTTAACTATTACACGACCAGATCTCTCTTATGTTGTTAAACAAGCTAGTCAATATCTTCATGCACCTACCACCTTGCATTTTCAATCGGTAAAAAGGATATTGCGATATGTTAAAGGGACTCTTTCCTTTGGACTACTCTATCATCGCCCTCAAACTACTACCATTTTTGGTTATTCTGATGCAGATTTGGCTCGTTGTATTGAAACTCGCATATCAACTTATGGATATTCTATTTTTCTAGGCGGTAACTTAGTCTCCTGGAGTGCCAAGAAGCAACCGACTGTTTCCCGCTCTAGCTGCGAGTCCGAGTATCGTGCCATGGCTAACGCTGCAACTGAGATTGTTTGGACCACTCACCTTCTACGAGAGCTTCATGTGTTGCCTCCTGATCGACCAACATTGCCATGTGACAATAAGAGTGCTCTTTTTATGACTCAAAATCCAGTTTCTCACAAATGCGCTAAACATATTGATCTAGATTATCATTTTGTTAGAGAGTTAGTTACTTTTGGAAAGCTCTATACTAAGTTCGTCTCTACCAAGCTTCAGGTGGCGGATATTTTCACCAAGAGTCTTCTGCATCCTCAATTTGAACAATTTCGGGCTATGCTTCGTCTCGGTCTACCACCCATTAGCTTGAGAGGGAATATTAGATAATTAGTCTTCATTATATTCAAATATTTATGTTGTATTTATCTTGTATTTGTCACTCCTTTATCACGGGAGATTAGTTTGTATTATTTATTAAATACAACTCTCACGCACATAATTGGTGTGTGGTTAATTCAATCTTAGTTTATATTATTCCTATACACAAACCAAAAAAAATAAATGCTCTCATATCAAATCCTTCAAAGCACCCGTTTTCAAACTATGATCATAAAAAATGGTACCATTCTAAAATTCCAAATAACCAACCACATAGTAGTTACAATCACCACTAACGCCAGACATCTAGAAATAAACAGATGAATAGTATCAATCCATTATACAACATCAAACACCACTTTAAAATTCAGAGTATTTAGATGATTAGATCACCACTTTCTTTTAGAAAAAAAACATTTAAAGTTGAGGCTAAATCACAAGAAATAAAAATGCGAAGACTCTTCACAGCGTAAAAAGCATGAGGAGCAAAGAACCAAAGGCTTATCAAAACATTTGGCTTCCAAATTAATACAAGATGAGAGTTTATTCAACTGACACCTCTAATAAAAATTAATCATTTTTCTAGGCAAAAACATATTCCATTTAGTAGCAATCTGACCTCCTATCAACATGTTATCATCAATGATTTTTCTAGCTTCATTAACCAAAAATGGCATCTTTCCATTCGATTGTAGCTCTTTATTAGACTAGAGTGATATGAAGTCGACAACATTGCTTTGAGGTTGGAACTTCGACAGAGAATTTCTTTAGGGCTTGAGAGGGAAGGACGAAGACACTTGGCAAGAGTGTTTAGGGCTCAATTATAAAATGTAACATATATGTTAAAAACAAGTTGGTAATCACATGGTCTAAAATGCACCCAAAAAAACAATGATAATTTTAGGCTAGATAGTGATATTAACCGTATTAAAGTAAGTAAGAGGGTGTTGTTTTGACATGTGTTTCTACATGAATATTGACTATTGTAATTTTAAGTCGAACATAATCAGCTTTCATTAATATTAGAGAAAATGACAAAAATAGCCATTTACACTAATTGTATTACAAAAATAGCCAAAAAAAATCGAAATTACAAAATTGGTCACCCATTTCGCAGATGAGAAGCCCCATCTGCGAAATGCCCTCGTTTTGACTATAAAAACGTTTTTTTTTTTTTTTTTTTTTTCATTTTTCACCATTCTCTATACAAAAACTCTCTCTAACTTTGGGCTTCTCTCGAAATTTTTGCTAGTTTTTGAAGAAAATGGAGGATTATGTCAACAATCCCGCAAATATGGTTAGATTTTAACTCTTTTAATGTCAACAATCTCTTTATTTTATCATTTGTTGTATTATTTGTTGTGTTATTTTTGTTGTTTTTTTAGTTGTTGTATAACCTGAAATCTTGTATATTCTTATCGTATAATTGTTTATATAAAATGCAAAATAGTCGTTTGTATATATATTTGTCGTATAAGTATAACATTTGTATTAGTTGAAAATTTGTCGTATATATATTGTTAGAAATTGTTTGTATTTGTCGTGTAAGTTGAAAATTTGTATAAAGTTGTCGTATAACTTGCAAAATTGTTAGTTTGGTTGTCGTTTTATTTTTAAATTTTTTTGTTTATATGGTTATAAAATGTTAGTTTTAATTAGAAAGATAAAAATTGTTTATATATTTGTCGTTTAAGTTGAAAATTTGTTTAAGTTGAAAATTTGTCGTTGATATATTTGTCGTTTAAGTTGAAAATATGTTTAATAAAATATTTATATAATTATGTATGATATTGTTTTCTATCGTAAATATATTTGTTGTATAACTTGGAAAATTGTTTATATATTTGTCGTTTAAGTTGAAAATTTGTCGTTGATATATTTGTCGTTTAAGTTGAAAATATGTTTAATGAAATATTTATATAATTATGTATGATATTGTTTTCTATCGTAAATATATTTGTTGTATAACTTGGAAAAATGTTTATATATGTGTATGTTATTGTTTTTTATCGGAAATATATATATTAGTAATTAAGAAATTGTATTTGCAGTTCGTAATCATATATTTAAAAAAAAAATATTTTTTTAGTTATCTAATTTGTTTTTGTGTTTTTTTTGCAGCATCATTTTAGTTTAATGAATACGAAAGTCTTTGCGAACCTAAAAGGCTCTAGTGGTAACATATGGGAAGTATTTGAAGTTTTAGATGATGCCCGACGTGCTATTTTCAGAGATACCGTCTTTGGCTATTTTATTGATGTCCCTCGTTTACAAGGGGACGCTTTATTATTTCATAAAATGTTCCTTCATCAGATCCGGCCGGACCCTATTTTATCTCCAGATGGAATACAACGTTTATATTTTCGAGTAGGCAATACTAAAATGGTTTATGGGCCGGAAGAGTTTTGTTTGATTACCGGCTTCAATTTTGGGGAGTATCCAAAAAACATTGGGAGAAAAGGGTCGGAAAAATTAATAAGCAGTAAAAAAAGATGTTTACTGCGTGAACGGCTATTTCCGGACCATACTAATAGTTCGGTGAAAATCGGCGACCTGAAAAGTTTAATTTTAAATCAAACATTCCTAGCACTTGACGACTTTGATGCAGTTGGAGTATGTTTGATATACATTTTGTGTGAAGGTTTTTTGGGCAAAGAAGTTAACGATCGGGTGCCACAAGATTGGTTTTATTTGGCTGAGAATTTGGATCTCTGGAATAGGTATATTTTCTTTACGTTAAAAGTTCTATTTTATTAAAGTTATAATTTATATAATAATCAATTTTGTTTTTTTGTTTTGTTAGCTTCGCTTGGGGTAGCTATCTCTGGGATTTTACTTATGTTGACCTTGAGGATACATGGAATAAGATACATAATTATTTATCACTTCCTGAGCGTGGTCAAACTTTAAAGTATTCCGTCTCAGGATTTACGGCTCCAATAAGGGTATAAAAATTTTCTTATATTTAAATTGTTTTATTGTTATGTTTTTTATTTTAATTTTAACTTTTATTACTGTAATTATAAAAAATTGTAGATATGGATATATGAGATGATTCCGGCTGTTCGTGCATGTGGATTTGCATCGAGAAAAAATAAAGAATTGCCTCGGATGAAAAGATGGAGTGGAACAAAAAAATTGAAATGGGTTGACGTGAACAAGATTTGGTCAAAGATGCAGGTTTAAAAATATTTCGTTTATTATTAATAAAGTTGATTATTATACTTTTATATGCATTTTTAATATGTTTAATTTTTTAGGAGGGGCTACCACCAAGACAAAACATGTTACTGGGTGATGGTGAGATGACATCTTTTTATTATATGTCATTTCAAGAGTATGTATATGGTGAAGGGAAAGCAGTTCCATCCCCAGTACGAGACCATTTTAGGAGACAAGACGAATCTTCGTCTAGTATGTCGTCCAGTGGTCGCTCTCATGGTAGAGGTCGGGGCAGTGGGAAACACAAGCTAGACGAGGTGTTGAAACGGCTACATGCATTGGAGCAGCATGTGTTTATGAACCGACAACCTACAGAGGTTTTTGTTGAAGAAGTGAATAATGACCAATTTTGGAACGACATTTTTTTTGATGATACGACAGTGTCACAAAGAAATTATGATGAACAGGTTAGTTACACGCTACATTATTTATTAAATTTTATTAACATATATGAATACCTGTGTTCATATTTTATATTTGAAAATATAGGTTGTGCAAGATGAAGTGATGAATAAAAACAATACAACTCAAAATGTTTTTGGTGATACTCAAGACGACAAGGTTGTTATAGATGTTACCTTTACGATTTTAATAATTACTTTTTAATAAAGTGTCTTTCGTTATTAAGTAAAAAGTTATATTTTTAATGTAGGTGTTGGAGGAGAGTAATCAGTATGCGGGGAACAAATTTGATGATGATGTGTTTGATGTAAACGATTATAGTGAAGTTAAAGAGGTTATTATAGTTACATTAATATAAATATTTTGTTTATTTAGATATTATTGCTTATTAAATTATGTGTATTTCGTTATTAAGTATAAAGTATTATTTTTAATGTAGGAGTGGGAGGAGAGGAATGACAATGCATGGAACAAATTTGATGATGATGTGCCGGACGAAGACGAACTAATAATAACGGGAAATGTAGATTATTTTCATGATGATGATGATGACAAAGAAGTTACACCCGATAAACCGAGGAGTCGAAAACCATCACAATATTTGTGCCCTCCTTACACCGAGGTATTCGTTTTATTTATAAACTGATGATTTTATGTTTATGTGAATTATCTGAAAGATATAGATTTAAACATTTGAATATTGTTTTTAGTTGCACACGACACCGAAGCAAAAAAGAAGAACAAAAAAGAAGGTTGATATGAAATCAACAAGCCCCGTTCCTCCTCCAGTTTTTGGTGTTGCTCATGACTTCTCCATGTTGCGCCTGCAACCTTACGTAGCAGGCGGTGAGGATGTCATCCAAAATTATGTATTGCATTCATATGATGTGCAACATCGTTTGTTTAATTTCGTGTTAGATAAAGATTTTTGGAGCTCATTGTTTGGGCATACACACGACGGATGGTTGGAGTCAGCGGTAAATAAATTGTTAATTAATTCTTTAAAAGTTAATTGTTTTTTAGTCAATAACAAAAGTATCATGTGTGCAGCATATAACCATTTGGTACCGACTTTTGATGGAGAGACGGTTTGAGAGCGACCGACATACAATAATGCCTCCAAATTTTTTTGTTTCTCATGCTTTGGAAGAAGGACAAGACTGGAGGGCGTTTATGGCTGGTATTGCTACGTACCCCAACTTCATGGTTGCTTGGTGGGATGTTGATACGGTAAACTTAATAGTTTATATTGAAAATAATATCATTTTTTTGTTATGTTTTTGTATTGTGATGTAAATAAACATAATTTTATTTTCTGATCCTTATACAGGTCTTATTGCCGATTCATTCATCCCCTAATCATTGGCTATTTGGGGTGTAAAAACGCAAATTTTCGAACAAATTTTTCATTTTAAAAATAAAGTATTTCCATTCAAAACAAGGCATAAATAATTTAAGTGTCATGTCAAATACAAACTGTCTAGATCCCAAGATCATAAAAACATCCTTCAGTGTGTATCGATCACGCCGGCGCCTTCCCACGGTCCTCGCTAGTACCTGAAACACATACATAACAACTGTAAGCATAAATGCTTAGTGAGTTCCCCAATATACAACTTACGCACATACGCCTTTCCAGGCCCTGACCTTTCAGTCCATGTGTCTCAGGGGACTTCCGTCCTTGCTGGGTAAACCTTCCGGTCCTACCCACGCCGACCTTCCGGTCCATCACACAACATATCACCTTCCGGCCCATAACATATTGCCTTCCGGCCCATAATATAATCGCCTTCCGGCCTATGACATACATAGCACATATAACAAATAACTTACCACATATAGCATACATATCACATATCATATCCGACCTTCCGGTCACACAGTCAAACCCTTCCGGGTACAGTATAGTGAGAAGACTCACCTCGTGAATGCTGAAAGCTAGCAAATCCTGAAATCACTCGCACTCGATCCGCCGAGCTACAGACTCCCTATAATATCATATATCCCTTATTAGTACTTATATCTTCTAAGTGTGACTATTCCTAAGAAGTCAGACTTAGGTCAACTCTGGTCAACGGTCAACGGTCAACTCGACCGGACTCGGCGAGTGCAAAGGTGACTCGGCGAGTCTAGACGTCCTCCCCAACTTCCCCTGATGTTCCCTTTCTACTCGTCGAGTATCCCTCTTGGCTTGACGAGATCCTCGTGGAAGAATCGCGGGGCCACCCCGACTCCACTCGTCGAGTCTGAAGAACAGCTCGACGAGTTCCAGTCAATCTCCAAGCTACTCGCCGAGTCTGTTCATCGGACTCGGCGAGTCCATGCCATGCAGTCGATCAAACTGCTTCCTGAGATAAGTATTGTCCCGAAATACACAAGCATGGGACCTTCTGGACCTCTAAGGTCCTAATACAGGGTTATAATCGTTTGGGTAACAAGGTACTAATCCATCTAATCACCAAATGGGTTCCATAAACCCTAAATCCATGCATACATCAACATAACAGAAAAGATCCGAAATATTACCTGAATAACGCACTCTCTGTGTCCCCAAACCGCAGAACTCGAATCCCTTGCTGTTCCTTTAGCCAAAACTCTTCTCCTCTTTGCACAACAATTTCTTCAAGGCCCTAATATCCTTCAATCATGCTCTAGATGCCCACAGCCGTTTAGGGTTCTTCTCAGTCGACTAAAGACGGACAATGACGGCCTATAAGTGCATTATATACATTCCAAAACCAAACGGCTAGGGTTTCCGCTGAACAGCGCCGACTCGCCGAGTCCATATCTGGACTCGTCGAGTCCAGTCGCGAACCCGCGACCAGGTCTGCGGTCCTACTCGGCGAGTCTAGGCTCTAACTCGCCGAGTCCCCTCTTAAATCACCCCAAAAACATAATTTAACAATACCTGAGATTCCGGGCTGTTACATGGGGAACTACGATTAGCGTCAATGGAAGTGCATATTTATGACAGTCTTGGTAGAGGTGCTTATGAAAAATTCCAATCCGAAGGAATCTTTTCCAAATTTGAACGTCGGGTGGCAAATTATTTGGACAAGATTAAGTATTGGGCCCGGAGGAACATCCCAAGGATTCCATTGAATATGCAATTCATTTATGAAGAAAACGTTCCCCAACAAAGTAGTCATTTGGGAGATTGCGGTGTTTTTCTTTGTATGTTTATGGAGCAATTGGTTTCAGGTCAACCAATACATGTTCTTATTGACCCAAAGAACGCAGCTTTAGAGTTCCGTCTCCGGATGGCAAAAATTATTTGGGGGTCTAGTCTTGCTCCTATGTAGTTGGATTATATAAATGTATATACAAATTAATGTTGGATTTCATTATTAGTTTATTTTTAGAGTTTACTCAACGGATGACAAAAAATATAACGTTACGACAATTACAACAATTTAATGACCTACTAATTACTTATCAATACATACAACATAAGAACGACTACAACATTTGTTTTAACGTTACAAATACAACAATTTATTGACCTAACAACTTCAAAACCATAAAAACAATATTGAAAAGCTTACAACTTGTAAACAAGAACTGCCAAGAACAACACCCAACTACAAACCAACGCTATCTTTAACTTCTTATTTTCTGATTGAAAGAGCTTATTAGAGTTAGCTACTTTAGCTATTACCATAGAAGATTGGTCCTTCTCTTCATCAACCCAACTGATAAACCCGCATTTTGGTCCCTGTTAAATTTAATATTCACAGTAAGAAAATAAATTTGTGTGATGTAAACACGAGGGTTTAAATTTGAATGACGGTAAGAACATGATACCAAATACGGGCAAGCGTAAAACAATCTTCCTGGGTTTTTAGCTGTACCCGAAATCCTAACGATGCGTTCTCCTCCGCAATTGCAGTATGCCATTAGCCTTCTTATTCTTTTAAATCGGAGTTACTTTCTCAGTTAAATTTTTTCATAATGAGTGACACCCATTTATAGAATAAATCATATTACCGACAATTCTTTTTGACTATGAAATGAACTGGTTTGACTATGAATTCAAAAAGTTCAACTATGAAATGCAGACAAGTACATTCTGTAGTATTGTCATGTCGGTCAGTGAAATTTGACTATGAAATGAACTAGTTTGACTATGAATTCAAAAAGTTCAACTATGAAATGCAGACAAGTACATTCTGTAGTATTGTCATGTCGGTCAGTGAAATTTGACTATAAAATGAACTGGTTTGACTATGAATTCAAAATGTTCAACTATGAATTTAAAAGGTTAAACTATGAATTTTGATCAGTAGAGATACAATATTTTCTATTTATAATTGCATTTGTGTGATCATTGTAGAGCACAATCATCGGTATTGAAAATGAGTAGTTACAGCGAAAGAACCTTTTCTCAACTACCAATTTTCTTGCATAACCTTCAAAGAACAAATCCTAATACCTTCACAGCCATTAAGAAAACCGATACCAACCGCTTTCAATTCTGTTTTGTGGCTTTAGGTTGCGTGGTATAACATACTTCTTTTATTGAGTTATACAATATTTCATGGTAATGTATCTCGATTAGTTATTACTTATCACTAATATGTGTTTGTTTTTATGTAGATTCGTACCTTCCTTAGGTGCATGATACCGCTGATATATGTGGGTTATTTACCCCTTCTTGGGAGCTTTCTGACAACAATGTACTTCGCAGTGGCTTTAGATGGAAATCATGAACCACTACTCTTAGCAATTGGTTTGGGAACCTTACAGTGTGAAGAATCATGGAGATGGTTCATGATGAGGTTAAGAGATTGTTTAGGTGAGGACATAGAGGTTGGTTTCATAAGCAACCTGTGTGGTAACATAGACTTTGGTGTTGAGAGTGCCTACCCGGATTCCTATCATGGATATTGTCCTAAAGATATAACTCGAAAGATACGTGAGTCTGTCGGACATAACAATACGGAAGTCGAATCGTTGTTTTGGAAGTCATGCAATGCATATAGCGTTGATGATTTTTACTTGTGTTTGGAAAGGTTGCAAAGTACATGTAGGCAACCACCTTTCTGCACCTTGCTTATGAGTCCAATTTACTGGCTTGACGATATACCGATTTTAAAATGGACAAGAGCATTTTTCCCAAAAATACGTTACAATGTTAAATCGATTGACGTCCCTGAAATTTTGCAAATTATATCCTCACGTGAGTTTCCTATAACAACGATAATTGAGTTAACCACCACGTCGATAAAATCAAAGTATGCTGAACAGGCCGAACTGGTTGGTAAGGGAGATTGTTATATTTTGTTTTTTTTATTGTGCTGCTATTTTTATTAAAATATCAAATTTTACAGGGAGGTTGTCTGGTGGGTTGACCCCTTACGTTGAGAGTAAGGTTCAAAAAAGTCTCAACAAGTCTTATAATTGTAATGCAAGACGTTTGTATGGGGATACATTTGAAGTCGATGACACTTTTGCCACCAGCAACGTACAACTTGAACGAAGGGTATGTAGTTGTGGTAAATGGCAAAAAAGCAGTATACCATGTGGCCACGCTATAGCATGTCTAAGAACCCGTACATCTGAGTCCATTCAGAGAATGGTTGATTACAAGTTCACTAATTATGTGTATCGAGTTGCATATGGATCTGAGTTGGTGAATGGTATACCATCATATGAGCATTGGGAAATACCAAATGAAACGGTGGTCCTGTTACCTCTCTCAATGCAGTAGTTATTCATGTAGCACCTTTATGTTTTATGTAGTATTATGTATTAGTTTTTTATGTACCCCGTTTTTATTTTAGTGTTGTGTTACGTATTAGTTATCCATGTACCCAGTTTATTTTTTATGTCGTATTATGTGTTAGTTATTTATGTACCTCATTTATATTTTATTGCGTTCTAAATATTGGCTATTGAGGAAACAACATATATTAAAAGAAATGGACGTTTATTAAATAGTAACGACTAGACACATACAACAACAAGCAACTTAAATAACGAAAAACAATGAACTTAACCAACATGCATATTAAAAATAAGGGACATTCTTTAAAAGATTCCATGCATCTAAGTGGGTAAACTCGCTACCATCATATTGAAAACGGTATAGTTCCAAAGCCACCTGCCGTAGAATGTCTTCATCCGTATTTGCATGTTCGTTATCCAACTCGTTATAAATACGTTGAAATTGTTTCACCTTCATTTTCATATCCAAAAACTTCGCTTTGACATCTCTTCTTCTTCGATATTGAGTGCAGTTCATTAAATGGTGAAACAAATGACAGACATGAGACCAAAATGATCCAGCACGAACTTGTGGGGGACCCGGTGGAAAATCCACCTCTACAGTTGTAATCCAAGCTTGAACCCAAGCGACCTCCTCTGCGTTCCTCCATATACGTGGTGAGTCCATAATTGCAAGGAGGGAAGTAATAGAATACAATTACAACGGATATTGAAATCTATTTATAACGACTCGTTACTTTCCTGGTGCAATGACTTGTCAACTCAAACATCAATGTATTGTGTTGTCATTCAACCGGGGATGAATTGTCAACTCGAACAGTGATCTGTTGTGTTATAAGTATAGTACACTGCATTCGTCGGTTAATTTTGACTATGAATTGCAGACATATTAGAAGATTGGATTGCGATTTTGTGTAGAAACTACTATAAATTGACCTTAAGTTACATGCAATACTTTATTAAATTAACCAATATAGTTGTTCAAATATTGTTTTTTAGATTCTACTCTCTTTGTTTCAATCCAAATGACTTCTATATCATGGAGAAATGAAGAGTTCATGGTTCTTACACATGCTTATATTTATGTGTACGAGACAAGCAAGTTGAACGATCCAATGTTTTGGAGCCGTTTAATAAATATTTTCAATGCTGAAAACCGAATGGCTACAAGAAACGATCGTGACGAACTAGACATCTTAGCAAGATGGTATGAAATGAAAACCGAAGTTCTATTATTCAACGATCTTTATACCAAAATTGACGACACACGTTTAAATGCTACTGAGGATATCATCTTGGAAGCTGCTAAGGAGGAATACAAGTCATTAAGTAACGGGTTGGAATTCCAGTTTGAAGCCCCTTGGAATATCTTGAAATATATCCTGTTTGTTTAAAATCTATTTTAGTTTATTATTTGAGTACTAGGTTATCTTCATGTACTAGGTTATTTTCATGTTTTTCTGATGTATTTCGTATGTATTTCGTTTGTTTAAAATCTATTTTAGTTTATTATGTGAGCAACTCGTATCATTAACTTGAGTTAATAAATGACCATTGCATTAGTTATCACAATATATTAGAATACATTAGTAACAAGGATTCCATGAACCATTAAAAACATCACAACAATTACATGAAAAACAACGACATAATACGAACAAAGCATTAACATAAAACACAAGTCCATGGGTTATTCTTAACACAAATTAGAGCGGTCTACTTGAAATACTGTTTATCTCTAACAACCTTCCAAACTTCCTCGTATTCGAAGTCTCTGCCGTCATGCTCACAGATGTAAAACTCTGTAACAACTTCCAAGAACTCTTCTTCGTCACGATAACGAACATTGTTACGTTTCGCATAACTACATGCTCGATTGAACCATGTCACTTCTTCCTTTACATCCGTCCACTTAGTAACAACATCTGATTTTTCTCTTTTTTGTCCTTCTCCCATCTCATGGTTAAACAAAGATGTGAGGCGACTCCATTCATCACCAATTAGGCAATGCGGGGGAGCAAGTAACGGTTCACCATCCTTAACACTTAGCCAGCATCGTGTTAGAAGTAACACCTCGTTTGTCGTCCATGGCCTTTCAGAATTGGAACCAGGTACTTCATTCGAAGAACTTGCTGCATTTGACGACATTTCTAATAATGGGAATTCGTTTCGTTTAGGTGATTTGGGTGTTTAGTTTATAGATCTTAAACATCTATTTATATAAATAAATAGACTATGAATTAATACTTTGACTACGAAATGGTAATATTTGGACTACCATTTTCAGCTTTATGTAGTGTTTTGTCATGTCAAACTGTCATTTATCTCTTGTCACTTAAGGGTCCCACTGGGATGTGCAGGTTACTACAGTGACTTGTCATTACCGTCTAGTCATTTCAAAGTTGGACATCTCATTACTGTCTAGTATGTATAAATACCACTTATTGCTCCAGTTTAATACAATGTCGACTTTATTATGAGTTCCTCACACAAATTCGAAATTTGCTCATGCAACGAAGTAGATTGTTACTACTGTGATTCGGTAGACCCTTTTTTTACACCCTCTTCAGCCGGGTCATATATGTCACATGAAAATTTTGAAGAATTAAAGAAGGCTGAAGCACAACAAGAAAATGACAAAGAGTCATCCCGACTTCTCACTCAACTTGCTAATGATATAGATTCGGAATGCAAACAAGTTCAAGAATGGATTGACCTCAATAAAAACAAAATCAAAGAGCATAAAGATTGGATAAAAAAGAGTAAGAAGGCAATCAAAACGACTGAAAAACGGCTTGCTGAGAAGGATGAGCAGTTGATACACATTATGGTAAAAAAGGATCATTTCGAAGACAAAATGAGAATTAGGGATGACTATATAACAACGGAGAAAGAGAAGTACCCGTTGCAGTTCCCTGAGTTTAAAAATTAGTTATAAAGTTGTTGTAATATTATCATGAAACATATTAGGTTGCCAAAGGATCGTTTGTTGTTTTTTTTAAATAACATGTTGTAACTGTTAAAATAAATCTGCAAACTATATTTTATAATATAAAGGCTTCCTTCATTGTTATAATCAACAAAATTAACTAAAATATGAGAGCATAGCAATGTCTTGTAAGAGTTAATAAAAATATTACAATACATAATAAGCTAACAACTCGTCATTACTCTTAATTTCAAGGTTGTTTTATATCAAAATCAGCGTTATGGGTTTGTGAGCAACCCGCTGAACCACCAATATTATATGTAATTTCTGGAGTAGAAATTATGTGACCTGCTCTGCTACCAGACGCCCTTCCAGTACAATTATTTCTCATGTGTCCTAGTTGACCACATGTAGAACACTCTTTTATAATTGTACCCTCGCCTTGGGATGGAATGCGATCTGTGTTTCTTGGCCTGCCTGGCTGACGTTTATCCATTATAGGTGGCTTAACAATCATCAAATCATCGGGGATCTCCCATTCGGATGGCTTCGGCAGAGGGTTTATTGATTCCTCATATGTTTTCCTCAGTGTTTCGGTAAGGTAAGCATTTAATGCAAACCTCGAGCAGTCTTGGTAATTGTTCACTGTTAAACATCTTATGACATGACCACAAGGTATCCCATCAAGTTGCCAATGCCTACATGTACATGTCATATGTTGAAAATCAACAATCACATTTTGTGCCCCCTTTTTGACCTCGCATTTCGTATTTGAGATCATGCGAACATCCCATTTCGTAAAAGTTTTCTTGTTTTCTTTTACAACTTCATCCGCCCAAGGGGTAAGTGTTGTTGTTGCTTCCGCTAAAAAAGCAGCCAAAATGAAGAAGTTAAGATCAATAACATCAAAACTAATAAAACATTAATATTACAAATTCACGTAATACCTGCAAAGTTACGTCTTTGAAACCACCATTGTTGCATTGTAGCACGAAAAAAATCAATCAACATAAGTATTGGCACCTTACGTGCGTGTCTAGATAATGCATTTATAGACTCCGCACTGTTGGACGACATAAGATTGTATCGGTTCCCTTTAAAATGTGCCCTTGACCAGGTTTCTGGATTTATACTTTTTAAGTACTCCCATACTGGTTCTTTTGTCTTTTTCATAACATCCATGGCAGTATCAAAAGCATCAACTGTGTACGCCCTACACGCCTCCCAAAAAATTCCTTTAACCGTCTTACTCTTGCCGAATCTAGATACTATGTTGAAATACAAATGGACACCACATATTTCATGATGAGCGTGAGGAAAAATGTTGGCAACGGATGTTGCTATAAATGGAGACCTATCAGATATAATTGTAAGCTCCTGCATATTTCCTATGCAATCACGTAGTTTTTGAAAAAACCATGTCCAAGAATCAGTACACTCATTTTTGCATATACCATATGCAACTGGCAATAATTGATTTTGTCCGTCCTTAGTAACTGCAAGTAGCATGGTACCTTTGAACTCGCCCTTTAGGTGAGCTCCATCTACTACTAGGGTCGGCTTACAAAAATTGACAAAAGCTCGTACCTACAATACATTGTATATCTATTCAAATACACCAAAATAAATATTAAAAAAAAAATTAGGACATGATAATACTAACCGAGCAACCGAGTGCGACGTACAAAAACTCAAAGCGATCATCAGCATCTGTTTTAATATGTGTGACAGTACCCGGATTATGTTTGGCCAAGTTGTGACAATACACCGGAAGTTTGGTAAAAGAATCCTCTTTCGTACCCCTTAACGACAACAATGCATATTGCTTCGCATGCCATGCCTGATGGTATGAGATATTGATATTCAATTGAGCATTCATATCATTAACAATTTCTTTTCCCCGATAAACTCTACTATAGTCTTCAGCCAAAACATCAGCAATATATTCACCCAAAACATATTTGTTTGCTTGTCGATGATTAGGTTGCAACAATGTTGAAGAACATGTGTGTACATCAACAAATTTATTCACTTGGAAAAGTCCATTAGAATTTTTAATTGCTTTTGCTCTTAGTAACCAAGAACAATTTTTCGAAACACACACAACTTCATACCTTGATTTGGTGGATCTACTTGTCCTCGTCTGGAAACCTTCTCGAAGACATTTTTTTACCAATACACCGCTTTAAAAGTTCTTTGTTTTTAAATATACTCTCACATTGAATCTTTTGAAGATTAATGTCTACCATCTGTGTTGGGATATCTTTATTAAGATCAACTGGCCATGCTAGTACAGGGGGCATACCGTGAAAAAGGTTATCGGGATATTTAGCTTTAACTTCATCACCCAACTCATCTCTATCGGAATTACTTTGTAGCTCGGTTATATCTAAACATACATCACCAACATAAACATAATGCCCGTAAACATGATTTTTTTCATTTTTTTGAGTTGAATTTTTTTTCTTTTTAGTTTTATCTACCACACGCCTATTCATAAGTTTAACTTCTTGTTCAGCAACATCATCACAACGACCACCCACATGATTAAGATATGTACCAACATCATCATCACCAACAGACTTGTAATTCTCGGGATCCACATAGTGAATAGGTGAATAACTAACATTAACATTTTCAGCAACACTGTGAAACTGAGGTACACTAGGAGTATTGAAAGTACCTATCGGATCGTTGCTCCCTTTATAACTGCATAAATTACCAACAAGTTGGTTTCCAATTTCACCACCCTCATTAACCTCCTCAACTTCATCAACCACCACAAACACTTTCATAGCCCTTCCTCCACTACATTTGATTACGTTTATCAACATTCTAACATCCACGTCTTCAACTATAGCTATATAATAATTTAATTCAGGATGGTGGAAACGAAGACTAATTTTATATTTGTCTAACAAACCAATTTTGCTTCTTACCAAAGATACAAAATCACTATAACTAATATACTCAGAAAATATCAAAGCGAGTTCAGAAATACCTCTCTGTGGACATATGTATTCCAGATTAGTTCTATTAACTTGCCATCTCCCACCGGTTACAAGACAAACCAAATATTCAATCATTTTTTGAGCAAATTGTAGAGAGTATTTCCTAAACAAATAACAACCAAAATGATATTTTTTCTACAAAAGTTTTTATATAGCAACGTGATTTCGTAGTCAAACCAATTCATTTCATAGTCAAACTTAAAAAAAAAAAAAAAAAAAAAAAAAAAAAAAAAAAAAATACACCATTTCGCAGATGGCCCTATTCCATCTGCGAAATTAACCCTATTTATACAGAAAAAAAAATTAAAAAAAAAAAAAATTCTCATCTGCGAAAGTACAAGTACCTAAAGCACAACTGTGCTTTAGGTACTTGTACTTTCGCAGATGAGAAGCCCATTTCGCAGATGGGACTTTCTCATCTGCGAAATGGGTGGCTATTTTTGTAATTTCGATTTTTTTTGGCTATTTTTGTAATGCAATTAGTGTAAATGGCTATTTTTGTCATTTTCTCTTAATATTATTGTAGACCACATAATAAATTTTTAATAATCAATTTACTGGATATTTGGATGTCCCTTTTAACAAGTGATTTCCAGGTGATTAATTGTAACAAAACCGATGTAAAAAGATAGTGTTGGAATGTATTTCTATCCCTGGAACCATTTGACATATCAATCAATAGTCTAAAGATAGAAATTTGTAGTTTATTCGAAAACCATTATAGCATCATACTTTCATTTTTTTGTAATTAAACATTTTACTTTAAAAATCTACCCAATTATAGCTATGTCATGTCATCCAAATACATAACCATTATCACTGCTATAATGAGAGTAAGACGCTATAAAGAAACTAAAAGCACAATGCTTCAATAACAAATAAAATGAGAGTAAGACGCTATAAAGAATACTATTACTTTACATTCTCATTTCTTGCATTTAAAACCGTTTTCACACAAACCAACAAACATCTAAAATGTAAACATCAACATAAAGAGAGTAGTATTACATTTTCACTTGTTACATACTAAAAACCTAATTTCATCAATTACGTGTACAACTACTCTTAACCTCAAAGTCATGGAGCTTACTCAACCAGTTGCATTCCTCAACCGCATAATCAGTTCATCCTGCCAATAATTAAATATTATAAAAAAAAAATCTTTTGAATTCAATAATGCAAAAAATTACTACTTGCCTTCTTTCCTTTTAGGGAAAGTCCTCTTTCCTTTAAAAGTGCACGTATTTTCTCTACAGTTAAACTTTGAAGATTTTCAGGTACATGTGAATGTGATCTTGATCCCTCTATACATCATATCAATATCATGTGCAAAAATCTTCAATTAGATATATATGAGTGGGACCCACAAAACAAAATAGTGAGCTCTGCTCACCTGGCTGAGAACCATGTTGACCATTGGAAGCACCTCTTTTTGTTGTTGCCCTTCCATCCACACCTCTTTCTAAACCCCTAAATAGGAGAAGAGAAAACAAAAAAACCAAATACAAAATATTCAAACATTAAAAACAATGAAAGCAGGAATCAAGCTTTAAAAAAAAAAGAATTATATACCGCTTTCTTGAGCTTTCTTTTCCACTTGCACCTTTTGCACTTGATTCAGCCTTTTGTTGTTGCTTAAGCAAAAG
The DNA here is from genome assembly GCF_051521515.1 of Lactuca serriola. NCBI lineage: Eukaryota > Viridiplantae > Streptophyta > Magnoliopsida > Asterales > Asteraceae > Lactuca > Lactuca serriola. The sequence continues at coordinate 133,374,131 of NC_136411.1, forward strand.
AGATCTAATGAGTATGTTCATTTGATCTGTCTTTATTAACTGGTTTTCTGGATGAAGAAAAGAAATATTTGTCAAATGTCCTTAATCTTATTGTTCAATTCATATCATATTTAATCATCAATTAATTTACATGTTGTAAGGATAAACTCTTGGAAAATACCTGGAGGTGATGTATCACGATCAGTGATATAGACACGCATTCCACCCTGCATAGAATGTTAACATGAACTCATGGAAAAAAAAAAGGAAAAAACAAAGGGACAGATTCTGATACCGAAAAATAGCATATTACATTCCATATTTGGGCATATTGTTAACATCAAATTTGATAATATTAGATGTTGTTATCTCTTGATGGATTAGTAATCTTCATGTTTTGGCAATGCAGATCCTGAATCTAATTTTCTTTACCATGTTCATCAAGAAACTGACGCTAAGTTAGTGATTGATAGGAAGAATCTTGAGCAATAAAACAGAAGAGTGAGAAGACCAACAATTTATATACTTTGCATTTATTAGAATATGCAAATATGCAATCTCACTAAAATATCAAACCCCAAACCCCAATGACATGAGAGAATTGTACGAGTTACTATCAGCCAATATATGCCGATGAAAGAACTTAACAAGAACATGAACTTGAAAAAAATCAAGAACTTTATAAGAAACGTCTCGGGTGTACGAGAAAATGAGTTCACAACTACACCCATAACAGTCGATTCTGAATTTCTGATCAGAACACACTCGATTACATTTTGAGGAGTTCGTGTGCCCTACAATTATTTATTCTCTTGTAATCGAGTTTAACACTAATGAACAATCAGTGAAATTGCTACAATCAGGAATCACATCAATCATAAACACCAAAACCAACGATTAACAATTAAAAATCCAGGGTTTAGAGAGACTTACCAAATTGGAAGAAACGACAGTGGATGAGAAAAGGCCGTTGGAGGGAAGATCATTGAGGAGCTTGAATGCCCCTTTAGGGTTCTTCGACGGTGTTGCAGAAGCATCCATGGTGCCTAACAAAATCCCTTTTACAAATTATTTGAAGAAGCAAATATTCTCAATGGTCGACGGTGCGAATAGTTTATGGGGAGAGAAGGGGAAGTGAAACAAATCCACGTAATTATTGTGATGTATAAGAGCAAAAAATAATTTTGATATATTCTTTAAGTTTTTAATTTTTTTTTATCGGTTTTGTTCAAATTCGTTTTTTTAGGTTCTTTAATGTCTCGTATTTGCTTTACCTTTTTGTTTATAACTTTTCAGTGGTTTCCCTCCCACATCCCACATTAGACGATTACCAAGGTCAGGTGAATGTCACTTACTCTCATTAATCCGATCTGGAAACCAAGAAACCACACATCTCCATTATAAGC